>NW_027655918.1:0-408000 GCF_964235325.1 Thermobia domestica
TAAAGTAGAACAAAACATGGTAGAGAATAAGGAACTTTGTTTCAGCCATAGGGACCCGGGTTTGCGACCGCGATGAGACAAGTGCATGTACTCGAGTTTGAGCTTTATTTCGTGAAAATATGCTAAATGGTTCTTAAGATATAGACCAAAACAGATTATAATACACGACAATTCTCAACAATTCGATATGTACATAATGACATATAATATATTGTTAGGCTTGTTGCCAGCCAACATTTTTACGAAAAATAAAGAAATTATAGGAAAAATAAATAACTCAGTGGTAAATGGAGTCAATTTTTTACAGAAGGTGTGCGTCATGTGTTCTCATTGAGAAGTGCATGTACTCGAGTTTGAGCTTTATTTCGTGAAAATATGCTAAATGGTTCTTAAGATATAGACCAAAACAGATTATAATACACGACAATTCTCAACAATTCGATATGTACATAATGACATATAATATATTGTTAGGCGGTTGCCAGCCAACATTTTTACGAAAAATAAAGAAATTATAGGAAAAATGAATAACTCAGTGGTAAATGGAGTCAATTTTTTACAGAAGGTGTGCGTCATGTGTTCTCATTGAGAAGGTAAGGGTTAAAGTCGTTCATGTAGAATATATGTTACTAACTTCATTATTTTATGCTTTTTCTGCTAATTTGTGCCTTTCGTACCTATCCTGATGTGTAGAATATGAAATCAACATATTTTGTTCTGACATCCAAAATATATATACAGGGTGCATCAAAATAAACCGTTGCACAAGACAAGATAACACTTCGATTTCATAAAATATAAAACTTTCATATAATTAGGTAGTTTCTCTTTGTGTTACGTTAAAATACACATATGTGACCCATGGGTGTCATATGAAAGCAAACTAGTGGTGTGTCAGTGTAGGGAAGTGCAGTGAAATATGTGTCATTTTGAAAAAAACACTAAAGTAGAACCAAACATGGTAGAGAATAAGGAACTTTGTTTCAGCCATATTGACCCGGGTTTGCGACCGCTATGAGAGAAGTGCATGTACTCGAGTTTGAGCTTTATTTCGTGAAAATATGTTAAATGGTTCTTAAGATATAGACCAAAACAGATTATAATACACGACAATTCTCAACAATTCGATATGTACATAATGACATATAATATATTGTTAGGCGGTTGCCAGCCAACCTTTTTACGCAAAATAAAAACATTATAGGAAGAATGAATGACTCAGTGGTAAATGGAGTAAATTTTTTACAGAAGGTGTGCGTCATGTGTTCTCATTGAGAAGGTAAGGGTTAAAGTCGTTCATGTAGAATATATGTTACTAACTTCATTATTTTATGCTTTTTCTGCTAATTTGTGCCTTTCGTACCTATCCTGATGTGTAGAATATGAAAACAACATATTTTGTTCTGACATCGAAAATATATATACAGGGTGCATCAAAATATACCGCTGCAGAAGACAAAATAACACTTCGATTTCAGAAAAATATATAAGTTTGACAGAATTAGGTACTTTCTCTTTGTGTTACGTAAAAATACGTATATGTGACACTCGGGTGTCATATGCAAGCAACCTAGTGGTCTGTCAGTGTAGGGAAATGCAGTGAAATATGCGTGATTTTGAAAAAAAAGAATAAAGTAGTAACAAACATGGTAGAGAATAAGGTCCTTTTTTCAGCCGTAGGGACCTGGGTTTGCGACCGCTATGAGAGAAGTGCTGGTGCTCGAGTTTGAGCTTTATTTCGTGAAAATATGTTAAATGGTTCTTAAGGTATAGAACAAAACAGATCATAATACACGACAATTCTCAACAATTCGATATGTACATAATGACATTTAATATATTGTTAGGCGGTTGCCAGCCAACATTTTTACGAAAAATAAGGAAATTATAGGAAGAATGTATAACTCAGTGGCAATTGGAAGCAATTTTTGACAGAAGGTGTGCGTCATGTGATGTCATTGAGAAGGTAAGGGTTAAAGTCGTTCATGTAGAACATATGTTACTAACTTCATTATTTTATGCTTTTTCTGCTAATTTGTGCCTTTCGTACCTATCCTGATGTGTAGAATATGAAATCAACATATTTTGTTCTGACATCGAAAATATATATACAGGGTGCATCAAAATAAACCGTTGCACAAGACAAGATAACACTTCGATTTCAGAAAAATATGAAAGTTTGATATAATTAGGTAGTTTCTCTTTGTGTTACGTAAAAATACACATATGTGATCCTCGGGTGTCATATGAAAGCAAACTAGTGGTGTGTCAGTGTAGGGAAGTGCAGTGAAATATGTGTTATTTTGAAAAAAACAGTAAAGTAGAACAAAACATGGTAGAGAATAAGGAACTTTGTTTCAGCCATAGGGACCCGGGTTTGCGACCGCGATGAGACAAGTGCATGTACTCGAGTTTGAGCTTTATTTCGTGAAAATATGCTAAATGGTTCTTAAGATATAGACCAAAACAGATTATAATACACGACAATTCTCAACAATTCGATATGTACATAATGACATATAATATATTGTTAGGCTTGTTGCCAGCCAACATTTTTACGAAAAATAAAGAAATTATAGGAAAAATAAATAACTCAGTGGTAAATGGAGTCAATTTTTTACAGAAGGTGTGCGTCATGTGTTCTCATTGAGAAGTGCATGTACTCGAGTTTGAGCTTTATTTCGTGAAAATATGCTAAATGGTTCTTAAGATATAGACCAAAACAGATTATAATACACGACAATTCTCAACAATTCGATATGTACATAATGACATATAATATATTGTTAGGCGGTTGCCAGCCAACATTTTTACGAAAAATAAAGAAATTATAGGAAAAATGAATAACTCAGTGGTAAATGGAGTCAATTTTTTACAGAAGGTGTGCGTCATGTGTTCTCATTGAGAAGGTAAGGGTTAAAGTCGTTCATGTAGAATATATGTTACTAACTTCATTATTTTATGCTTTTTCTGCTAATTTGTGCCTTTCGTACCTATCCTGATGTGTAGAATATGAAATCAACATATTTTGTTCTGACATCCAAAATATATATACAGGGTGCATCAAAATAAACCGTTGCACAAGACAAGATAACACTTCGATTTCATAAAATATAAAACTTTCATATAATTAGGTAGTTTCTCTTTGTGTTACGTTAAAATACACATATGTGACCCATGGGTGTCATATGAAAGCAAACTAGTGGTGTGTCAGTGTAGGGAAGTGCAGTGAAATATGTGTCATTTTGAAAAAAACACTAAAGTAGAACCAAACATGGTAGAGAATAAGGAACTTTGTTTCAGCCATATTGACCCGGGTTTGCGACCGCTATGAGAGAAGTGCATGTACTCGAGTTTGAGCTTTATTTCGTGAAAATATGTTAAATGGTTCTTAAGATATAGACCAAAACAGATTATAATACACGACAATTCTCAACAATTCGATATGTACATAATGACATATAATATATTGTTAGGCGGTTGCCAGCCAACCTTTTTACGCAAAATAAAAACATTATAGGAAGAATGAATGACTCAGTGGTAAATGGAGTAAATTTTTTACAGAAGGTGTGCGTCATGTGTTCTCATTGAGAAGGTAAGGGTTAAAGTCGTTCATGTAGAATATATGTTACTAACTTCATTATTTTATGCTTTTTCTGCTAATTTGTGCCTTTCGTACCTATCCTGATGTGTAGAATATGAAAACAACATATTTTGTTCTGACATCGAAAATATATATACAGGGTGCATCAAAATATACCGCTGCAGAAGACAAAATAACACTTCGATTTCAGAAAAATATATAAGTTTGACAGAATTAGGTACTTTCTCTTTGTGTTACGTAAAAATACGTATATGTGACACTCGGGTGTCATATGCAAGCAACCTAGTGGTCTGTCAGTGTAGGGAAATGCAGTGAAATATGCGTGATTTTGAAAAAAAAGAATAAAGTAGTAACAAACATGGTAGAGAATAAGGTCCTTTTTTCAGCCGTAGGGACCTGGGTTTGCGACCGCTATGAGAGAAGTGCTGGTGCTCGAGTTTGAGCTTTATTTCGTGAAAATATGTTAAATGGTTCTTAAGGTATAGAACAAAACAGATCATAATACACGACAATTCTCAACAATTCGATATGTACATAATGACATTTAATATATTGTTAGGCGGTTGCCAGCCAACATTTTTACGAAAAATAAGGAAATTATAGGAAGAATGTATAACTCAGTGGCAATTGGAAGCAATTTTTGACAGAAGGTGTGCGTCATGTGATGTCATTGAGAAGGTAAGGGTTAAAGTCGTTCATGTAGAACATATGTTACTAACTTCATTATTTTATGCTTTTTCTGCTAATTTGTGCCTTTCGTACCTATCCTGATGTGTAGAATATGAAATCAACATATTTTGTTCTGACATCGAAAATATATATACAGGGTGCATCAAAATAAACCGTTGCACAAGACAAGATAACACTTCGATTTCAGAAAAATATGAAAGTTTGATATAATTAGGTAGTTTCTCTTTGTGTTACGTAAAAATACACATATGTGATCCTCGGGTGTCATATGAAAGCAAACTAGTGGTGTGTCAGTGTAGGGAAGTGCAGTGAAATATGTGTTATTTTGAAAAAAACAGTAAAGTAGAACAAAACATGGTAGAGAATAAGGAACTTTGTTTCAGCCATAGGGACCCGGGTTTGCGACCGCGATGAGACAAGTGCATGTACTCGAGTTTGAGCTTTATTTCGTGAAAATATGCTAAATGGTTCTTAAGATATAGACCAAAACAGATTATAATACACGACAATTCTCAACAATTCGATATGTACATAATGACATATAATATATTGTTAGGCTTGTTGCCAGCCAACATTTTTACGAAAAATAAAGAAATTATAGGAAAAATAAATAACTCAGTGGTAAATGGAGTCAATTTTTTACAGAAGGTGTGCGTCATGTGTTCTCATTGAGAAGTGCATGTACTCGAGTTTGAGCTTTATTTCGTGAAAATATGCTAAATGGTTCTTAAGATATAGACCAAAACAGATTATAATACACGACAATTCTCAACAATTCGATATGTACATAATGACATATAATATATTGTTAGGCGGTTGCCAGCCAACATTTTTACGAAAAATAAAGAAATTATAGGAAAAATGAATAACTCAGTGGTAAATGGAGTCAATTTTTTACAGAAGGTGTGCGTCATGTGTTCTCATTGAGAAGGTAAGGGTTAAAGTCGTTCATGTAGAATATATGTTACTAACTTCATTATTTTATGCTTTTTCTGCTAATTTGTGCCTTTCGTACCTATCCTGATGTGTAGAATATGAAATCAACATATTTTGTTCTGACATCCAAAATATATATACAGGGTGCATCAAAATAAACCGTTGCACAAGACAAGATAACACTTCGATTTCATAAAATATAAAACTTTCATATAATTAGGTAGTTTCTCTTTGTGTTACGTTAAAATACACATATGTGACCCATGGGTGTCATATGAAAGCAAACTAGTGGTGTGTCAGTGTAGGGAAGTGCAGTGAAATATGTGTCATTTTGAAAAAAACACTAAAGTAGAACCAAACATGGTAGAGAATAAGGAACTTTGTTTCAGCCATATTGACCCGGGTTTGCGACCGCTATGAGAGAAGTGCATGTACTCGAGTTTGAGCTTTATTTCGTGAAAATATGTTAAATGGTTCTTAAGATATAGACCAAAACAGATTATAATACACGACAATTCTCAACAATTCGATATGTACATAATGACATATAATATATTGTTAGGCGGTTGCCAGCCAACCTTTTTACGCAAAATAAAAACATTATAGGAAGAATGAATGACTCAGTGGTAAATGGAGTAAATTTTTTACAGAAGGTGTGCGTCATGTGTTCTCATTGAGAAGGTAAGGGTTAAAGTCGTTCATGTAGAATATATGTTACTAACTTCATTATTTTATGCTTTTTCTGCTAATTTGTGCCTTTCGTACCTATCCTGATGTGTAGAATATGAAAACAACATATTTTGTTCTGACATCGAAAATATATATACAGGGTGCATCAAAATAAACCGTTGCACAAGACAAGATAACACTTCGATTTCAAAAAATATAAAACTTTCATATAATTAGGTAGTTTCTCTTTGTGTTACGTAAAAATACACATATGTGATCCTCGGGTGTCATATGAAAGCAAACTAGTGGTGTGTCAGTGTAGGGAAGTGCAGTGAAATATGTGTTATTTTGAAAAAACAGTAAAGTAGAACCAAACATGGTAGAGAATAAGGAACTTTGTTTCAGCCATAGGGACCCGGGTTTGCGACCACGATGAGACAAGTGCATGTACTCGAGTTTGAGCTTTATTTCGTGAAAATATGTTAAATGGTTCTTAAGATATAGACCAAAACAGATTATAATACACGACAATTCTCAACAATTCGATATGTACATAATGACATATAATGTATTGTTAGGCGGTTGCCAGCCAACATTTTTACGAAAAATAAAGAAATTATAGGAAAAATGAATAACTCAGTGGTAAATGGAGTCAATTTTTTACAGAAGGTGTGCGTCATGTGTTCTCATTGAGAAGGTAAGGGTTAAAGTCGTTCATGTAGAATATATGTTACTAACTTCATTATTTTATGCTTTTTCTGCTAATTTGTGCCTTTCGTACCTATCCTGATGTGTAGAATATGAAAACAACATATTTTGTTCTGACATCGAAAATATATATACAGGGTGCATCAAAATATACCGCTGCAGAAGACAAAATAACACTTCGATTTCAGAAAAATATATAAGTTTGATAGAATTAGGTAGTTTCTCTTTGCGTTAAGTAAAAATACGCATATGTGATCCTCGGGTGTCATATGCAAGCAACCTAGTGGTGTGTCAGTGTAGGGAAATGCAGTGAAATATGCGTTATTTTGAAAAAAAGAATAAAGTAGTAACAAACATGGTAGAGAATAAGGTACTTTTTTTCAGCCATAGGGACCCTGGTTTGCGACCGCTATGAGGGAAGTGCTGGTACTCGAGTTTGAGCTTTATTTCGTGAAAATATGTTAAATGGTTCTTAAGATATAGACCAAAACACATTATTATACACGACAATTAGTAACAATTCAATATGCACATAATGACATATAATATATTGTTAGACGGTTGCCAGCCAACATTTTTACGTGAAATAAGAAAATTAAAACAAAATTGAATAGCTCCGTGGTAATTGGAATCAATTTTTGACAGAAGGTGTGCGTTATGTGATCTCATTGAAAAGGTAAGGGTTATAGTCGTTCATGTAGAATATATGTTTCTAACTTCATTATTTTATGCTTTTTCTGCTAATTTGTGCCTTTCGTACCTATCCTGATGTGTAGAATATGAAAACATTTTTTGTTCTAACATTGAAAATATATATACAGGGTGCATCAAAATAAACCGTTGTAGAAGACAAGATAACACTTCGATTTCAGAAAATCTTAAAAGTTTGATATAATTAGGTAGTTTCTCTTTGTGTTACGTAAAAATACACATATGTGATCCTCGGGTGTCATATGCAAGCAACCTAGTGGTGTGTCAGTGTAGGGTAATGCAGTGAAATATGCGTTATTTTGAAAGAAAGAATAAAGTAGTAACAAACATGGTAGAGAATAAGGTCCTTTTTTTCAGCCGTAGGGACCTGGGTTTGCGACCGCTATGAGAGAAGTGCTGGTACTCGAGTTTGAGCTTTATTTCTTAAAAATACGTTAAATGGTTTTTAAGATATAGACCAAAACAGATTATAATACACGACAATTAGTAACAATTCAATATGCACATAATGACATATAATATATTGTTAGGCGGTTGCCAGCCAACATTTTTACGTGAAATAAGAAAATTAAAACAAAATTGAATAGCTCCGTGGTAATTGGAATCAATTTTTGACAGAAGGTGTGCGTCATGTGATCTCGTTGAAAAGGTAAGGGTTAAAGTCGTTCATGTAGAATATATGTTTCTAACTTCATTATTTTATTTTTATTCTGCTAATTTGTGCTTTTCGTACATATCCTGATCTGTAGAATATGAAAACAACATATTTTGTCCTGACATCGAAAATATATATACAGGGTGCATCAAAATATACCGCTGCAGAAGACAAAATAACACTTCGATTTCAGAAAAATATATAAGTTTGACAGAATTAGGTACTTTCTCTTTGTGTTACGTAAAAATACGTATATGTGACACTCGGGTGTCATATGCAAGCAACCTAGTGGTCTGTCAGTGTAAAGAAATACAGTGAAATATGCGTGATTTTGAAAAAAAAGAATAAAGTAGTAACAAACATGGTAGAGAATAAGGTCCTTTTTTCAGCCGTAGGGACCTGGGTTTGCGACCGCTATGAGAGACGTGCTGGTACTCGAGTTTGAGCTTTATTTCGTGAAAATATGCTAAATGGTTCTTAAGATATAGACCAAAACAGATTATAATACACGACAATTCTCAACAATTCGATATGTACATAATGACATATAATATATTGTTAGGCGGTTGCCAGCCAACATTTTTACGAAAAATAAAGAAATTATAGGAAAAATGAATAACTCAGTGGTAAATGGAGTCAATTTTTTACAGAAGGTGTGCGTCATGTGTTCTCATTGAGAAGGTAAGGGTTAAAGTCGTTCATGTAGAATATATGTTACTAACTTCATTATTTTATGCTTTTTCTGCTAATTTGTGCCTTTCGTACCTATCCTGATGTGTAGAATATGAAATCAACATATTTTGTTCTGACATCGAAAATATATATACAGGGTGCATCAAAATAAACCGTTGTAGAAGACAAGATAACACTTCGATTTCAGAAAATCTTAAAAGTTTGATAGAATTAGGTAGTTTCTCTTTGTGTTACGTAAAAATACGCATATGTGATCCTCGGGTGTCATATGCAAGCAACCTAGTGGTGTGTCAGTGTAGGGAAATGCAGTGAAATATTCGTTATTTTGAAAACAAGAATAAAGTAGTAACAAACATGGTACAGGATAACGTACTTTTTTTCAGCCATAGGGATTTGGGTTTGCGACCGCTATGAGAGAAGTGCTGGTACTCGAGTTTGAGCTTTATTTCGTGAAAATACGTTAAATGGTTCTTAAGATATAGACCAAAACAGATTATAATACACGATAATTAGTAACAATTCAATATGCACATAATGACATATAATATATTGTTAGGCGGTTGCCAGCCAACATTTTTACGTGAAATAAGAAAATTAAAACAAAATTGAATAGCTCCGTGGTAATTGGAATCAATTTTTGACAGAAGGTGTGCGTCATGTGATCTCGTTGAAAAGGTAAGGGTTAAAGTCGTTCATGTAGAATATATGTTTCTAACTTCATTATTTTATTTTTATTCTGCTAATTTGTGCTTTTCGTACATATCCTGATGTGTAGAATATGAAAACAACATATTTTGTTCTGACATCGAAAATATATATACAGGGTGCATCAAAATATAGCGCTGCAGAAGACAAAATAACACTTCGATTTCAGAAAAATATATAAGTTTGACAGAATTAGGTACTTTCTCTTTGTGTTACGTAAAAATACGTATATGTGACACTCGGGTGTCATATGCAAGCAACCTAGTGGTCTGTCAGTGTAGGGAAATGCAGTGAAATATGCGTGATTTTGAAAAAAAAAGAATAAAGTAGTAACAAACATGGTAGAGAATAAGGTCCTTTTTTCAGCCGTAGGGACCTGGGTTTGCGACCGCTATGAGAGAAGTGCTGGTACTCGAGTTTGAGCTTTATTTCGTGAAAATATGTTAAATGGTTCTTAAGGTATAGAACAAAACAGATCATAATACACGACAATTCTCAACAATTCGATATGTACATAATGACATATAATATATTGTTAGGCGGTTGCCAGCCAACATTTTTACGAAAAATAAGGAAATTATAGGAAGAATGTATAACTCAGTGGCAATTGGAAGCAATTTTTGACAGAAGGTGTGCGTCATGTGATGTCATTGAGAAGGTAAGGGTTAAAGTCGTTCATGTAGAATATATGTTACTAACTTCATTATTTTATGCTTTTTCTGCTAATTTGTGCCTTTCGTACCTATCCTGATGTGTAGAATATGAGATCAACATATTTTGTTCTGACATCGAAAATATATATACAGGGTGCATCAAAATAAACCGTTGCACAAGACAAGATAACGCTTCGATTTCAGAAAAATATGAAAGTTTGATATAATTAGGTAGTTTCTCTTTGTGTTACGTAATAATACACATATGTGATCCTCGGGTGTCATATGAAAGCAAACTAGTGGTGTGTCAGTGTAGGGAAGTGCAGTGAAATATGTGTTATTTTGAAAAAAACAGTAAAGTAGAACAAAACATGGTAGAGAATAAGGAACTTTGTTTCAGCCATAGGGACCCGGGTTTGCGACCGCGATGAGACAAGTGCATGTACTCGAGTTTGAGCTTTATTTCGTGAAAATATGCTAAATGGTTCTTAAGATATAGACCAAAACAGATTATAATACACGACAATTCTCAACAATTCGATATGTACATAATGACATATAATATATTGTTATGCGGTTGCCAGCCAACATTTTTACGAAAAATAAAGAAATTATAGGAAAAATGAATAACTCAGTGGTAAATGGAGTCAATTTTTTACAGAAGGTGTGCGTCATGTGTTCTCATTGAGAAGGTAAGGGTTAAAGTCGTTCATGTAGAATATATGTTACTAACTTCATTATTTTATGCTTTTTCTGCTAATTTGTGCCTTTCGTACCTATCCTGATGTGTAGAATATGAAAACAACATATTTTGTTCTGACATCGAAAATATATATACAGGGTGCATCAAAATATACCGCTGCAGAAGACAAAATAACACTTCGATTTCAGAAAAATATATAAGTTTGATAGAATTAGGTAGTTTCTCTTTGTGTTACGTAAAAATACGCATATGTGATCCTCGGGTGTCATATGCAAGCAACCTAGTGGTGTGTCAGTGTAGGGAAATGCAGTGAAATATGCGTTATTTTGAAAAAAAGAATAAAGTAGTAACAAACATGGTAGAGAATAAGGTACTTTTTTTCAGCCATAGGGACCCTGGTTTGCGACCGCTATGAGGGAAGTGCTGGTACTCGAGTTTGAGCATTATTTCGTGAAAATATGTTAAATGGTTCTTAAGATATAGACCAAAACACATTATTATACACGACAATTAGTAACAATTCAATATGCACATAATGACATATAATATATTGTTAGACGGTTGCCAGCCAACATTTTTACGTGAAATAAGAAAATTAAAACAAAATTGAATAGCTCCGTGGTAATTGGAAACAATTTTTGACAGAAGGTGTGCGTTATGTGATCGCATTGAAAAGGTAAGGGTTATAGTCGTTCATGTAGAATATATGTTTCTAACTTCATTATTTTATGCTTTTTCTGCTAATTTGTGCCTTTCGTACCTATCCTGATGTGTAGAATATGAAAACATTTTTTGTTCTAACATTGAAAATATATATACAATGTGCATCAAAATAAACCGTTGCAGAAGACAAGATAACACTTCGATTTCAGAAAATCTTAAAAGTTTGATATAATTAGGTAGTTTCTCTTTGTGTTACGTAAAAATACACATATGTGATCCTCGGGTGTCATATGCAAGCAACCTAGTGGTGTGTCAGTGTAGGGTAATGCAGTGAAATATGCGTTATTTTGAAAAAAAGAATAAAGTAGTAACAAACATGGTAGAGAATAAGGTCCTTTTTTTCAGCCGTAGGGACCTGGGTTTGCGACCGCTATGAGAGAAGTGCTGGTACTCGAATTTGAGCTTTATTTCTTAAAAATACGTTAAATGGTTCTTAAGATATAGACCAAAACAGATTATAATACACGACAATTAGTAACAATTCAATATGCAAATAATGACATATAATATATTGTTAGGCGGTTGCCAGCCAACATTTTTACGTGAAATAAGAAAATTAAAACAAAATTGAATAGCTCCGTGGTAATTGGAATCAATTTTTGACAGAAGGTGTGCGTCATGTGATCTCGTTGAAAAGGTAAGGGTTAAAGTCGTTCATGTAGAATACATGTTTCTAACTTCATTATTTTATTTTTATTCTGCTAATTTGTGCTTTTCGTACATATCCTGATGTGTAGAATATGAAAACAACATATTTTGTTCTGACATCGAAAATATATATACAGGGTGCATCAAAATATACCGCTGCAGAAGACAAAATAACACTTCGATTTCAGAAAAATATATAAGTTTGATAGAATTAGGTAGTTTCTCTTTGTGTTACGTAAAAATACGCATATGTGACACTCGGGTGTCATATGCAAGCAACCTAATGGCCTGTCAGTGTAGGGAAATGCAGTGAAATATGCGTGATTTTGAAAAAAAAGAATAAAGTAGTAACAAACATGGTAGAGAATAAGGTCCTTTTTTCAGCCGTAGGGACCTGGGTTTGCGACCGCTATGAGAGACGTGCTGGTACTCGAGTTTGAGCTTTATTTCGTGAAAATATGTTTAATGGTTCTTAAGGTATAGAACAAAACAGATCATAATACACGACAATTCTCAACAATTCGATATGTACATAATGACATTTAATATATTGTTAGGCGGTTGCCAGCCAACATTTTTACGAAAAATAAGGAAATTATAGGAAGAATGTATAACTCAGTGGCAATTGGAAGCAATTTTTGACAGAAGGTGTGCGTCATGTGATGTCATTGAGAAGGTAAGGGTTAAAGTCGTTCATGTAGAATATATGTTACTAACTTCATAATTTTATGCTTTTTCTGCTAATTTGTGCCTTTCGTACCTATCCTGATGTGTAGAATATGAAATCAACATATTTTGTTCTGACATCGAAAATATATATACAGGGTGCATCAAAATAAACCGTTGCACAAGACAAGATAACACTTCGATTTCAGAAAAATATGAAAGTTTGATATAATTAGGTAGTTTCTCTTTGTGTTACGTAAAAATACACATATGTGATCCTCGGTAGTCATATGAAAGCAAACTAGTGGTGTGTCAGTGTAGGGAAGTGCAGTGAAATATGTGTTATTTTGAAAAAAACAGTAAAGTAGAACAAAACATGTTAAAGAATAAGGAACTTTGTTTCAGCCATAGGGACCCGAGTTTGCGACCGCGATGAGACAAGTGCATGTACTCGAGTTTGAGCTTTATTTCGTGAAAATATGCTAAATGGTTCTTAAGATATAGACCAAAACAGATTATAATACACGACAATTCTCAACAATTCGATATGTACATAATGACATATAATATATTGTTAGGCGGTTGCCAGCCAACATTTTTACGAAAAATAAAGAAATTATAGGAAAAATGAATAACTCAGTGGTAAATGGAGTCAATTTTTTACAGAAGGTGTGCGTCATGTGTTCTCATTGAGAAGGTAAGGGTTAAAGTCGTTCATGTAGAATATATGTTACTAACTTCATTATTTTATGCTTTTTCTGCTAATTTGTGCCTTTCGTTCCTATCCTGATGTGTAGAATATGAAATCAACATATTTTGTTCTGACATCGAAAATATATATACAGGGTGCATCAAAATAAACCGTTGCACAAGACAAGATAACACTTCGATTTCATAAAATATAAAACTTTCATATAATTAGGTAGTTTCTCTTTGTGTTACGTAAAAATACACATATGTGACCCTCGGGTGTCATATGAAAGCAAACTAGTGGTGTGTCAGTGTAGGGAAGTGCAGTGAAATATGTGTCATTTTGAAAAAAACAGTAAAGTAGAACCAAACATGGTAGAGAATAAGGAACTTTGTTTCAGACATAGGGACCCGGGTTTGCGACCGCTATGAGAGAAGTGCATGTACTCGAGTTTGAGCTTTATTTCGTGAAAATATGTTAAATGGTTTTTAAGATATAGACCAAAACAGATTATAATACACGACAATTCTCAACAATTCGATATGTACATAATGACATATAATATATTGTTAGGCGGTTGCCAGCCAACATTTTTACGAAAAATAAAGAAATTATAGGAAAAATGAATAACTCAGTGGTAAATGAAGTCAATTTTTTACAGAAGGTGTGCGTCATGTGTTCTCATTGAGAAGGTAAGGCTTAAAGTCGTTCATGTAGAATATATGTTACTAACTTCATTATTTTATGCTTTTTCTGCTAATTTGTGCCTTTCGTACCTATCCTGATGTGTAGAATATGAAATCAACATATTTTGTTCTGACATCGAAAATATATATACAGGGTGCATCAAAATAAACCGTTGCACAAGACAAGATAACACTTCGATTTCATAAAATATAAAACTTTCATATAATTAGGTAGTTTCTCTTTGTGTTACGTAAAAATACACATATGTGACCCTCGGGTGTCATATGAAAGCAAACTAGTGGTGTGTCAGTGTAGGGAAGTGCAGTGAAATATGTGTCATTTTGAAAAAAACAGTAAAGTAGAACCAAACATGGTAGAGAATAAGGAACTTTGTTTCAGACATAGGGACCCGGGTTTGCGACCGCTATGAGAGAAGTGCATGTACTCGAGTTTGAGCTTTATTTCGTGAAAATATGTTAAATGGTTTTTAAGATATAGACCAAAACAGATTATAATACACGACAATTCTCAACAATTCGATATGTACATAATGACATATAATATATTGTTAGGCGGTTGCCAGCCAACCTTTTTACGCAAAATAAGGACATTATAGGAAGAATGAATGACTCAGTGGTAAATGGAGTCAATTTTTTACAGAAGGTGTGCGTCATGTGTTCTCACTGAGAAGGTAAGGGTTAAAGTCGTTCATGTAGAATATATGTTACTAACTTCATTATTTTATGCTTTTTCTGCTAATTTGTGCCTTTCGTACCTATCATGATGTGTAGAATATGAAATCAACATATTTTGTTCTGACATCGAAAATATATATACAGGGTGCATCCAAATAAACCGTTGCACAAGACAAGATAACACATCGATTTCAGAAAAATATAAAACTTTCATATAATTAGGTAGTTTCTCTTTGTGTTACGTAAACATACACATATGTGATTTTCGAGTGTCATATGCAAGCAACCTAGTGGTGTGTCAGTGTAGGGAAGTGCAGTGAAATGTGTGTTATTTTGAAAAAAACAGTAAAGTAGAACCAAACATGGTAGAGAATAAGGAACTTTGTTTCAGACATAGGGACCCGGGTTTGCGACCGCTATGAGAGAAGTGCATGTACTCGAGTTTGAGCTTTATTTCGTGAAAATATGTTAAATGGTTTTTAAGATATAGACCAAAACAGATTATAATACACGACAATTCTCAACAATTCGATATGTACATAATGACATATAATATATTGTTAGGCGGTTGCCAGCCAACCTTTTTACGCAAAATAAGGACATTATAGGAAGAATGAATGACTCAGTGGTAAATGGAGTCAATTTTTTACAGAAGGTGTGCGTCATGTGTTCTCACTGAGAAGGTAAGGGTTAAAGTCGTTCATGTAGAATATATGTTACTAACTTCATTATTTTATGCTTTTTCTGCTAATTTGTGCATTTCGTACCTATCCTGATGTGTAGAATATGAAATCAACATATTTTGTTCTGACATCGAAAATATATATACAGGGTGCATCAAAATAAACCGTTGCACAAGACAAGATAACACTTCGATTTCAAAAAATATAAAACTTTCATATAATTAGGTAGTTTCTCTTTGTGTTACGTAAAAATACACATATGTGATCCTCGGGTGTCATATGAAAGCAAACTAGTGGTGTGTCAGTGTAGGGAAGTGCAGTGAAATATGTGTTATTTTGAAAAAACAGTAAAGTAGAACCAAACATGGTAGAGAATAAGGAACTTTGTTTCAGCCATAGGGACCCGGGTTTGCGACCACGATGAGACAAGTGCATGTACTCGAGTTTGAGCTTTATTTCGTGAAAATATGTTAAATGGTTCTTAAGATATAGACCAAAACAGATTATAATACACGACAATTCTCAACAATTCGATATGTACATAAAGACATATAATGTATTGTTAGGCGGTTGCCAGCCAACATTTTTACGAACAATAAAGAAATTATAGGAAAAATGAAATACTCAGTGGTAAATGGAGTCAATTTTTTACAGAAGGTGTGCGTCATGTGTTCTCATTGAGAAGGTAAGGGTTAAAGTCGTTCATGTAGAATATATGTTACTAACTTCATTATTTTATGCTTTTTCTGCTAATTTGTGCCTTTCGTACCTATCCTGATGTGTAGAATATGAAAACAACATATTTTGTTCTGACATCGAAAATATATATACAGGGTGCATCAAAATATACCGCTGCAGAAGACAAAATAACACTTCGATTTCAGAAAAATATATAAGTTTGATAGAATTAGGTAGTTTCTCTTTGTGTTACGTAAAAATACGCATATGTGATCCTCGGGTGTCATATGCAAGCAACCTAGTGGTGTGTCAGTGTAGGGTAATGCAGTGAAATATGCGTTATTTTGAAAAAAAAAGAATAAAGTAGTAACAAACATGGTAGAGAATAAGGTCCTTTTTTTCAGCCGTAGGGACCTGGGTTTGCGACCGCTATGAGAGAAGTGCATGTACTCGAGTTTGAGCTTTATTTCTTGAAAATATGTTAAATGGTTCTTAAGATATAGACCAAAACACATTATTATACACGACAATTAGTAACAATTCAATATGCACATAATGACATATAATATATTGTTAGACGGTTGCCAGCCAACATTTTTACGTGAAATAAGAAAATTAAAACAAAATTGAATAGCTCCGTGGTAATTGGAAACAATTTTTGACAGAAGGTGTGCGTTATGTGATCTCATTGAAAAGGTAAGGGTTATAGTCGTTCATGTAGAATATATGTTTCTAACTTCATTATTTTATGCTTTTTCTGCTAATTTGTGCCTTTCGTACCTATCCTGATGTGTAGAATATGAAAACATTTTTTGTTCTAACATTGAAAATATATATACAGGGTGCATCAAAATAAACCGTTGCAGAAGACAAGATAACACTTCGATTTCAGAAAATCTTAAAAGTTTGATATAATTAGGTAGTTTCTCTTTGTGTTACGTAAAAATACACATATGTGATCCTCGGGTGTCATATGCAAGCAACCTAGTGGTGTGTCAGTGTAGGGTAATGCAGTGAAATATGCGTTATTTTGAAAAAAAGAATAAAGTAGTAACAAACATGGTAGAGAATAAGGTCCTTTTTTTCAGCCGTAGGGACCTGGGTTTGCGACCGCTATGAGACAAGTGCTGGTTCTCGAGTTTGAGCTTTATTTCGTAAAAATACGTTAAATGGTTCTTAAGATATAGACCAAAACAGATTATAATACACGACAATTAGTAACAATTCAATATGCACATAATGACATATAATATATTGTTAGGCGGTTGCCAGCCAACATTTTTACGTGAAATAAGAAAATTAAAACAAAATTGAATAGCTCCGTGGTAATTGGAATCAATTTTTGACAGAAGGTGTGCGTCATGTGATCTCGTTGAAAAGGTAAGGGTTAAAGTCGTTCATGTAGAATATATGTTTCTAACTTCATTATTTTATTTTTATTCTGCTAATTTGTGCTTTTCGTACATATCATGCTGTGTTGAATATTAAAACAACATATTTTGTTCTGACATCGAAAATATATATACAGGGTGCATCAAAATATACCGCTGCAGAAGACAAAATAACACTTCGATTTCAGAAAAATATATAAGTTTGACAGAATTAGATACTTTCTCTTTGTGTTACGTAAAAATACGTATATGTCACCCTCGGGTGTCATATGCAAGCAACCTAGTGGTCTGTCAGTGTAGGGAAATGCAGTGAAATATGCGTGATTTTGAAAAAAAAAGAATAAAGTAGTAACAAACATGGTAGAGAATAAGGTCCTTTTTCAGCCGTAGGGGCCTGGGTTTGCGACCGCTATGAGAGAAGTGCTGGTACTCGAGTTTGAGCTTTATTTCGTGAAAATATGTTAAATGGTTCTTAAGATATAGACCAAAACACATTATTATACACGACAATTAGTAACAATTCAATATGCATATAATGACATATAATATATTGTTAGACGGTTGCCAGCCAACATTTTTACGTGAAATAAGAAAATTAAAACAAAATTGAATAGCTCCGTGGTAATTGGAATCAATTTTTGACAGAAGGTGTGCGTCATGTGATCTCGTAAAAAAGGTAAGGGTTAAAGTCGTTCATGTAGAATATATGTTTCTAACTTCATTATTTTATTTTTATTCTGCTAATTTGTGCTTTTCGTACATATCCTGATGTGTAGAATATGAAAACAACATATTTTGTTCTGACATCGAAAATATATATACAGGGTGCATCAAAATATAGCGCTGCAGAAGACAAAATAACACTTCAATTTCAGAGAAATATATAAGTTTGATAGAATTAGGTAGTTTCTCTTTGTGTTACGTTAAAATACGCATATGTGATCCACGGGTGTCATATGCAAGCAACCTAGTGGTGTGTCAGTGTAGGGAAATGCAGTGAAATATGCGTTATTTTGAAAAAAAGAATAAAGTAGTAACAGACATGGTAGAGAATAAGGTTTTTTTTTTCAGCCATAGGGTCCCGGGTTTGCGACCGCGATGAGACAAGTGCTGGTTCTCGAGTTTGAGCTTTATTTCGTAAAAATACGTTAAATGGTTCTTAAGATATAGACCAAAACAGATTATAATACACGACAATTAGTAACAATTCAATATGCACATAATGTCATATAATATATTGTTAGGCGGTTGCCAGCCAACATTTTTACGTGAAATAAGAAAATTAAAACAAAATTGAATAGCTCCGTGGTAATTGGAATCAATTTTTGACAGAAGGTGTGCGTCATGTGATCTCGTTGAAAAGGTAAGGGTTAAAGTCGTTCGAGTAGAATATATGTTTCTAACATCATTATTTTATTTTTATTCTGCTAATTTGTGCTTTTCGTACATATCCTGATGTGTAGAATATGAAAACAACATATTTTGTTCTGACATCGAAAATATATATACAGGGTGCATCAAAATATACCGCTGCAGAAGACAAAATAACACTTCGATTTCAGAAAAATATATAAGTTTGATAGAATTAGGTAGTTTCTCTTTGTGTTACGTAAAAATACGCATATGTGATCCACGGGTGTCATATGCAAGCAACCTAGTGGTGTGTCAGTGTAGGGAAATGCAGTGAAATATGCGTTATTTTGAAAAAAAGAATAAAGTAGTAACAAACATGGTAGAGAATAAGGTCCTTTTTTTCAGCCGTAGGGAGCTGGGTTTGCGACCGCGATGAGACAAGTGCTGGTTCTCGAGTTTGAGCTTTATTTCGTAAAAATACGTTAAATGGTTCTTAAGATATAGACCAAAACAGATTATAATACACGACAATTAGTAACAATTCAATATGCACATAATGACATATAATATATTGTTAGGCGGTTGCCAGCCAACATTTTTACGTGAAATAAGAAAATTAAAACAAAATTGAATAGCTCCGTGGTAATTGGAATCAATTTTTGACAGAAGGTGTGCGTCATGTGATCTCGTTGAAAAGGTAAGGGTTAAAGTCGTTCATGTAGAATATATGTTTCTAACTTCATTATTTTATTTTTATTCTGCTTATTTTTTGCTTTTCGTACATATCTTGATGTGTAGAATATGAAAACAACATATTTTGTTCTGACATCGAAAATATATATACAGGGTGCATCAAAATATACCGCTGCAGAAGACAAAATAACACTTCGATATCAGAAAAATATATAAGTTTGATATAATTAGGTAGTTTCTCTTTGTGTTACGTAAAAATACGCATATGTGATCCTCGGGTGTCATATGCAAGCAACCTAGTGGTGTGTCAGTGTAGGGAAATGCAGTGAAATATGCGTTATTTTGAAATAAAGAATAAAGTAGTAACAAACATGGTAGAGAATAAGGTACTTTTTTTCAGCCATGGGGTTCCGGGTTTGCGACCGCTATGAGAGAAGTGCTGGTACTTGAGTTTGAGCTTTATTTCTTGAAAATACGTTAAATGGTTCTTAAAATATAGACCAAAACAGATTATAATACACGACAATTAGTAACAATTCAATATGCACATAATGACATATAATATATTGTTAGACCGTTGCCAGCCAACATTTTTACGTGAAATAAGAAAATTAAAACAAAATTGAATAGCTCCGTGGTAATTGGAAACAATTTTTGACAGAAGGTGTGCGTCGTGTGATCTCATTGAAAAGCTAAGGGTTATAGTCGTTCATGTAGAATATATGTTTCTAACTTCATTATTTTATGCTTTTTCTGCTAATTTGTGCCTTTCGTACCTATCCTGATGTGTAGAATATGAAAACATTTTTTTTTGTTCTAACATTGAAAATATATATACAGCGTGCATCAAAATAAACCGTTGCAGAAGACAAGATAACACTTCGATTTCAGAAAATCTTAAAAGTTTGATATAATTAGGTAGTTTCTCTTTGTGTTACGTAAAAATACACATATGTGATCCTCGGGTGTCATATGCAAGCAACCTAGTGGTGTGTCAGTGTAGGGAAATGCAGTGAAATATGCGTGATTTTGAAAAAAAGAATAAAGTAGTAACAAACATGGTAGAGAATAAGGTCCTTTTTTTCAGCCGTAGGGACCTGGGTTTGCGACCGATATGAGAGAAGTGCTGGTACTCGAGTTTGAGCTTTATTTCGTGAAAATACGTTAAATGGTTCTTAAGATATAGACCAAAACAGATTATAATACACGACAATTAGTAACAATTCAATATGCACATAATGACATATAATATATTGTTAGGCGGTTGCCAGCCAACATTTTTACGTGAAATAAGAAAATTAAAACAAAATTGAATAGCTCCGTGGTAATTGGAATCAATTTTTGACAGAAGGTGTGCGTCATGTGATCTCGTTGAAAAGGTAAGGGTTAAAGTCGTTCATGTAGAATATATGTTTCTAACTTCATTATTTTATTTTTATTCTGCTAATTTGTGCTTTTCGTACATATCCTGATGTGTAGAATATGAAAACAACATATTTTGTTCTGACATCGAAAATATATATACAGGGTGCATCAAAATATACCGCTGCAGAAGACAAAATGACACTTCGATTTCAGAAAAATATATAAGTTTGACAGAATTAGGTACTTTCTCTTTGTGTTACGTAAAAATACGTATATGTGACACTCGGGTGTCATATGCAAGCAACCTAGTGGTCTGTCAGTGTAGGGAAATGCAGTGAAATATGCGTGATTTTGAAAAAAAAGAATAAAGTAGTAACAAACATGGTAGAGAATAAGGTCCTTTTTTCAGCCGTAGGGACCTGGGTTTGCGACCGCTATGAGAGAAGTGCTGGTGCTCGAGTTTGAGCTTTATTTCGTGAAAATATGTTAAATGGTTCTTAAGGTATAGAACAAAACAGATCATAATACACGACAATTCTCAACAATTCGATATGTACATAATGACATTTAATATATTGTTAGGCGGTTGCCAGCCAACATTTTTACGAAAAATAAGGAAATTATAGGAAGAATGTATAACTCAGTGGCAATTGGAAGCAATTTTTGACAGAAGGTGTGCGTCACGTGATGTCATTGAGAAGGTAAGGGTTAAAGTCGTTCATGTAGAATATATGTTACTAACTTCATTATTTTATGCTTTTTCTGCTAATTTGTGCCTTTCGTACCTATCCTGATGTGTAGAATATGAAATCAACATATTTTGTTCTGACATCGAAAATATATATACAGGGTGCATCAAAATAAACCGTTGCACAAGACAAGATAACACTTCGATTTCAGAAAGATATGAAAGTTTGATATAATTAGGTAGTTTCTCTTTGTGTTACGTAAAAATACACATATGTGATCCTCGGGTGTCATATGAAAGCAAACTAGTGGTGTGTCAGTGCAGTGAAATATGTGTTATTTTGAAAAAAACAGTAAAGTAGAACAAAACATGGTAGAGAATAAGGAAGTTTGTTTCAGCCATAGGGACCCGGGTTTGCGACCGCGATGAGACAAGTGCATGTACTCGAGTTTGAGCTTTATTTCGTGAAAATATGCTAAATGGTTCTTAAGATATAGACCAAAACAGATTATAATACACGACAATTCTCAACAATTCGATATGTACATAATGACATATAATATATTGTTAGGCTTGTTGCCAGCCAACATTTTTACGAAAAATAAAGAAATTATAGGAAAAATAAATAACTCAGTGGTAAATGGAGTCAATTTTTTACAGAAGGTGTGGGTCATGTGTTCTCATTGAGAAGTGCATGTACTCGACTTTGAGCTTTATTTCGTGAAAATATGCTAAATGGTTCTTAAGATATAGACCAAAACAGATTATAATACACGACAATTCTCAACAATTCGATATGTACATAATGACATATAATATATTGTTAGGCGGTTGCCAGCCAACATTTTTACGAAAAATAAAGAAATTATAGGAAAAATGAATAACTCAGTGGTAAATGGAGTCAATTTTTTACAGAAGGTGTGCGTCATGTGTTCTCATTGAGAAGGTAAGGGTTAAAGTCGTTCATGTAGAATATATGTTACTAACTTCATTATTTTATGCTTTTTCTGCTAATTTGTGCCTTTCGTACCTATCCTGATGTGTAGAATATGAAATCAACATATTTTGTTCTGACATCCAAAATATATATACAGGGTGCATCAAAATAAACCGTTGCACAAGACAAGATAACACTTCGATTTCATAAAATATAAAACTTTCATATAATTAGGTAGTTTCTCTTTGTGTTACGTTAAAATACACATATGTGACCCATGGGTGTCATATGAAAGCAAACTAGTGGTGTGTCAGTGTAGGGAAGTGCAGTGAAATATGTGTCATTTTGAAAAAAACACTAAAGTAGAACCAAACATGGTAGAGAATAAGGAACTTTGTTTCAGCCATATTGACCCGGGTTTGCGACCGCTATGAGAGAAGTGCATGTACTCGAGTTTGAGCTTTATTTCGTGAAAATATGTTAAATGGTTCTTAAGATATAGACCAAAACAGATTATAATACACGACAATTCTCAACAATTCGATATGTACATAATGACATATAATATATTGTTAGGCGGTTGCCAGCCAACCTTTTTACGCAAAATAAAAACATTATAGGAAGAATGAATGACTCAGTGGTAAATGGAGTAAATTTTTTACAGAAGGTGTGCGTCATGTGTTCTCATTGAGAAGGTAAGGGTTAAAGTCGTTCATGTAGAATATATGTTACTAACTTCATTATTTTATGCTTTTTCTGCTAATTTGTGCCTTTCGTACCTATCCTGATGTGTAGAATATGAAAACAACATATTTTGTTCTGACATCGAAAATATATATACAGGGTGCATCAAAATAAACCGTTGCACAAGACAAGATAACACTTCGATTTCAAAAAATATAAAACTTTCATATAATTAGGTAGTTTCTCTTTGTGTTACGTAAAAATACACATATGTGATCCTCGGGTGTCATATGAAAGCAAACTAGTGGTGTGTCAGTGTAGGGAAGTGCAGTGAAATATGTGTTATTTTGAAAAAACAGTAAAGTAGAACCAAACATGGTAGAGAATAAGGAACTTTGTTTCAGCCATAGGGACCCGGGTTTGCGACCACGATGAGACAAGTGCATGTACTCGAGTTTGAGCTTTATTTCGTGAAAATATGTTAAATGGTTCTTAAGATATAGACCAAAACAGATTATAATACACGACAATTCTCAACAATTCGATATGTACATAATGACATATAATGTATTGTTAGGCGGTTGCCAGCCAACATTTTTACGAAAAATAAAGAAATTATAGGAAAAATGAATAACTCAGTGGTAAATGGAGTCAATTTTTTACAGAAGGTGTGCGTCATGTGTTCTCATTGAGAAGGTAAGGGTTAAAGTCGTTCATGTAGAATATATGTTACTAACTTCATTATTTTATGCTTTTTCTGCTAATTTGTGCCTCTCGTACCTATCCTGATGTGTAGAATATGAAAACAACATATTTTGTTCTGACATCGAAAATATATATACAGGGTGCATCAAAATATACCGCTGCAGAAGACAAAATAACACTTCGATTTCAGAAAAATATATAAGTTTGATAGAATTAGGTAGTTTCTCTTTGCGTTAAGTAAAAATACGCATATGTGATCCTCGGGTGTCATATGCAAGCAACCTAGTGGTGTGTCAGTGTAGGGAAATGCAGTGAAATATGCGTTATTTTGAAAAAAAGAATAAAGTAGTAACAAACATGGTAGAGAATAAGGTACTTTTTTTCAGCCGTAGGGACCTGGGTTTGCGACCGATATGAGAGAAGTGCTGGTACTCGAGTTTGAGCTTTATTTCGTGAAAATACGTTAAATGGTTCTTAAGATATAGACCAAAACAGATTATAATACACGACAATTAGTAACAATTCAATATGCACATAATGACATATAATATATTGTTAGGCGGTTGCCAGCCAACATTTTTACGTGAAATAAGAAAATTAAAACAAAATTGAATAGCTCCGTGGTAATTGGAATCAATTTTTGACAGAAGGTGTGCGTCATGTGATCTCGTTGAAAAGGTAAGGGTTAAAGTCGTTCATGTAGAATATATGTTTCTAACTTCATTATTTTATTTTTATTCTGCTAATTTGTGCTTTTCGTACATATCCTGATGTGTAGAATATGAAAACAACATATTTTGTTCTGACATCGAAAATATATATACAGGGTGCATCAAAATATACCGCTGCAGAAGACAAAATAACACTTCGATTTCAGAAAAATATATAAGTTTGACAGAATTAGGTACTTTCTCTTTGTGTTACGTAAAAATACGTATATGTGACACTCGGGTGTCATATGCAAGCAACCTAGTGGTCTGTCAGTGTAGGGAAATGCAGTGAAATATGCGTGATTTTGAAAAAAAAGAATAAAGTAGTAACAAACATGGTAGAGAATAAGGTCCTTTTTTCAGCCGTAGGGACCTGGGTTTGCGACCGCTATGAGAGAAGTGCTGGTGCTCGAGTTTGAGCTTTATTTCGTGAAAATATGTTAAATGGTTCTTAAGGTATAGAACAAAACAGATCATAATACACGACAATTCTCAACAATTCGATATGTACATAATGACATTTAATATATTGTTAGGCGGTTGCCAGCCAACATTTTTACGAAAAATAAGGAAATTATAGGAAGAATGTATAACTCAGTGGCAATTGGAAGCAATTTTTGACAGAAGGTGTGCGTCACGTGATGTCATTGAGAAGGTAAGGGTTAAAGTCGTTCATGTAGAATATATGTTACTAACTTCATTATTTTATGCTTTTTCTGCTAATTTGTGCCTTTCGTACCTATCCTGATGTGTAGAATATGAAATCAACATATTTTGTTCTGACATCGAAAATATATATACAGGGTGCATCAAAATAAACCGTTGCACAAGACAAGATAACACTTCGATTTCAGAAAGATATGAAAGTTTGATATAATTAGGTAGTTTCTCTTTGTGTTACGTAAAAATACACATATGTGATCCTCGGGTGTCATATGAAAGCAAACTAGTGGTGTGTCAGTGCAGTGAAATATGTGTTATTTTGAAAAAAACAGTAAAGTAGAACAAAACATGGTAGAGAATAAGGAAGTTTGTTTCAGCCATAGGGACCCGGGTTTGCGACCGCGATGAGACAAGTGCATGTACTCGAGTTTGAGCTTTATTTCGTGAAAATATGCTAAATGGTTCTTAAGATATAGACCAAAACAGATTATAATACACGACAATTCTCAACAATTCGATATGTACATAATGACATATAATATATTGTTAGGCTTGTTGCCAGCCAACATTTTTACGAAAAATAAAGAAATTATAGGAAAAATAAATAACTCAGTGGTAAATGGAGTCAATTTTTTACAGAAGGTGTGGGTCATGTGTTCTCATTGAGAAGTGCATGTACTCGAGTTTGAGCTTTATTTCGTGAAAATATGCTAAATGGTTCTTAAGATATAGACCAAAACAGATTATAATACACGACAATTCTCAACAATTCGATATGTACATAATGACATATAATATATTGTTAGGCGGTTGCCAGCCAACATTTTTACGAAAAATAAAGAAATTATAGGAAAAATGAATAACTCAGTGGTAAATGGAGTCAATTTTTTACAGAAGGTGTGCGTCATGTGTTCTCATTGAGAAGGTAAGGGTTAAAGTCGTTCATGTAGAATATATGTTACTAACTTCATTATTTTATGCTTTTTCTGCTAATTTGTGCCTTTCGTACCTATCCTGATGTGTAGAATATGAAATCAACATATTTTGTTCTGACATCCAAAATATATATACAGGGTGCATCAAAATAAACCGTTGCACAAGACAAGATAACACTTCGATTTCATAAAATATAAAACTTTCATATAATTAGGTAGTTTCTCTTTGTGTTACGTTAAAATACACATATGTGACCCATGGGTGTCATATGAAAGCAAACTAGTGGTGTGTCAGTGTAGGGAAGTGCAGTGAAATATGTGTCATTTTGAAAAAAACACTAAAGTAGAACCAAACATGGTAGAGAATAAGGAACTTTGTTTCAGCCATATTGACCCGGGTTTGCGACCGCTATGAGAGAAGTGCATGTACTCGAGTTTGAGCTTTATTTCGTGAAAATATGTTAAATGGTTCTTAAGATATAGACCAAAACAGATTATAATACACGACAATTCTCAACAATTCGATATGTACATAATGACATATAATATATTGTTAGGCGGTTGCCAGCCAACCTTTTTACGCAAAATAAAAACATTATAGGAAGAATGAATGACTCAGTGGTAAATGGAGTAAATTTTTTACAGAAGGTGTGCGTCATGTGTTCTCATTGAGAAGGTAAGGGTTAAAGTCGTTCATGTAGAATATATGTTACTAACTTCATTATTTTATGCTTTTTCTGCTAATTTGTGCCTTTCGTACCTATCCTGATGTGTAGAATATGAAAACAACATATTTTGTTCTGACATCGAAAATATATATACAGGGTGCATCAAAATAAACCGTTGCACAAGACAAGATAACACTTCGATTTCAAAAAATATAAAACTTTCATATAATTAGGTAGTTTCTCTTTGTGTTACGTAAAAATACACATATGTGATCCTCGGGTGTCATATGAAAGCAAACTAGTGGTGTGTCAGTGTAGGGAAGTGCAGTGAAATATGTGTTATTTTGAAAAAACAGTAAAGTAGAACCAAACATGGTAGAGAATAAGGAACTTTGTTTCAGCCATAGGGACCCGGGTTTGCGACCACGATGAGACAAGTGCATGTACTCGAGTTTGAGCTTTATTTCGTGAAAATATGTTAAATGGTTCTTAAGATATAGACCAAAACAGATTATAATACACGACAATTCTCAACAATTCGATATGTACATAATGACATATAATGTATTGTTAGGCGGTTGCCAGCCAACATTTTTACGAAAAATAAAGAAATTATAGGAAAAATGAATAACTCAGTGGTAAATGGAGTCAATTTTTTACAGAAGGTGTGCGTCATGTGTTCTCATTGAGAAGGTAAGGGTTAAAGTCGTTCATGTAGAATATATGTTACTAACTTCATTATTTTATGCTTTTTCTGCTAATTTGTGCCTCTCGTACCTATCCTGATGTGTAGAATATGAAAACAACATATTTTGTTCTGACATCGAAAATATATATACAGGGTGCATCAAAATATACCGCTGCAGAAGACAAAATAACACTTCGATTTCAGAAAAATATATAAGTTTGATAGAATTAGGTAGTTTCTCTTTGCGTTAAGTAAAAATACGCATATGTGATCCTCGGGTGTCATATGCAAGCAACCTAGTGGTGTGTCAGTGTAGGGAAATGCAGTGAAATATGCGTTATTTTGAAAAAAAGAATAAAGTAGTAACAAACATGGTAGAGAATAAGGTACTTTTTTTCAGCCATAGGGACCCTGGTTTGCGACCGCTATGAGGGAAGTGCTGGTACTCGAGTTTGAGCTTTATTTCGTGAAAATATGTTAAATGGTTCTTAAGATATAGACCAAAATACATTATTATACACGACAATTAGTAACAATTCAATATGCACATAATGACATATAATATATTGTTAGACGGTTGCCAGCCAACATTTTTACGTGAAATAAGAAAATTAAAACAAAATTGAATAGCTCCGTGGTAAATGGAATCAATTTTTGACAGAAGGTGTGCGTCATGTGATCTCGTTGAAAAGGTAAGGGTTAAAGTCGTTCATGTAGAATATATGTTTCTAACTTCATTATTTTATTTTTATTCTGCTAATTTGTGCTTTTCGTACATATCCTGATGTGTAGAATATGAAAACAACATATTTTGTCCTGACATCGAAAATATATATACAGGGTGCATCAAAATATACCGCTGCAGAAGACAAAATAACACTTCGATTTCAGAAAAATATATAAGTTTGACAGAATTAGGTACTTTCTCTTTGTGTTACGTAAAAATACGTATATGTGACACTCGGGTGTCATATGCAAGCAACCTAGTGGTCTGTCAGTGTAAAGAAATACAGTGAAATATGCGTGATTTTGAAAAAAAAAGAATAAAGTAGTAACAAACATGGTAGAGAATAAGGTCCTTTTTTCAGCCGTAGGGACCTGGGTTTGCGACCGCTATGAGAGACGTGCTGGTACTCGAGTTTGAGCTTTATTTCGTGAAAATATGCTAAATGGTTCTTAAGATATAGACCAAAACAGATTATAATACACGACAATTCTCAACAATTCGATATGTACATAATGACATATAATATATTGTTAGGCGGTTGCCAGCCAACATTTTTACGAAAAATAAAGAAATTATAGGAAAAATGAATAACTCAGTGGTAAATGGAGTCAATTTTTTACAGAAGGTGTGCGTCATGTGTTCTCATTGAGAAGGTAAGGGTTAAAGTCGTTCATGTAGAATATATGTTACTAACTTCATTATTTTATGCTTTTTCTGCTAATTTGTGCCTTTCGTACCTATCCTGATGTGTAGAATATGAAATCAACATATTTTGTTCTGACATCGAAAATATATATACAGGGTGCATCAAAATAAACCGTTGTAGAAGACAAGATAACACTTCGATTTCAGAAAATCTTAAAAGTTTGATAGAATTAGGTAGTTTCTCTTTGTGTTACGTAAAAATACGCATATGTGATCCTCGGGTGTCATATGCAAGCAACCTAGTGGTGTGTCAGTGTAGGGAAATGCAGTGAAATATTCGTTATTTTGAAAACAAGAATAAAGTAGTAACAAACATGGTACAGGATAACGTACTTTTTTTCAGCCATAGGGATTTGGGTTTGCGACCGCTATGAGAGAAGTGCTGGTACTCGAGTTTGAGCTTTATTTCGTGAAAATACGTTAAATGGTTCTTAAGATATAGACCAAAACAGATTATAATACACGATAATTAGTAACAATTCAATATGCACATAATGACATATAATATATTGTTAGGCGGTTGCCAGCCAACATTTTTACGTGAAATAAGAAAATTAAAACAAAATTGAATAGCTCCGTGGTAATTGGAATCAATTTTTGACAGAAGGTGTGCGTCATGTGATCTCGTTGAAAAGGTAAGGGTTAAAGTCGTTCATGTAGAATATATGTTTCTAACTTCATTATTTTATTTTTATTCTGCTAATTTGTGCTTTTCGTACATATCCTGATGTGTAGAATATGAAAACAACATATTTTGTTCTGACATCGAAAATATATATACAGGGTGAATCAAAATATACCGCTGCAGAAGACAAAATAACACTTCGATTTCAGAAAAATATATAAGTTTGACAGAATTAGATACTTTCTCTTTGTGTTACGTAAAAATACGTATATGTGACACTCGGGTGTCATATGCAAGCAACCTAGTGGTCTGTCAGTGTAGGGAAATGCAGTGAAATATGCGTGATTTTGAAAAAAAAAGAATAAAGTAGTAACAAACATGGTAGAGAATAAGGTCCTTTTTTCAGCCGTAGGGACCTGGGTTTGCGACCGCTATGAGAGAAGTGCTGGTACTCGAGTTTGAGCTTTATTTCGTGAAAATATGTTAAATGGTTCTTAAGGTATAGAACAAAACAGATCATAATACACGACAATTCTCAACAATTCGATATGTACATAATGACATATAATATATTGTTAGGCGGTTGCCAGCCAACATTTTTACGAAAAATAAGGAAATTATAGGAAGAATGTATAACTCAGTGGCAATTGGAAGCAATTTTTTACAGAAGGTGTGCGTCATGTGATGTCATTGAGAAGGTAAGGGTTAAAGTCGTTCATGTAGAATATATGTTACTAACTTCATTATTTTATGCTTTTTCTGCTAATTTGTGCCTTTCGTACCTATCCTGATGTGTGGAATATGAGATCAACATATTTTGTTCTGACATCGAAAATATATATACAGGGTGCATCAAAATAAACCGTTGCACAAGACAAGATAACACTTCGATTACAGAAAAATATGAAAGTTTGATATAATTAGGTAGTTTCTCTTTGTGTTACGTAATAATACACATATGTGATCCTCGGGTGTCATATGAAAGCAAACTAGTGGTGTGTCAGTGTAGGGAAGTGCAGTGAAATATGTGTTATTTTGAAAAAAACAGTAAAGTAGAACAAAACATGGTAGAGAATAAGGAACTTTGTTTCAGCCATAGGGACCCGGGTTTGCGACCGCGATGAGACAAGTGCATGTACTCGAGTTTGAGCTTTATTTCGTGAAAATATGCTAAATGGTTCTTAAGATATAGACCAAAACAGATTATAATACACGACAATTCTCAACAATTCGATATGTACATAATGACATATAATATATTGTTAGGCGGTTGCCAGCCAACATTTTTACGAAAAATAAAGAAATTATAGGAAAAATGAATAACTCAGCGGTAAATGGAGTCAATTTTTTACAGAAGGTGTGCGTCATGTGTTCTCATTGAGAAGGTAAGGGTTAAAGTCGTTCATGTAGAATATATGTTACTAACTTCATTATTTTATGCTTTTTCTGCTAATTTGTGCCTTTCGTACCTATCCTGATGTGTAGAATATGAAAACAACATATTTTGTTCTGACATCGAAAATATATATACAGGGAGCATCAAAATAAACCGTTGCACAAGACAAGATAACACTTCGATTTCAAAAAATATAAAACTTTCATATAATTAGGTAGTTTCTCTTTGTGTTACGTAAAAATACACATATGTGATCCTCGGGTGTCATATGAAAGCAAACTAGTGGTGTTTCAGTGTAGGGAAGTGCAGTGAAATATGTGTTATTTTGAAAAAACAGTAAAGTAGAACCAAACCTGGTAGAGAATAAGGAACTTTGTTTCAGCCATAGGGACCCGGGTTTGCGACCACGATGAGACAAGTGCATGTACTCGAGTTTGAGCTTTATTTCGTGAAAATATGTTAAATGGTTCTTAAGATATAGACCAAAACAGATTATAATACACGACAATTCTCAACAATTCGATATGTACATAATGACATATAATGTATTGTTAGGCGGTTGCCAGCCAACATTTTTACGAAAAATAAAGAAATTATAGGAAAAATGAATAACTCAGTTGTAAATGGAGTCAATTTTTTACAGAAGGTGTGCGTCATGTGTTCTCATTGAGAAGGTAAGGGTTAAAGTCGTTCATGTAGAATATATGTTACTAACTTCATTATTTTATGCTTTTTCTGCTAATTTGTGCCTTTCGTACCTATCCTGATGTGTAGAATATGAAAACAACATATTTTGTTCTGACATCGAAAATATATATACAGGGTGCATCAAAATATACCGCTGCAGAAGACAAAATAACACTTCGATTTCAGAAAAATATATAAGTTTGATAGAATTAGGTAGTTTCTCTTTGCGTTAAGTAAAAATACGCATATGTGATCCTCGGGTGTCATATGCAAGCAACCTAGTGGTGTGTCAGTGTAGGGAAATGCAGTGAAATATGCGTTATTTTGAAAAAAAGAATAAAGTAGTAACAAACATGGTAGAGAATAAGGTACTTTTTTTCAGCCATAGGGACCCTGGTTTGCGACCGCTATGAGGGAAGTGCTGGTACTCGAGTTTGAGCTTTATTTCGTGAAAATATGTTAAATGGTTCTTAAGATATAGACCAAAATACATTATTATACACGACAATTAGTAACAATTCAATATGCACATAATGACATATAATATATTGTTAGACGGTTGCCAGCCAACATTTTTACGTGAAATAAGAAAATTAAAACAAAATTGAATAGCTCCGTGGTAATTGGAATCAATTTTTGACAGAAGGTGTGCGTTATGTGATCTCATTGAAAAGGTAAGGGTTATAGTCGTTCATGTAGAATATATGTTTCTAACTTCATTATTTTATGCTTTTTCTGCTAATTTGTGCCTTTCGTACCTATCCTGATGTGTAGAATATGAAAACATTTTTTGTTCTAACATTGAAAATATATATACAGGGTGCATCAAAATAAACCGTTGTAGAAGACAAGATAACACTTCGATTTCAGAAAATCTTAAAAGTTTGATATAATTAGGTAGTTTCTCTTTGTGTTACGTAAAAATACACATATGTGATCCTCGGGTGTCATATGCAAGCAACCTAGTGGTGTGTCAGTGTAGGGTAATGCAGTGAAATATGCGTTATTTTGAAAAAAAGAATAAAGTAGTAACAAACATGGTAGAGAATAAGGTCCTTTTTTCAGCCGTAGGGACCTGGGTTTGCGACCGCTATGAGAGAAGTGCTGGTACTCGAGTTTGAGCTTTATTTCTTAAAAATACGTTAAATGGTTTTTAAGATATAGACCAAAACAGATTATAATACACGACAATTAGTAACAATTCAATATGCACATAATGACATATAATATATTGTTAGGCGGTTGCCAGCCACCATTTTTACGTGAAATAAGAAAATTAAAACAAAATTGAATAGCTCCGTGGTAAATGGAATCAATTTTTGACAGAAGGTGTGCGTCATGTGATCTCGTTGAAAAGGTAAGGGTTAAAGTCGTTCATGTAGAATATATGTTTCTAACTTCATTATTTTATTTTTATTCTGCTAATTTGTGCTTTTCGTACATATCCTGATGTGTAGAATATGAAAACAACATATTTTGTCCTGACATCGAAAATATATATACAGGGTGCATCAAAATATACCGCTGCAGAAGACAAAATAACACTTCGATTTCAGAAAAATATATAAGTTTGACAGAATTAGGTACTTTCTCTTTGTGTTACGTAAAAATACGTATATGTGACACTCGGGTGTCATATGCAAGCAACCTAGTGGTCTGTCAGTGTAAAGAAATACAGTGAAATATGCGTGATTTTGAAAAAAAAAGAATAAAGTAGTAACAAACATGGTAGAGAATAAGGTCCTTTTTTCAGCCGTAGGGACCTGGGTTTGCGACCGCTATGAGAGACGTGCTGGTACTCGAGTTTGAGCTTTATTTCGTGAAAATATGCTAAATGGTTCTTAAGATATAGACCAAAACAGATTATAATACACGACAATTCTCAACAATTCGATATGTACATAATGACATATAATATATTGTTAGGCGGTTGCCAGCCAACATTTTTACGAAAAATAAAGAAATTATAGGAAAAATGAATAACTCAGTGGTAAATGGAGTCAATTTTTTACAGAAGGTGTGCGTCATGTGTTCTCATTGAGAAGGTAAGGGTTAAAGTCGTTCATGTAGAATATATGTTACTAACTTCATTATTTTATGCTTTTTCTGCTAATTTGTGCCTTTCGTACCTATCCTGATGTGTAGAATATGAAATCAACATATTTTGTTCTGACATCGAAAATATATATACAGGGTGCATCAAAATAAACCGTTGTAGAAGACAAGATAACACTTCGATTTCAGAAAATCTTAAAAGTTTGATAGAATTAGGTAGTTTCTCTTTGTGTTACGTAAAAATACGCATATGTGATCCTCGGGTGTCATATGCAAGCAACCTAGTGGTGTGTCAGTGTAGGGAAATGCAGTGAAATATTCGTTATTTTGAAAACAAGAATAAAGTAGTAACAAACATGGTACAGGATAACGTACTTTTTTTCAGCCATAGGGATTTGGGTTTGCGACCGCTATGAGAGAAGTGCTGGTACTCGAGTTTGAGCTTTATTTCGTGAAAATACGTTAAATGGTTCTTAAGATATAGACCAAAACAGATTATAATACACGATAATTAGTAACAATTCAATATGCACATAATGACATATAATATATTGTTAGGCGGTTGCCAGCCAACATTTTTACGTGAAATAAGAAAATTAAAACAAAATTGAATAGCTCCGTGGTAATTGGAATCAATTTTTGACAGAAGGTGTGCGTCATGTGATCTCGTTGAAAAGGTAAGGGTTAAAGTCGTTCATGTAGAATATATGTTTCTAACTTCATTATTTTATTTTTATTCTGCTAATTTGTGCTTTTCGTACATATCCTGATGTGTAGAATATGAAAACAACATATTTTGTTCTGACATCGAAAATATATATACAGGGTGCATCAAAATATACCGCTGCAGAAGACAAAATAACACTTCGATTTCAGAAAAATATATAAGTTTGACAGAATTAGGTACTTTCTCTTTGTGTTACGTAAAAATACGTATATGTGACACTCGGGTGTCATATGCAAGCAACCTAGTGGTCTGTCAGTGTAGGGAAATGCAGTGAAATATGCGTGATTTTGAAAAAAAAAGAATAACGTAGTAACAAACATGGTAGAGAATAAGGTCCTTTTTTCAGCCGTAGGGACCTGGGTTTGCGACCGCTATGAGAGAAGTGCTGGTACTCGAGTTTGAGCTTTATTTCGTGAAAATATGTTAAATGGTTCTTAAGGTATAGAACAAAACAGATCATAATACACGACAATTCTCAACAATTCGATATGTACATAATGACATATAATATATTGTTAGGCGGTTGCCAGCCAACATTTTTACGAAAAATAAGGAAATTATAGGAAGAATGTATAACTCAGTGGCAATTGGAAGCAATTTTTTACAGAAGGTGTGCGTCATGTGATGTCATTGAGAAGGTAAGGGTTAAAGTCGTTCATGTAGAATATATGTTACTAACTTCATTATTTTATGCTTTTTCTGCTAATTTGTGCCTTTCGTACCTATCCTGATGTGTAGAATATGAGATCAACATATTTTGTTCTGACATCGAAAATATATATACAGGGTGCATCAAAATAAACCGTTGCACAAGACAAGATAACACTTCGATTTCAGAAAAATATGAAAGTTTGATATAATTAGGTAGTTTCTCTTTGTGTTACGTAATAATACACATATGTGATCCTCGGGTGTCATATGAAAGCAAACTAGTGGTGTGTCAGTGTAGGGAAGTGCAGTGAAATATGTGTTATTTTGAAAAAAACAGTAAAGTAGAACAAAACATGGTAGAGAATAAGGAACTTTGTTTCAGCCATAGGGACCCGGGTTTGCGACCGCGATGAGACAAGTGCATGTACTCGAGTTTGAGCTTTATTTCGTGAAAATATGCTAAATGGTTCTTAAGATATAGACCAAAACAGATTATAATACACGACAATTCTCAACAATTCGATATGTACATAATGACATATAATATATTGTTAGGCGGTTGCCAGCCAACACTTTTACGAAAAATAAAGAAATTATAGGAAAAATGAATAACTCAGTGGTAAATGGAGTCAATTTTTTACAGAAGGTGTGCGTCATGTGTTCTCATTGAGAAGGTAAGGGTTAAAGTCGTTCATGTAGAATATATGTTACTAACTTCATTATTTTATGCTTTTTCTGCTAATTTGTGCCTTTCGTACCTATCCTGATGTGTAGAATATGAAAACAACATATTTTGTTCTGACATCGAAAATATATATACAGGGTGCATCAAAATATACCGCTGCAGAAGACAAAATAACACTTCGATTTCAGAAAAATATATAAGTTTGATAGAATTAGGTAGTTTCTCTTTGTGTTACGTAAAAATACGCATATGTGATCCTCGGGTGTCATATGCAAGCAACCTAGTGGTGTGTCAGTGTAGGGAAATGCAGTGAAATATGCGTTATTTTGAAAAAAAGAATAAAGTAGTAACAAACATGGTAGAGAATAAGGTACTTTTTTTCAGCCATAGGGACCCTGGTTTGCGACCGCTATGAGGGAAGTGCTGGTACTCGAGTTTGAGCATTATTTCGTGAAAATATGTTAAATGGTTCTTAAGATATAGACCAAAACACATTATTATACACGACAATTAGTAACAATTCAATATGCACATAATGACATATAATATATTGTTAGACGGTTGCCAGCCAACATTTTTACGTGAAATAAGAAAATTAAAACAAAATTGAATAGCTCCGTGGTAATTGGAAACAATTTTTGACAGAAGGTGTGCGTTATGTGATCTCATTGAAAAGGTAAGGGTTATAGTCGTTCATGTAGAATATATGTTTCTAACTTCATTATTTTATGCTTTTTCTGCTAATTTGTGCCTTTCGTACCTATCCTGATGTGTAGAATATGAAAACATTTTTTGTTCTAACATTGAAAATATATATACAGGGTGCATCAAAATAAACCGTTGCAGAAGACAAGATAACACTTCGATTTCAGAAAATCTTAAAAGTTTGATATAATTAGGTAGTTTCTCTTTGTGTTACGTAAAAATACACATATGTGATCCTCGGGTGTCATATGCAAGCAACCTAGTGGTGTGTCAGTGTAGGGTAATGCAGTGAAATATGCGTTATTTTGAAAAAAAGAATAAAGTAGTAACAAACATGGTAGAGAATAAGGTCCTTTTTTTCAGCCGTAGGGACCTGGGTTTGCGACCGCTATGAGAGCAGTGCTGGTACTCGAATTTGAGCTTTATTTCTTAAAAATACGTTAAATGGTTCTTAAGATATAGACCAAAACAGATTATAATACACGACAATTAGTAACAATTCAATATGCACATAATGACATATAATATATTGTTAGGCGGTTGCCAGCCAACATTTTTACGTGAAATAAGAAAATTAAAACAAAATTGAATAGCTCCGTGGTAATTGGAATCAATTTTTGACAGAAGGTGTGCGTCATGTGATCTCGTTGAAAAGGTAAGGGTTAAAGTCGTTCATGTAGAATATATGTTTCTAACTTCATTATTTTATTTTTATTCTGCTAATTTGTGCTTTTCGTACATATCCTGATGTGTAGAATATGAAAACAACATATTTTGTTCTGACATCGAAAATATATATACAGGGTGCATCAAAATATACCGCTGCAGAAGACAAAATAACACTTCGATTTCAGAAAAATATATAAGTTTGATAGAATTAGGTAGTTTCTCTTTGTGTTACGTAAAAATACGCATATGTGACACTCGGGTGTCATATGCAAGCAACCTAGTGGCCTGTCAGTGTAGGGAAATGCAGTGAAATATGCGTGATTTTGAAAAAAAAGAATAAAGTAGTAACAAACATGGTATAGAATAAGGTCCTTTTTTCAGCCGTAGGGACCTGGGTTTGCGACCGCTATGAGAGACGTGCTGGTACTCGAGTTTGAGCTTTATTTCGTTAAAATATGTTAAATGGTTCTTAAGGTATAGAACAAAACAGATCATAATACACGACAATTCTCAACAATTCGATATGTACATAATGACATTTAATATATTGTTAGGCGGTTGCCAGCCAACATTTTTACGAAAAATAAGGAAATTATAGGAAGAATGTATAACTCAGTGGCAATTGGAAGCAATTTTTGACAGAAGGTGTGCGTCATGTGATGTCATTGAGAAGGTAAAGGTTAAAGTCGTTCATGTAGAATATATGTTACTAACTTCATAATTTTATGCTTTTTCTGCTAATTTGTGCCTTTCGTACCTATCCTGATGTGTAGAATATGAAATCAACATATTTTGTTCTGACATCGAAAATATATATACAGGGTGCATCAAAATAAACCGTTGCACAAGACAAGATAACACTTCGATTTCAGAAAAATATGAAAGTTTGATATAATTAGGTAGTTTCTCTTTGTGTTACGTAAAAATACACATATGTGATCCTCGGTAGTCATATGAAAGCAAACTAGTGGTGTGTCAGTGTAGGGAAGTGCAGTGAAATATGTGTTATTTTGAAAAAAACAGTAAAGTAGAACAAAACATGGTAAAGAATAAGGAACTTTGTTTCAGCCATAGGGACCCGGGTTTGCGACCGCGATGAGACAAGTGCATGTACTCGAGTTTGAGCTTTATTTCGTGAAAATATGCTAAATGGTTCTTAAGATATAGACCAAAACAGATTATAATACACGACAATTCTCAACAATTCGATATGTACATAATGACATATAATATATTGTTAGGCGGTTGCCAGCCAACATTTTTACGAAAAATAAAGAAATTATAGGAAAAATGAATAACTCAGTGGTAAATGGAGTCAATTTTTTACAGAAGGTGTGCGTCATGTGTTCTCATTGAGAAGGTAAGGGTTAAAGTCGTTCATGTAGAATATATGTTACTAACTTCATTATTTTATGCTTTTTCTGCTAATTTGTGCCTTTCGTACCTATCCTGATGTGTAGAATATGAAATCAACATATTTTGTTCTGACATCGAAAATATATATACAGGGTGCATCAAAATAAACCGTTGCACAAGACAAGATAACACTTCGATTTCATAAAATATAAAACTTTCATATAATTAGGTAGTTTCTCTTTGTGTTACGTAAAAATACACATATGTGACCCTCGGGTGTCATATGAAAGCAAACTAGTGGTGTGTCAGTGTAGGGAAGTGCAGTGAAATATGTGTCATTTTGAAAAAAACAGTAAAGTAGAACCAAACATGGTAGAGAATAAGGAACTTTGTTTCAGACATAGGGACCCGGGTTTGCGACCGCTATGAGAGAAGTGCATGTACTCGAGTTTGAGCTTTATTTCGTGAAAATATGTTAAATGGTTTTTAAGATATAGACCAAAACAGATTATAATACACGACAATTCTCAACAATTCGATATGTACATAATGACATATAATATATTGTTAGGCGGTTGCCAGCCAACATTTTTACGAAAAATAAAGAAATTATAGGAAAAATGAATAACTCAGTGGTAAATGAAGTCAATTTTTTACAGAAGGTGTGCGTCATGTGTTCTCATTGAGAAGGTAAGGCTTAAAGTCGTTCATGTAGAATATATGTTACTAACTTCATTATTTTATGCTTTTTCTGCTAATTTGTGCCTTTCGTACCTATCCTGATGTGTAGAATATGAAATCAACATATTTTGTTCTGACATCGAAAATATATATACAGGGTGCATCAAAATAAACCGTTGCACAAGACAAGATAACACTTCGATTTCATAAAATATAAAACTTTCATATAATTAGGTAGTTTCTCTTTGTGTTACGTAAAAATACACATATGTGACCCTCGGGTGTCATATGAAAGCAAACTAGTGGTGTGTCAGTGTAGGGAAGTGCAGTGAAATATGTGTCATTTTGAAAAAAACAGTAAAGTAGAACCAAACATGGTAGAGAATAAGGAACTTTGTTTCAGACATAGGGACCCGGGTTTGCGACCGCTATGAGAGAAGTGCATGTACTCGAGTTTGAGCTTTATTTCGTGAAAATATGTTAAATGGTTTTTAAGATATAGACCAAAACAGATTATAATACACGACAATTCTCAACAATTCGATATGTACATAATGACATATAATATATTGTTAGGCGGTTGCCAGCAACCTTTTTACGCAAAATAAGGACATTATAGGAAGAATGAATGACTCAGTGGTAAATGGAGTCAATTTTTTACAGAAGGTGTGCGTCATGTGTTCTCACTGAGAAGGTAAGGGTTAAAGTCGTTCATGTAGAATATATGTTACTAACTTCATTATTTTATGCTTTTTCTGCTAATTTGTGCCTTTCGTACCTATCATGATGTGTAGAATATGAAATCAACATATTTTGTTCTGACATCGAAAATATATATACAGGGTGCATCAAAATAAACCGTTGCACAAGACAAGATAACACTTCGATTTCAAAAAATATAAAACTTTCATATAATTAGGTAGTTTCTCTTTGTGTTACGTAAAAATACACATATGTGATCCTCGGGTGTCATATGAAAGCAAACTAGTGGTGTGTCAGTGTAGGGAAGTGCAGTGAAATATGTGTTATTTTGAAAAAACAGTAAAGTAGAACCAAACATGGTAGAGAATAAGGAACTTTGTTTCAGCCATAGGGACCCGGGTTTGCGACCACGATGAGACAAGTGCATGTACTCGAGTTTGAGCTTTATTTCGTGAAAATATGTTAAATGGTTCTTAAGATATAGACCAAAACAGATTATAATACACGACAATTCTCAACAATTCGATATGTACATAAAGACATATAATGTATTGTTAGGCGGTTGCCAGCCAACATTTTTACGAACAATAAAGAAATTATAGGAAAAATGAAATACTCAGTGGTAAATGGAGTCAATTTTTTACAGAAGGTGTGCGTCATGTGTTCTCATTGAGAAGGTAAGGGTTAAAGTCGTTCATGTAGAATATATGTTACTAACTTCATTATTTTATGCTTTTTCTGCTAATTTGTGCCTTTCGTACCTATCCTGATGTGTAGAATATGAAAACAACATATTTTGTTCTGACATCGAAAATATATATACAGGGTGCATCAAAATATACCGCTGCAGAAGACAAAATAACACTTCGATTTCAGAAAAATATATAAGTTTGATAGAATTAGGTAGTTTCTCTTTGTGTTACGTAAAAATACGCATATGTGATCCTCGGGTGTCATATGCAAGCAACCTAGTGGTGTGTCAGTGTAGGGTAATGCAGTGAAATATGCGTTATTTTGAAAAAAAAGAATAAAGTAGTAACAAACATGGTAGAGAATAAGGTCCTTTTTTTCAGCCGTAGGGACCTGGGTTTGCGACCGCTATGAGAGAAGTGCTGGTACTCGAGTTTGAGCTTTATTTCTTGAAAATATGTTAAATGGTTCTTAAGATATAGACCAAAACACATTATTATACACGACAATTAGTAACAATTCAATATGCACATAATGACATATAATATATTGTTAGACGGTTGCCAGCCAACATTTTTACGTGAAATAAGAAAATTAAAACAAAATTGAATAGCTCCGTGGTAATTGGAAACAATTTTTGACAGAAGGTGTGCGTTATGTGATCTCATTGAAAAGGTAAGGGTTATAGTCGTTCATGTAGAATATATGTTTCTAACTTCATTATTTTATGCTTTTTCTGCTAATTTGTGCCTTTCGTACCTATCCTGATGTGTAGAATATGAAAACATTTTTTGTTCTAACATTGAAAATATATATACAGGGTGCATCAAAATAAACCGTTGCAGAAGACAAGATAACACTTCGATTTCAGAAAATCTTAAAAGTTTGATATAATTAGGTAGTTTCTCTTTGTGTTACGTAAAAATACACATATGTGATCCTCGGGTGTCATATGCAAGCAACCTAGTGGTGTGTCAGTGTAGGGTAATGCAGTGAAATATGCGTTATTTTGAAAAAAAGAATAAAGTAGTAACAAACATGGTAGAGAATAAGGTCCTTTTTTTCAGCCGTAGGGACCTGGGTTTGCGACCGCTATGAGAGAAGTGCTGGTACTCGAGTTTGAGCTTTATTTCTTGAAAATACGTTAAATGGTTCTTAAGATATAGAACAAAACAGATTATAATACACGACAATTAGTAACAATTCAATATGCACATAATGACATATAATATATTGTTAGGCGGTTGCCAGCCAACATTTTTACGTGAAATAAGAAAATTAAAACAAAATTGAATAGCTCCGTGGTAATTGGAATCAATTTTTGACAGAAGGTGTGCGTCATGTGATCTCGTTGAAAAGGTAAGGGTTAAAGTCGTTCATGTAGAATATATGTTTCTAACTTCATTATTTTATTTTTATTCTGCTAATTTGTGCTTTTCGTACATATCCTGATGTGTAGAATATGAAAACAACATATTTTGTTCTGACATCGAAAATATATATACAGGGTGCATCAAAATATACCGCTGCAGAAGACAAAATAACACTTCGATTTCAGAAAAATATATAAGTTTGACAGAATTAGGTACTTTCTCTTTGTGTTACGTAAAAATACGTATATGTGACACTCGGGTGTCATATGCAAGCAACCTAGTGGTCTTTCAGTGTAGGGAAATGCAGTGAAATATGCGTGATTTTGAAAAAAAAGAATAAAGTAGTAACAAACATGGTAGAGAATAAGGTCCTTTTTTCAGCCGTAGGGACCTGGGTTTGCGACCGCTATGAGAGAAGTGCTGGTACTCGAGTTTGAGCTTTATTTCGTGAAAATATGTTAAATGTTTCTTAAGGTATAGAACAAAACAGATCATAATACACGACAATTCTCAACAATTCGATATGTACATAATGACATTTAATATATTGTTAGGCGGTTGCCAGCCAACATTTTTACGAAAAATAAGGAAATTATAGGAAGAATGTATAACTCAGTGGCAATTGGAAGCAATTTTTGACAGAAGGTGTGCGTCATGTGATGTCATTGAGAAGGTAAGGGTTAAAGTCGTTCATGTAGAATATATGTTACTAACTTCATTATTTTATGCTTTTTCTGCTAATTTGTGCCTTTCGTACCTATCCTGATGTGTAGAATATGAAATCAACATATTTTGTTCTGACATCGAAAATATATATACAGGGTGCATCAAAATAAACCGTTGCACAAGACAAGATAACACTTCGATTTCAAAAATAAAAAACTTTCATATAATTAGGTAGTTTCTCTTTGTGTTACGTAAAAATACACATATGTGATCCTCGGGTGTCATATGAAAGCAAACTAGTGGTGTGTCAGTGTAGGGAAGTGCAGTGAAATATGTGTTATTTTGAAAAAAGAGTAAAGTAGAACCAAACATGGTAGAGAATAAGGAACTTTGTTTCAGCCATAGGGACCCGGGTTTGCGACCACGAAGAGACAAGTGCATGTACTCGAGTTTGAGCTTTATTTCGTGAAAATATGTTAAATGGTTCCTAAGATATAGACCAAAGCACATTATTATACTCGACAATTAGTAACAATTCAATATGCACATAATGACATATAATATATTGTTAGACGGTTGCCAGCCAACATTTTTACATGAAATAAGAAAATTAAAACAAAATTGAATAGCTCCGTGGTAGTTGGAAACAATTTTTGACAGAAGGTGTGCGTCATGTGATCTCATTGAAAAGGTAAGGGTTATAGTCGTTCATGTAGAATATATGTTTCTAACTTCATTATTTTATGCTTTTTCTGCTAATTTGTGCCTTTCGTACCTATCCTGATGTGTAGAATATGAAAACAACATATTTTGTTCTGACATCGAAAATATATATACAGGGTGCATCAAAATATACCGCTGCAGAAGACAAAATAACACTTCGATTTCAGAAAAATATATAAGTTTGACAGAATTAGGTACTTTCTCTTTGTGTTACGTAAAAATACGTATATGTGACACTCGGGTGTCATATGCAAGCAACCTAGTGGTCTTTCAGTGTAGGGAAATGCAGTGAAATATGCGTTATTTTAAAAAAAAGAATAAAGTAGTAACAAACATGGTAGAGAATAAGGTCCTTTTTTCAGCCGTAGGGACCTGGGTTTGCGACCGCGATGAGACAACTGCATGTACTCGAGTTTGAGCTTTATTTCGTGAAAATATGTTAAATGGTTCCTAAGATATAGACCAAAGCACATTATTATACTCGACAATTAGTAACAATTCAATATGCACATAATGACATATAATATATTGTTAGACGGTTGCCAGCCAACATTTTTACATGAAATAAGAAAATTAAAACAAAATTGAATAGCTCCGTGGTAGTTGGAAACAATTTTTGACAGAAGGTGTGCGTCATGTGATCTCATTGAAAAGGTAAGGGTTATAGTCGTTCATGTAGAATATATGTTTCTAACTTCATTATTTTATGCTTTTTCTGCTAATTTGTGCCTTTCGTACCTATCCTGATGTGTAGAATATGAAAACAACATATTTTGTTCTGACATCGAAAATATATATACAGGGTGCATCAAAATATACCGCTGCAGAAGACAAAATAACACTTCGATTTCAGAAAAATATATAAGTTTGACAGAATTAGGTACTTTCTCTTTGTGTTACGTAAAAATACGTATATGTGACACTCGGGTGTCATATGCAAGCAACCTAGTGGTCTTTCAGTGTAGGGAAATGCAGTGAAATATGCGTTATTTTAAAAAAAAGAATAAAGTAGTAACAAACATGGTAGAGAATAAGGTCCTTTTTTCAGCCGTAGGGACCTGGGTTTGCGACCGCGATGAGACAACTGCATGTACTCGAGTTTGAGCTTTATTTCGTGAAAATATGTTAAATGGTTCCTAAGATATAGACCAAAGCACATTATTATACTCGACAATTAGTAACAATTCAATATGCACATAATGACATATAATATATTGTTAGACGGTTGCCAGCCAACATTTTTACATGAAATAAGAAAATTAAAACAAAATTGAATAGCTCCGTGGTAGTTGGAAACAATTTTTGACAGAAGGTGTGCGTCATGTGATCTCATTGAAAAGGTAAGGGTTATAGTCGTTCATGTAGAATATATGTTTCTAACTTCATTATTTTATGCTTTTTCTGCTAATTTGTGCCTTTCGTACCTATCCTGATGTGTAGAATATGAAAACATTTTTTTTTGTTCTAACATTGAAAATATATATACAGGGTGCATCAAAATAAACCGTTGCAGAAGACAAGATAACACTTCAATTTCAGAAAATCTTAAAAGTTTGATATAATTAGGTAGTTTCTCTTTGTGTTACGTAAAAATACGCATATGTGACACTCGGGTGTCATATGCAAGCAACCTAGTGGCCTGTCAGTGTAGGGAAATGCAGTGAAATATGCGTGATTTTGAAAAAAAAGAATAAAGTAGTAACAAACATGGTAGAGAATAAGGTCCTTTTTTCAGCCGTAGGGACCTGGGTTTGCGACCGCTATGAGAGACGTGCTGGTACTCGAGTTTGAGCTTTATTTCGTGAAAATATGTTAAATGGTTCTTAAGGTATAGAACAAAAGAGATCATAATACACGACAATTCTCAACAATTCGATATGTACATAATGACATTTAATATATTGTTAGGCGGTTGCCAGCCAACATTTTTACGAAAAATAAGGAAATTATAGGAAGAATGTATAACTCAGTGGCAATTGGAAGCAATTTTTGACAGAAGGTGTGCGTCATGTGATGTCATTGAGAAGGTAAGGGTTAAAGTCGTTCATGTAGAATATATGTTACTAACTTCATAATTTTATGCTTTTTCTGCTAATTTGTGCCTTTCGTACCTATCCTGATGTGTAGAATATGAAATCAACATATTTTGTTCTGACATCGAAAATATATATACAGGGTGCATCAAAATAAACCGTTGCACAAGACAAGATAACACTTCGATTTCAGAAAAATATGAAAGTTTGATATAATTAGGTAGTTTCTCTTTGTGTTACGTAAAAATACACATATGTGATCCTCGGTAGTCATATGAAAGCAAACTAGTGGTGTGTCAGTGTAGGGAAGTGCAGTGAAATATGTGTTATTTTGAAAAAAACAGTAAAGTAGAACAAAACATGGTAAAGAATAAGGAACTTTGTTTCAGCCATAGGGACCCGGGTTTGCGACCGCTATGAGACAAGTGCATGTACTCGAGTTTGAGCTTTATTTCGTGAAAATATGCTAAATGGTTCTTAAGATATAGACCAAAACAGATTATAATACACGACAATTCTCAACAATTCGATATGTACATAATGACATATAATATATTGTTAGGCGGTTGCCAGCCAACATTTTTACGAAAAATAAAGAAATTATAGGAAAAATGAATAACTCAGTGGTAAATGGAGTCAATTTTTTACAGAAGGTGTGCGTCATGTGTTCTCATTGAGAAGGTAAGGGTTAAAGTCGTTCATGTAGAATATATGTTACTAACTTCATTATTTTATGCTTTTTCTGCTAATTTGTGCCTTTCGTACCTATCCTGATGTGTAGAATATGAAATCAACATATTTTGTTCTGACATCGAAAATATATATACAGGGTGCATCAAAATAAACCGTTGCACAAGACAAGATAACACTTCGATTTCATAAAATATAAAACTTTCATATAATTAGGTAGTTTCTCTTTGTGTTACGTAAAAATACACATATGTGACCCTCGGGTGTCATATGAAAGCAAACTAGTGGTGTGTCAGTGTAGGGAAGTGCAGTGAAATATGTGTCATTTTGAAAAAAACAGTAAAGTAGAACCAAACATGGTAGAGAATAAGGAACTTTGTTTCAGACATAGGGACCCGGGTTTGCGACCGCTATGAGAGAAGTGCATGTACTCGAGTTTGAGCTTTATTTCGTGAAAATATGTTAAATGGTTTTTAAGATATAGACCAAAACAGATTATAATACACGACAATTCTCAACAATTCGATATGTACATAATGACATATAATATATTGTTAGGCGGTTGCCAGCCAACATTTTTACGAAAAATAAAGAAATTATAGGAAAAATGAATAACTCAGTGGTAAATGAAGTCAATTTTTTACAGAAGGTGTGCGTCATGTGTTCTCATTGAGAAGGTAAGGCTTAAAGTCGTTCATGTAGAATATATGTTACTAACTTCATTATTTTATGCTTTTTCTGCTAATTTGTGCATTTCGTACCTATCCTGATGTGTAGAATATGAAATCAACATATTTTGTTCTGACATCGAAAATATATATACAGGGTGCATCAAAATAAACCGTTGCACAAGACAAGATAACACTTCGATTTCAAAAAATATAAAACTTTCATATAATTAGGTAGTTTCTCTTTGTGTTACGTAAAAATACACATATGTGATCCTCGGGTGTCATATGAAAGCAAACTAGTGGTGTGTCAGTGTAGGGAAGTGCAGTGAAATATGTGTTATTTTGAAAAAACAGTAAAGTAGAACCAAACATGGTAGAGAATAAGGAACTTTGTTTCAGCCATAGGGACCCGGGTTTGCGACCACGATGAGACAAGTGCATGTACTCGAGTTTGAGCTTTATTTCGTGAAAATATGTTAAATGGTTCTTAAGATATAGACCAAAACAGATTATAATACACGACAATTCTCAACAATTCGATATGTACATAAAGACATATAATGTATTGTTAGGCGGTTGCCAGCCAACATTTTTACGAACAATAAAGAAATTATAGGAAAAATGAAATACTCAGTGGTAAATGGAGTCAATTTTTTACAGAAGGTGTGCGTCATGTGTTCTCATTGAGAAGGTAAGGGTTAAAGTCGTTCATGTAGAATATATGTTACAAACTTCATTATTTTATGCTTTTTCTGCTAATTTGTGCCTTTCGTACCTATCCTGATGTGTAGAATATGAAAACAACATATTTTGTTCTGACATCGAAAATATATATACAGGGTGCATCAAAATATACCGCTGCAGAAGACAAAATAACACTTCGATTTCAGAAAAATATATAAGTTTGACAGAATTAGGTACTTTCTCTTTGTGTTACGTAAAAATACGTATATGTGACACTCGGGTGTCATATGCAAGCAACCTAGTGGTCTTTCAGTGTAGGGAAATGCAGTGAAATATGCGTTATTTTAAAAAAAAGAATAAAGTAGTAACAAACATGGTAGAGAATAAGGTCCTTTTTTCAGCCGTAGGGACCTGGGTTTGCGACCGCTATGAGAGAAGTGCTGGTACTCGAGTTTGAGCTTTATTTCGTGAAAATATGTTAAATGTTTCTTAAGGTATAGAACAAAACAGATCATAATACACGACAATTCTCAACAATTCGATATGTACATAATGACATTTAATATATTGTTAGGCGGTTGCCAGCCAACATTTTTACGAAAAATAAGGAAATTATAGGAAGAATGTATAACTCAGTGGCAATTGGAAGCAATTTTTGACAGAAGGTGTGCGTCATGTGATGTCATTGAGAAGGTAAGGGTTAAAGTCGTTCATGTAGAATATATGTTACTAACTTCATTATTTTATGCTTTTTCTGCTAATTTGTGCCTTTCGTACCTATCCTGATGTGTAGAATATGAAATCAACATATTTTGTTCTGACATCGAAAATATATATACAGGGTGCATCAAAATAAACCGTTGCACAAGACAAGATAACACTTCGATTTCAGAAAATCTTAAAAGTTTGATATAATTAGGTAGTTTCTCTTTGTGTTACGTAAAAATACACATATGTGATATTCGGGTGTCATATGCAAGCAGCTTAGTGGTGTGTCAGTGTAGGGTAATGCAGTGAAATATGCGTTATTTTGAAAAAAAGAATAAAGTAGTAACAAACATGGTAGAGAATAAGGTCCTTTTTTTTCAGCCGTAGGGACCTGGGTTTGCGACCGCTATGAGAGAAGTGCATGTACTCGAGTTTGAGCTTTATTTCGTGAAAATATGCTAAATGGTTCTTAAGATATAGACCAAAACAGATTATAATACACGACAATTCTCAACAATTCGATATGTACATAATGACATATAATATATTGTTAGGCGGTTGCCAGCCAACATTTTTACGAAAAATAAAGAAATTATAGGAAAAATGAATAACTCAGTGGTAAATGGAGTCAATTTTTTACAGAAGGTGTGCGTCATGTGTACTCATTGAGAAGGTAAGGGTTAAAGTCGTTCATGTAGAATATATGTTACTAACTTCATTATTTTATGCTTTTTCTGCTAATTTGTGCCTTTCGTACCTATCCTGATGTGTAGAATATGAAATCAACATATTTTGTTCTGACATCGAAAATATATATACAGGGTGCATCAAAATAAACCGTTGCACAAGACAAGATAACACTTCGATTTCAAAAATAAAAAACTTTCATATAATTAGGTAGTTTCTCTTTGTGTTACGTAAAAATACACATATGTGATCCTCGGGTGTCATATGAAAGCAAACTAGTGGTGTGTCAGTGTAGGGAAGTGCAGTGAAATATGTGTTATTTTGAAAAAAGAGTAAAGTAGAACCAAACATGGTAGAGAATAAGGAACTTTGTTTCAGCCATAGGGACCCGGGTTTGCGACCACGAAGAGACAAGTGCATGTACTCGAGTTTGAGCTTTATTTCGTGAAAATATGTTAAATGGTTCTTAAGATATAGACCAAAACAGATTATAATACACGACAATTCTCAACAATTCGATATGTACATAATGACATATAATGTATTGTTAGGCGGTTGCCAGCCAACATTTTTACGAACAATAAAGAAATTATAGGAAAAATGAATAACTCAGTGGTAAATGGAGTCAATTTTTTACAGAAGGTGTGCGTCATGTGTTCTCATTGAGAAGGTAAGGGTTAAAGTCGTTCATGTAGAATATATGTTACTAACTTCATTATTTTATGCTTTTTCTTCTAATTTGTGCCTTTCGTACCTATCCTGATGTGTAGAATATGAAAACAACATATTTTGTTCTGACATCGAAAATATATATACAGGGTGCATCAAAATATACCGCTGCAGAAGACAAAATAACACTTCGATTTCAGAAAAATATATAAGTTCGATAGATTTAGGTAGTTTCTCTTTGTGTTACGTAAAAATACGCATATGTGATCCTCGGGTGTCATATGCAAGCAACCTAGTGGTGTGTCAGTGTAAGGAAATGCAGTGAAATATGCGTTATTTTGAAAAAAAGAATAAAGTAGTAACAAACATGGTAGAGAATAAGGTACTTTTTTTCAGCCATAGGGTCCCGGGTTTGCGACCGCGATGAGACAACTGCATGTACTCGAGTTTGAGCTTTATTTCGTGAAAATATGTTAAATGGTTCCTAAGATATAGACCAAAGCACATTATTATACTCGACAATTAGTAACAATTCAATATGCACATAATGACATATAATATATTGTTAGACGGTTGCCAGCCAACATTTTTACATGAAATAAGAAAATTAAAACAAAATTGAATAGCTCCGTGGTAGTTGGAAACAATTTTTGACAGAAGGTGTGCGTCATGTGATCTCATTGAAAAGGTAAGGGTTATAGTCGTTCATGTAGAATATATGTTTCTAACTTCATTATTTTATGCTTTTTCTGCTAATTTGTGCCTTTCGTACCTATCCTGATGTGTAGAATATGAAAACATTTTTTTTTGTTCTAACATTGAAAATATATATACAGGGTGCATCAAAATAAACCGTTGCAGAAGAGAAGATAACACTTCAATTTCAGAAAATCTTAAAAGTTTGATATAATTAGGTAGTTTCTCTTTGTGTTACGTAAAAATACGCATATGTGACACTCGGGTGTCATATGCAAGCAACCTAGTGGCCTGTCAGTGTAGGGAAATGCAGTGAAATATGCGTGATTTTGAAAAAAAAGAATAAAGTAGTAACAAACATGGTAGAGAATAAGGTCCTTTTTTCAGCCGTAGGGACCTGGGTTTGCGACCGCTATGAGAGACGTGCTGGTACTCGAGTTTGAGCTTTATTTCGTGAAAATATGTTAAATGGTTCTTAAGGTATAGAACAAAACAGATCATAATACACGACAATTCTCAACAATTCGATATGTACATAATGACATTTAATATATTGTTAGGCGGTTGCCAGCCAACATTTTTACGAAAAATAAGGAAATTATAGGAAGAATGTATAACTCAGTGGCAATTGGAAGCAATTTTTGACAGAAGGTGTGCGTCATGTGATGTCATTGAGAAGGTAAGGGTTAAAGTCGTTCATGTAGAATATATGTTACTAACTTCATAATTTTATGCTTTTTCTGCTAATTTGTGCCTTTCGTACCTATCCTGATGTGTAGAATATGAAATCAACATATTTTGTTCTGACATCGAAAATATATATACAGGGTGCATCAAAATAAACCGTTGCACAAGACAAGATAACACTTCGATTTCAGAAAAATATGAAAGTTTGATATAATTAGGTAGTTTCTCTTTGTGTTACGTAAAAATACACATATGTGATCCTCGGTAGTCATATGAAAGCAAACTAGTGGTGTGTCAGTGTAGGGAAGTGCAGTGAAATATGTGTTATTTTGAAAAAAACAGTAAAGTAGAACAAAACATGGTAAAGAATAAGGAACTTTGTTTCAGCCATAGGGACCCGGGTTTGCGACCGCTATGAGACAAGTGCATGTACTCGAGTTTGAGCTTTATTTCGTGAAAATATGCTAAATGGTTCTTAAGATATAGACCAAAACAGATTATAATACACGACAATTCTCAACAATTCGATATGTACATAATGACATATAATATATTGTTAGGCGGTTGCCAGCCAACATTTTTACGAAAAATAAAGAAATTATAGGAAAAATGAATAACTCAGTGGTAAATGGAGTCAATTTTTTACAGAAGGTGTGCGTCATGTGTTCTCATTGAGAAGGTAAGGGTTAAAGTCGTTCATGTAGAATATATGTTACTAACTTCATTATTTTATGCTTTTTCTGCTAATTTGTGCCTTTCGTACCTATCCTGATGTGTAGAATATGAAATCAACATATTTTGTTCTGACATCGAAAATATATATACAGGGTGCATCAAAATAAACCGTTGCACAAGACAAGATAACACTTCGATTTCATAAAATATAAAACTTTCATATAATTAGGTAGTTTCTCTTTGTGTTACGTAAAAATACACATATGTGACCCTCGGTTGTCATATGAAAGCAAACTAGTGGTGTGTCAGTGTAGGGAAGTGCAGTGAAATATGTGTCATTTTGAAAAAAACAGTAAAGTAGAACCAAACATGGTAGAGAATAAGGAACTTTGTTTCAGACATAGGGACCCGGGTTTGCGACCGCTATGAGAGAAGTGCATGTACTCGAGTTTGAGCTTTATTTCGTGAAAATATGTTAAATGGTTTTTAAGATATAGACCAAAACAGATTATAATACACGACAATTCTCAACAATTCGATATGTACATAATGACATATAATATATTGTTAGGCGGTTGCCAGCCAACATTTTTACGAAAAATAAAGAAATTATAGGAAAAATGAATAACTCAGTGGTAAATGAAGTCAATTTTTTACAGAAGGTGTGCGTCATGTGTTCTCATTGAGAAGGTAAGGCTTAAAGTCGTTCATGTAGAATATATGTTACTAACTTCATTATTTTATGCTTTTTCTGCTAATTTGTGCCTTTCGTACCTATCCTGATGTGTAGAATATGAAATCAACATATTTTGTTCTGACATCGAAAATATATATACAGGGTGCATCAAAATAAACCGTTGCACAAGACAAGATAACACTTCGATTTCATAAAATATAAAACTTTCATATAATTAGGTAGTTTCTCTTTGTGTTACGTAAAAATACACATATGTGACCCTCGGGTGTCATATGAAAGCAAACTAGTGGTGTGTCAGTGTAGGGAAGTGCAGTGAAATATGTGTCATTTTGAAAAAAACAGTAAAGTAGTACCAAACATGGTAGAGAATAAGGAACTTTGTTTCAGACATAGGGACCCGGGTTTGCGACCGCTATGAGAGAAGTGCATGTACTCGAGTTTGAGCTTTATTTCGTGAAAATATGTTAAATGGTTTTTAAGATATAGACCAAAACAGATTATAATACACGACAATTCTCAACAATTCGATATGTACATAATGACATATAATATATTGTTAGGCGGTTGCCAGCCAACCTTTTTACGCAAAATAAGGACATTATAGGAAGAATGAATGACTCAGTGGTAAATGGAGTCAATTTTTTACAGAAGGTGTGCGTCATGTGTTCTCACTGAGAAGGTAAGGGTTAAAGTCGTTCATGTAGAATATATGTTACTAACTTCAATATTTTATGCTTTTTCTGCTAATTTGTGCCTTTCGTACCTATCATGATGTGTAGAATATGAAATCAACATATTTTGTTCTGACATCGAAAATATATATACAGGGTGCATCCAAATAAACCGTTGCACAAGACAAGATAACACATCGATTTCAGAAAAATATAAAACTTTCATATAATTAGGTAGTTTCTCTTTGTGTTACGTAAACATACACATATGTGATTTTCGAGTGTCATATGCAAGCAACCTAGTGGTGTGTCAGTGTAGGGAAGTGCAGTGAAATGTGTGTTATTTTGAAAAAAACAGTAAAGTAGAACCAAACATGGTAGAGAATAAGGAACTTTGTTTCAGACATAGGGACCCGGGTTTGCGACCGCTATGAGAGAAGTGCATGTACTCGAGTTTGAGCTTTATTTCGTGAAAATATGTTAAATGGTTTTTAAGATATAGACCAAAACAGATTATAATACACGACAATTCTCAACAATTCGATATGTACATAATGACATATAATATATTGTTAGGCGGTTGCCAGCCAACCTTTTTACGCAAAATAAGGACATTATAGGAAGAATGAATGACTCAGTGGTAAATGGAGTCAATTTTTTACAGAAGGTGTGCGTCATGTGTTCTCACTGAGAAGGTAAGGGTTAAAGTCGTTCATGTAGAATATATGTTACTAACTTCATTATTTTATGCTTTTTCTGCTAATTTGTGCATTTCGTACCTATCCTGATGTGTAGAATATGAAATCAACATATTTTGTTCTGACATCGAAAATATATATACAGGGTGCATCAAAATAAACCGTTGCACAAGACAAGATAACACTTCGATTTCAAAAAATATAAAACTTTCATATAATTAGGTAGTTTCTCTTTGTGTTACGTAAAAATACACATATGTGATCCTCGGGTGTCATATGAAAGCAAACTAGTGGTGTGTCAGTGTAGGGAAGTGCAGTGAAATATGTGTTATTTTGAAAAAACAGTAAAGTAGAACCAAACATGGTAGAGAATAAGGAACTTTGTTTCAGCCATAGGGACCCGGGTTTGCGACCACGAAGAGACAAGTGCATGTACTCGAGTTTGAGCTTTATTTCGTGAAAATATGTTAAATGGTTCTTAAGATATAGACCAAAACAGATTATAATACACGACAATTCTCAACAATTCGATATGTACATAATGACATATAATGTATTGTTAGGCGGTTGCCAGCCAACATTTTTACGAACAATAAAGAAATTATAGGAAAAATGAATAACTCAGTGGTAAATGGAGTCAATTTTTTACAGAAGGTGTGCGTCATGTGTTCTCATTGAGAAGGTAAGGGTTAAAGTCGTTCATGTAGAATATATGTTACTAACTTCATTATTTTATGCTTTTTCTTCTAATTTGTGCCTTTCGTACCTATCCTGATGTGTAGAATATGAAAACAACATATTTTGTTCTGACATCGAAAATATATATACAGGGTGCATCAAAATATACCGCTGCAGAAGACAAAATAACACTTCGATTTCAGAAAAATATATAAGTTCGATAGATTTAGGTAGTTTCTCTTTGTGTTACGTAAAAATACGCATATGTGATCCTCGGGTGTCATATGCAAGCAACCTAGTGGTGTGTCAGTGTAAGGAAATGCAGTGAAATATGCGTTATTTTGAAAAAAAGAATAAAGTAGTAACAAACATGGTAGAGAATAAGGTACTTTTTTTCAGCCATAGGGTCCCGGGTTTGCGACCGCGATGAGACAACTGCATGTACTCGAGTTTGAGCTTTATTTCGTGAAAATATGTTAAATGGTTCCTAAGATATAGACCAAAGCACATTATTATACTCGACAATTAGTAACAATTCAATATGCACATAATGACATATAATATATTGTTAGACGGTTGCCAGCCAACATTTTTACATGAAATAAGAAAATTAAAACAAAATTGAATAGCTCCGTGGTAGTTGGAAACAATTTTTGACAGAAGGTGTGCGTCATGTGATCTCATTGAAAAGGTAAGGGTTATAGTCGTTCATGTAGAATATATGTTTCTAACTTCATTATTTTATGCTTTTTCTGCTAATTTGTGCCTTTCGTACCTATCCTGATGTGTAGAATATGAAAACATTTTTTTTTTGTTCTAACATTGAAAATATATATACAGGGTGCATCAAAATAAACCGTTGCAGAAGACAAGATAACACTTCAATTTCAGAAAATCTTAAAAGTTTGATATAATTAGGTAGTTTCTCTTTGTGTTACGTAAAAATACACGTATGTGATCCTCGGGTGTCATATGCAAGCAACCTAGTGGTGTGTCAGTGTAGGGTAATGCAGTGAAATATGCGTCATTTTGAAAAAAAGAATAAAGTAGTAACAAACATGGTAGAGAATAAGGTCCTTTTTTTCAGCCGTAGGGACCTGGGTTTGCGACCGCTATGAGAGAAGTGCTGGTACTCGAGTTTCAGCTTTATTTCTTCAAAATACGTTAAATGGTTCTTAACATATAGACCAAAACAGATTATAATACACGACAATTAGTAACAATTCAATATGCACATAATGACATATAATATATTGTTAGGCGGTTGCCAGCCAACATTTTTACGTGAAATAAGAAAATTAAAACAAAATTGAATAGCTCCGTGGTAATTGGAATCAATTTTTGACAGAAGGTGTGCGTCATGTGATCTCGTTGAAAAGGTAAGGGTTAAAGTCGTTCATGTAGAATATATGTTTCTAACTTCATTATTTTATTTTTATTCTGCTAATTTGTGCTTTTCGTACATATCCTGATGTGTAGAATATGAAAACAACATATTTTGTTCTGACATCGAAAATATATATACAGGGTGCATCAAAATATACCGCTGCAGAAGACAAAATAACACTTCGATTTCAGAAAAATATATAAGTTTGATATAATTAGGTATTTTCTCTTTGTGTTACGTAAAAATACACATATGTGATCCTCGGGTGTCATATGAAAGCAAACTAGTGGTGTGTCAATGTAGGGAAATGCAGTGAAATATGCGTTATTTGGAAAAAAAGAATAAAGTAGTAACAAACATGGTAGAGAATAAGGTCCTTTTTTCAGCCGTAGGGACCTGGGTTTGCGACCGCTATGAGAGAAGTGCTGGTACTCGAGTTTGAGCTTTATTTCGTGAAAATATGTTAAATGGTTCTTAAGGTATAGAACAAAACAGATCATAATACACGACAATTCTCAACAATTCGATATGTACATAATGACATTTAATATATTGTTAGGCGGTTGCCAGCCAACATTTTTACGAAAAATAAAGAAATTATAGGAAAAATGAATAACTCAGTGGTAAATGGAGTCAATTTTTTACAGAAGGTGTGCGTCATGTGTTCTCATTGAGAAGGTAAGGGTTAAAGTCGTTCATGTAGAATATATGTTACTAACTTCATTATTTTATGCTTTTTCTGCTAATTTGTGCCTTTCGTACCTATCCTGATGTGTAGAATATGAAATCAACATATTTTGTTCTCACATCGAAAATATATATACAGGGTGCATCCAAATAAACCGTTGCACAAGACAAGATAACACTTCGATTTCAAAAAATATAAAACTTTCATATAATTAGGTAGTTTCTCTTTGTGTTACGTAAAAATACACATATGTGATCCTCGGGTGTCATATGCAAGCAACCTAGTGGTGTGTCAGTGTAAGGAAATGCAGTGAAATATGCGTTATTTTGAAAAAAAGAATAAAGTAGTAACAAACATGGTAGAGAATAAGGTCCTTTTTTTTCAGCCGTAGGGACCTGGGTTTGGGACCGCTATGAGGGAAGTGCTGGTACTCGAGTTTGAGCTTTATTTCGTGAAAATATGTTAAATGGTTCTTAAGATATAGACCAAAACACATTATTATACACGACAATTAGTAACAATTCAATATGCTCATAATGACATATAATATATTGTTAGACGGTTGCCAGCCAACATTTTTACGTGAAATAAGAAAATTAAAACAAAATTGAATAGCTCCGTGGTAATTGGAAACAATTTTTGACAGAAGGTGTGCGTTATGTGATCTCATTGAAAAGGTAAGGGTTATAGTCGTTCATGTAGAATATATGTTTCTAACTTCATTATTTTATGCTTTTTCTGCTAATTTGTGCCTTTCGTACCTATCCTGATGTGTAGAATATGAAAACATTTTTTGTTCTAACATTGAAAATATATATACAGGGTGCATCAAAATAAACCGTTGCAGAACACAAGATAACACTTCGATTTCAGAAAATCTTAAAAGTTTGATATAATTAGGTAGTTTCTCTTTGTGTTACGTAAAAATACACATATGTGATCCTCGGGTGTCATATGCAAGCAACCTAGTGGTGTGTCAGTGTAGGGTAATGCAGTGAAATATGCGTTATTTTGAAAAAAAGAATAAAGTAGTAACAAACATGGTAGAGAATAAGGTCCTTTTTTTCAGCCGTAGGGACCTGGGTTTGGGACCGCTATGAGAGAAGTGCTGGTACTCGAGTTTGAGCTTTATTTCTTGAAAATACGTTAAATGGTTCTTAAGATATAGACCAAAACAGATTATAATACACGACAATTAGTAACAATTCAATATGCACATAATGACATATAATATATTGTTAGGCGGTTGCCAGCCAACATTTTTACGTGAAATAAGAAAATTAAAACAAAATTGAATAGCTCCGTGGTAATTGGAATCAATTTTTGACAGAAGGTGTGCATCATGTGATCTCGTTGAAAAGGTAAGGGTTAAAGTCGTTCATGTAGAATATATGTTTCTAACTTCATTATTTTATTTTTATTCTGCTAATTTGTGCTTTTTGTACATATCCTGATGTGTAGAATATGAAAACAACATATTTTGTTCTGACATCTCAAATATATATGCAGGGTGCATCAAAATATACCGCTGCAGAAGACAAAATAACACTTCGATTTCAGAAAAATATATAAGTTTGATAGAATTAGGTAGTTTCTCTTTGTGTTACGTAAAAATACGCATATGTGATCCTCGGGTGTCATATGCAAGCAACCTAGTGGTGTGTCAGTGTAAGGAAATGCAGTAAAATATGCGTTATTTTGAAAAAAAGAATAAAGTATTAACAAACATGGTAGAGAATAAGGTACTTTTTTTCAGCAATACGGTCCCGGGTTTCCGACTGCTATGAGAGAAGTGCTGGTACTCGAGTTTGAGCTTTATTTCGTGAAAATATGTTAAATGGTTCTTAAGATATAGACCAAAACACATTATTATACACGACAATTAGTAACAATTCAATATGCACATAATGACATATAATATATTGTTAGACGGTTGCCAGCCAACATTTTTACATGAAATAAGAAAATTAAAACAAAACTGAATAGCTCCGTGGTAGTTGGAAACAATTTTTGACAGAAGGTGTGCGTCATGTGATCTCATTGAAAAGGTAAGGGTTATAGTCTTTCATGTAGAATATATGTTTCTAACTTCATTATTTTATGCTTTTTCTGCTAATTTGTGCCTTTCGTACCTATCCTGATGTGTAGAATATGAAAACATTTTTTTTTGTTCTAACATTGAAAATATATATACAGGGTGCATCAAAATAAACCGTTGCAGAAGACAAGATAACACTTCAATTTCAGAAAATCTTAAAAGTTTGATATAATTAGGTAGTTTCTCTTTGTGTTACGTAAAAATACACATATGTGTTCCTCGGGTGTCATATGCAAGCAACCTAGTGGTGTGTCAGTGTAGGGTAATGCAGTGAAATATGCGTCATTTTGAAAAAGAGAATAAAGTAGTAACAAACATGGTAGAGAATAAGGTCCTTTTTTTCAGCCGTAGGGACCTGGGTTTGCGACCGCTATGATAGAAGTGCTGGTACTCGAGTTTGAGCTTTATTTCTTGAAAATACGTTAAATGGTTCTTAAGATATAGACCAAAACAGATTATAATACACGACAATTAGTAACAATTCAATATGCACATAATGACATATAATATATTGTTAGTCAGTTGCCAGCCAACATTTTTACGTGAAATAAGAAAATTAAGACAAAATTGAATAGCTCCGTGGTAATTGGAATCAATTTTTGACAGAAGGTGTGCGTCATGTGATCTCGTTGAAAAGGTAAGGGTTAAAGTCGTTCATGTAGAATATATGTTTCTAACTTCATTATTTTATTTTTATTCTGCTAATTTGTGCTTTTCGTACATATCCTGATGTGTAGAATATGAAAACAACATATTTTGTTCTGACATCGAAAATATATATACAGGGTGCATCAAAATATACCGCTGCAGAAGACAAAATAACACTTCGATTTCAGAAAAATATATAAGTTTGATAGAATTAGGTAGTTTCTCTTTGTGTTACGTAAAAATACACATATGTGATCCTCGGGTGTCATATGAAAGCAAACTAGTGGTGTGTCAATGTAGGGAAATGCAGTGAAATATGCGTTATTTTGAAAAAAAGAATAAAGTAGTAACAAACATGGTAGAGAATAAGGTACTTTGTTTCAGCCATAGGGACCCGGGTTTGCGACCGCTATGAGAGAAGTGCTGGTACTCGAGTTTGAGCTTTATTTCGTGAAAATACGTTAAATGGTTCTTAAGATATAGACCAAAACAGATTATAATACACGACAATTAGTAACAATTCAATATGCACATAATGACATATAATATATTGTTAGGCGGTTGCCAGCCAACATTTTTACGTGAAATAAGAAAATTAAAACAAAATTGAATAGCTCCGTGGTAATTCGAATCAATTTTTGACAGAAGGTGTGCGTCATGTGATCTCGTTGAAAAGGTAAGGGTTAAAGTCGTTCATGTAGAATATATGTTACTAACTTCATTATTTTATTTTTATTCTGCTAATTTGTGCTTTTCGTACATATCCTGATGTGTAGAATATGAAAACAACATATTTTGTTCTGACATCGAAAATATATATACAGGGTGCATCAAAATATACCGCTGCAGAAGACAAAATAACACTTCGATTTCAGAAAAATATATAAGTTTGACAGAATTAGGTACTTTCTCTATGTGTTACGTAAAAATACGTATATGTGACCCTCGGGTGTCATATGCAAGCAACCTAGTGGTGTGTCAGTGTAGGGAAATGCAGTGAAATATGCGTTATTTTGAAAAAAAGAATAAAGTAGTAACAAACATGGTAGAGAATAAGGTACTTTTTTTCAGCCATAGGGACCCTGGTTTGCGACCGCTATGAGGGAAGTGCTGGTACTCGAGTTTGAGCTTTATTTCGTGAAAATATGTTAAATGGTTCTTAAGATATAGACCAAAACACATTATTATACACGACAATTAGTAACAATTCAATATGCACATAATGACATATAATATATTGTTAGACGGTTGCCAGCCAACATTTTTACGTGAAATAAGAAAATTAAAACAAAATTGAATAGCTCCGTGGTAATTGGAAACAATTTTTGACAGAAGGTGTGCGTTATGTGATCTCATTGAAAAGGTAAGGGTTATAGTCGTTCATGTAGAATATATGTTTCTAACTTCATTATTTTATGCTTTTTCTGCTAATTTGTGCCTTTCGTACCTATCCTGATGTGTAGAATATGAAAACATTTTTTGTTCTAACATTGAAAATATATATACAGGGTGCATCAAAATAAACCGTTGCAGAACTTCATTATTTTATTTTTATTCTGCTAATTTGTGCTTTTCGTACATATCCTGATGTGTAGAATATGAAAACAACATATTTTGTTCTGACATCGAAAATATATATACAGGGTGCATCAAAATATACCGCTGCAGAAGACAAAATAACACTTCGATTTCAGAAAAATATATAAGTTTGACAGAATTAGGTACTTTCTCTATGTGTTACGTAAAAATACGTATATGTGACCCTCGGGTGTCATATGCAAGCAACCTAGTGGTGTGTCAGATAACACTTCGATTTCAGAAAATCTTAAAAGTTTGATATAATTAGGTAGTTTCTCTTTGTGTTACGTAAAAATACACATATGTGATCCTCGGGTGTCATATGCAAGCAACCTAGTGGTGTGTCAGTGTAGGGTAATGCAGTGAAATATGCGTTATTTTGAAAAAAAGAATAAAGTAGTAACAAACATGGTAGAGAATAAGGTCCTTTTTTTCAGCCGTAGGGACCTGGGTTTGGGACCGCTATGAGGGAAGTGCTGGTACTCGAGTTTGAGCTTTATTTCGTGAAAATATGTTAAATGGTTCTTAAGATATAGACCAAAACAGATTATAATACACGACAATTCTCAACAATTCGATATGTACATAATGACATATAATATATTGTTAGGCGGTTGCCAGCCAACCTTTTTACGCAAAATAAGGACATTATAGGAAGAATGAATGACTCAGTGGTAAATGGAGTCAATTTTTTACAGAAGGTGTGCTTCATGTGTTCTCATTGAGAAGGTAAGGGTTAAAGTCGTTCATGTAGAATATATGTTACTAACTTCATTATTTTATGCTTTTTCTGCTAATTTGTGCCTTTCGTACCTATCCTGATGTGTAGAATATGAAATCAACATATTTTGTTCTGACATCGAAAATATATATACAGGGTGCATCCAAATAAACCGTTGCACAAGACAAGATAACACATCGATTTCAGAAAAATATAAAACTTTCATATAATTAGGTAGTTTCTCTTTGTGTTACGTAAACATACACATATGTGATTTTCGAGTGTCATATGCAAGCAACCTAGTGGTGTGTCAGTGTAGGGAAGTGCAGTGAAATGTGTGTTATTTTGAAAAAAACTGTAAAGTAGAACCAAACATGGTAGAGAATAAGGAACTTTGTTTCAGCCATAGGGACCCGGGTTTGCGACCGCGATGAGACAACTGCATGTACTCGAGTTTGAGCTTTATTTCGTGAAAATATGTTAAATGGTTCTTAAGATATAGACCAAAACAGATTATAATACACGACAATTCTCAACAATTTGATATGTACATAATGACATATAATATATTGTTAGGTGGTTGCCAGCCAACATTTTTACGAAAAATAAAGAAATTATAGGAAAAATGAATAACTCAGTGGTAAATGGAGTCAATTTTTTACAGAAGGTGTGCGTCATGTGTTCTCATTGAGAAGGTAAGGGTTAAAGTCGTTCATGTAGAATATATGTTGCTAAATTCATTATTTTATGCTTTTTCTGCTAATTTGTGCATTTCGTACCTATCCTGATGTGTAGAATATGAAATCAACATATTTTGTTCTGACATCGAAAATATATATACAGGGTGCATCAAAATAAACCGTTGCACAAGACAAGATAACACTTCGATTTCAAAAAATATAAAACTTTCATATAATTAGGTAGTTTCTCTTTGTGTTACGTAAAAATACACATATGTGATCCTCGGGTGTCATATGCAAGCAACCTAGTGGTGTGTCAGTGTAAGGAAATGCAGTGAAATATGCGTTATTTTGAAAAAAAGAATAAAGTAGTAACAAACATGGTAGAGAATAAGGTCCTTTTTTCAGCCGTAGGGCCCTGGGTTTGGGACCGCTATGAGGGAAGTGCTGGTACTCGAGTTTGAGCTTTATTTCGTGAAAATATGTTAAATGGTTCTTAAGATATAGACCAAAACATATTATTATACACGACAATTAGTAACAATTCAATATGCTCATAATGACATATAATATATTGTTAGACGGTTGCCAGCCAACATTTTTACGTGAAATAAGAAAATTAAAACAAAATTGAATAGCTCCGTGGTAATTGGAAACAATTTTTGACAGAAGGTGTGCGTTATGTGATCTCATTGAAAAGGTAAGGGTTATAGTCGTTCATGTAGAATATATGTTTCTAACTTCATTATTTTATGCTTTTTCTGCTAATTTGTGCCTTTCGTACCTATCCTGATGTGTAGAATATGAAAACATTTTTTGTTCTAACATTGAAAATATATATACAGGGTGCATCAAAATAAACCGTTGCAGAAGACAAGATAACACTTCGATTTCAGAAAATCTTAAAAGTTTGATATAATTAGGTAGTTTCTCTTTGTGTTACGTAAAAATACACATATGTGATCCTCGTGTGTCATATGCAAGCAACCTAGTGGTGTGTCAGTGTAGGGTAATGCAGTGAAATATGCGTTATTTTGAAAAAAAGAATAAAGTAGTAACAAACATGGTAGAGAATAAGGTCCTTTTTTTCAGCCGTAGGGACCTGGGTTTGGGACCGCTATGAGAGAAGTGCTGGTACTCGAGTTTGAGCTTTATTTCTTGAAAATACGTTAAATGGTTCTTAAGATATAGACCAAAACAGATTATAATACACGACAATTAGTAACAATTCAATATGCACATAATGACATATAATATATTGTTAGGCGGTTGCCAGCCAACATTTTTACGTGAAATAAGAAAATTAAAACAAAATTGAATAGCTCCGTGGTAATTGGAATCAATTTTTGACAGAAGGTGTGCATCATGTGATCTCGTTGAAAAGGTAAGGGTTAAAGTCGTTCATGTAGAATATATGTTTCTAACTTCATTATTTTATGTTTATTCTGCTAATTTGTGCTTTTTGTACATATCCTGATGTGTAGAATATGAAAACAACATATTTTGTTCTGACATCTCAAATATATATGCAAGGTGCATCAAAATATACTGCTGCAGAAGACAAAATAACACTTCGATTTCAGAAAAATATATAAGTTTGATAGAATTAGGTAGTTTCTCTTTGTGTTACGTAAAAATACGCATATGTGATCCTCGGGTGTCATATGCAAGCAACCTAGTGGTGTGACAGTGTAAGGAAATGCAGTGAAATATGCGTTATTTTGAAAAAAAGAATAAAGTATTAACAAACATGGTAGAGAATAAGGTACTTTTTTCAGCAATACGGTCCCGGGTTTCCGACCGCTATGAGAGAAGTGCTGGTACTCGAGTTTGAGCTTTATTTCGTGAAAATATGTTAAATGGTTCTTAAGATATAGACCAAAACACATTATTATACACGACAATTAGTAACAATTCAATATGCACATAATGACATATAATATATTGTTAGACGGTTGCCAGCCAACATTTTTACATGAAATAAGAAAATTAAAACAAAATTGAATAGCTCCGTGGTAGTTGGAAACAATTTTTGACAGAAGGTGTGCGTCACGTGATCTCATTGAAAAGGTAAGGGTTATAGTCGTTCATGTAGAATATATGTTTCTAACTTCATTATTTTTTGCTTTTTCTGCTAATTTGTGCCTTTCGTACCTATCCTGATGTGTAGAATATGAAAACATTTTTTTTTGTTCTAACATTGAAAATATATATACAGGGTGCATCAAAATAAACCGTTGCAGAAGACAAGATAACACTTCAATTTCAGAAAATCTTAAAAGTTTGATATAATTAGGTAGTTTCTCTTTGTGTTACGTAAAAATACACATATGTGATCCTCGGGTGTCATATGCAAGCAACCTAGTGGTGTGTCAGTGTAGGGTAATGCAGTGAAATATGCGTCATTTTGAAAAAAAGAATAAAGTAGTAACAAACATGGTAGAGAATAAGGTCCTTTTTTTCAGCCGTAGGGACCTGGGTTTGCGACCGCTATGAGAGAAGTGCTGGTACTCGAGTTTGAGCTTTATTTCTTGAAAATACGTTAAATGGTTCTTAAGATATAGACCAAAACAGATTATAATACACGACAATTAGTAACAATTCAATATGCACATAATGACATATAATATATTGTTAGGCGGTTGCCAGCCAACATTTTTACGTGAAATAAGAAAATTAAAACAAAATTGAATAGCTCCGTGGTAATTGGAATCAATTTTTGACAGAAGGTGTGCGTCATGTGATCTCGTTGAAAAGGTAAGGGTTAAAGTCGTTCATGTAGAATATATGTTTCTAACTTCATTATTTTATTTTTATTCTGCTAATTTGTGCTTTTCGTACATATCCTGATGTGTAGAATATGAAAACAACATATTTTGTTCTGACATCGAAAATATATATACAGGGTGCATCAAAATATACCGCTGCAGAAGACAAAATAACACTTCGATTTCAGAAAAATATATAAGTTTGACAGAATTAGGTACTTTCTCTTTGTGTTACGTAAAAATACGTATATGTGACACTCGGGTGTCATATGCAAGCAACCTAGTGGTCTTTCAGTGTAGGGAAATGCAGTGAAATATGCGTGATTTTGAAAAAAAAGAATAAAGTAGTAACAAACATGGTAGAGAATAAGGTCCTTTTTTCAGCCGTAGGGACCTGGGTTTGCGACCGCTATGAGAGAAGTGCTGGTACTCGAGTTTGAGCTTTATTTCGTGAAAATATGTTAAATGTTTCTTAAGGTATAGAACAAAACAGATCATAATACACGACAATTCTCAACAATTCGATATGTACATAATGACATTTAATATATTGTTAGGCGGTTGCCAGCCAACATTTTTACGAAAAATAAGGAAATTATAGGAAGAATGTATAACTCAGTGGCAATTGGAAGCAATTTTTGACAGAAGGTGTGCGTCATGTGATGTCATTGAGAAGGTAAGGGTTAAAGTCGTTCATGTAGAATATATGTTACTAACTTCATTATTTTATGCTTTTTCTGCTAATTTGTGCCTTTCGTACCTATCCTGATGTGTAGAATATGAAATCAACATATTTTGTTCTGACATCGAAAATATATATACAGGGTGCATCAAAATAAACCGTTGCACAAGACAAGATAACACTTCGATTTCAGAAAATCTTAAAAGTTTGATATAATTAGGTAGTTTCTCTTTGTGTTACGTAAAAATACACATATGTGATATTCGGGTGTCATATGCAAGCAGCTTAGTGGTGTGTCAGTGTAGCGTAATGCAGTGAAATATGCGTTATTTTGAAAAAAAGAATAAAGTAGTAACAAACATGGTAGAGAATAAGGTCCTTTTTTTTCAGCCGTAGGGACCTGGGTTTGCGACCGCGATGAGAGAAGTGCATGTACTCGAGTTTGAGCTTTATTTCGTGAAAATATGCTAAATGGTTCTTAAGATATAGACCAAAACAGATTATAATACACGACAATTCTCAACAATTCGATATGTACATAATGACATATAATATATTGTTAGGCGGTTGCCAGCCAACATTTTTACGAAAAATAAAGAAATTATAGGAAAAATGAATAACTCAGTGGTAAATGGAGTCAATTTTTTACAGAAGGTGTGCGTCATGTGTTCTCATTGAGAAGGTAAGGGTTAAAGTCGTTCATGTAGAATATATGTTACTAACTTCATTATTTTATGCTTTTTCTGCTAATTTGTGCCTTTCGTACCTATCCTGATGTGTAGAATATGAAATCAACATATTTTGTTCTGACATCGAAAATATATATACAGGGTGCATCAAAATAAACCGTTGCACAAGACAAGATAACACTTCGATTTCAAAAATAAAAAACTTTCATATAATTAGGTAGTTTCTCTTTGTGTTACGTAAAAATACACATATGTGATCCTCGGGTGTCATATGAAAGCAAACTAGTGGTGTGTCAGTGTAGGGAAGTGCAGTGAAATATGTGTTATTTTGAAAAAAGAGTAAAGTAGAACCAAACATGGTAGAGAATAAGGAACTTTGTTTCAGCCATAGGGACCCGGGTTTGCGACCACGAAGAGACAAGTGCATGTACTCGAGTTTGAGCTTTATTTCGTGAAAATATGTTAAATGGTTCTTAAGATATAGACCAAAACAGATTATAATACACGACAATTCTCAACAATTCGATATGTACATAATGACATATAATGTATTGTTAGGCGGTTGCCAGCCAACATTTTTACGAACAATAAAGAAATTATAGGAAAAATGAATAACTCAGTGGTAAATGGAGTCAATTTTTTACAGAAGGTGTGCGTCATGTGTTCTCATTGAGAAGGTAAGGGTTAAAGTCGTTCATGTAGAATATATGTTACTAACTTCATTATTTTATGCTTTTTCTGCTAATTTGTGCCTTTCGTACCTATCCTGATGTGTAGAATATGAAAACAACATATTTTGTTCTGACATCGAAAATATATATACAGGGTGCATCAAAATATACCGCTGCAGAAGACAAAATAACACTTCGATTTCAGAAAAATATATAAGTTCGATAGATTTAGGTAGTTTCTCTTTGTGTTACGTAAAAATACGCATATGTGATCCTCGGGTGTCATATGCAAGCAACCTAGTGGTGTGTCAGTGTAAGGAAATGCAGTGAAATATGCGTTATTTTGAAAAAAAGAATAAAGTAGTAACAAACATGGTAGAGAATAAGGTACTTTTTTTCAGCCATAGGGTCCCGGGTTTGCGACCGCGATGAGACAACTGCATGTACTCGAGTTTGAGCTTTATTTCGTGAAAATATGTTAAATGGTTCCTAAGATATAGACCAAAGCACATTATTATACTCGACAATTAGTAACAATTCAATATGCACATAATGACATATAATATATTGTTAGACGGTTGCCAGCCAACATTTTTACATGAAATAAGAAAATTAAAACAAAATTGAATAGCTCCGTGGTAGTTGGAAACAATTTTTGACAGAAGGTGTGCGTCATGTGATCTCATTGAAAAGGTAAGGGTTATAGTCGTTCATGTAGAATATATGTTTCTAACTTCATTATTTTATGCTTTTTCTGCTAATTTGTGCCTTTCGTACCTATCCTGATGTGTAGAATATGAAAACATTTTTTTTGTTCTAACATTGAAAATATATATACAGGGTGCATCAAAATAAACCGTTGCAGAAGACAAGATAACACTTCAATTTCAGAAAATCTTAAAAGTTTGATATAATTAGGTAGTTTCTCTTTGTGTTACGTAAAAATACACATATGTGATCCTCGGGTGTCATATGCAAGCAACCTAGTGGTGTGTCAGTGTAAGGAAATGCAGTGAAATATGCGTTATTTTGAAAAAAAGAATAAAGTAGTAACAAACATGGTAGAGAATAAGGTCCTTTTTTCAGCCGTAGGGCCCTGGGTTTGGGACCGCTATGAGGGAAGTGCTGGTACTCGAGTTTGAGCTTTATTTCGTGAAAATATGTTAAATGGTTCTTAAGATATAGACCAAAACATATTATTATACACGACAATTAGTAACAATTCAATATGCTCATAATGACATATAATATATTGTTAGACGGTTGCCAGCCAACATTTTTACGTGAAATAAGAAAATTAAAACAAAATTGAATAGCTCCGTGGTAATTGGAAACAATTTTTGACAGAAGGTGTGCGTTATGTGATCTCATTGAAAAGGTAAGGGTTATAGTCGTTCATGTAGAATATATGTTTCTAACTTTATTATTTTATGCTTTTTCTGCTAATTTGTGCCTTTCGTACCTATCCTGATGTGTAGAATATGAAAACATTTTTTGTTCTAACATTGAAAATATATATACAGGGTGCATCAAAATAAACCGTTGCAGAAGACAAGATAACACTTCGATTTCAGAAAATCTTAAAAGTTTGATATAATTAGGTAGTTTCTCTTTGTGTTACGTAAAAATACACATATGTGATCCTCGTGTGTCATATGCAAGCAACCTAGTGGTGTGTCAGTGTAGGGTAATGCAGTGAAATATGCGTTATTTTGAAAAAAAGAATAAAGTAGTAACAAACATGGTAGAGAATAAGGTCCTTTTTTTCAGCCGTAGGGACCTGGGTTTGGGACCGCTATGAGAGAAGTGCTGGTACTCGAGTTTGAGCTTTATTTCTTGAAAATACGTTAAATGGTTCTTAAGATATAGACCAAAACAGATTATAATACACGACAATTAGTAACAATTCAATATGCACATAATGACATATAATATATTGTTAGGCGGTTGCCAGCCAACATTTTTACGTGAAATAAGAAAATTAAAACAAAATTGAATAGCTCCGTGGTAATTGGAATCAATTTTTGACAGAAGGTGTGCATCATGTGATCTCGTTGAAAAGGTAAGGGTTAAAGTCGTTCATGTAGAATATATGTTTCTAACTTCATTATTTTATGTTTATTCTGCTAATTTGTGCTTTTTGTACATATCCTGATGTGTAGAATATGAAAACAACATATTTTGTTCTGACATCTCAAATATATATGCAGGGTGCATCAAAATATACTGCTGCAGAAGACAAAATAACACTTCGATTTCAGAAAAATATATAAGTTTGATAGAATTAGGTAGTTTCTCTTTGTGTTACGTAAAAATACGCATATGTGATCCTCGGGTGTCATATGCAAGCAACCTAGTGGTGTGACAGTGTAAGGAAATGCAGTGAAATATGCGTTATTTTGAAAAAAAGAATAAAGTATTAACAAACATGGTAGAGAATAAGGTACTTTTTTCAGCAATACGGTCCCGGGTTTCCGACCGCTATGAGAGAAGTGCTGGTACTCGAGTTTGAGCTTTATTTCGTGAAAATATGTTAAATGGTTCTTAAGATATAGACCAAAACACATTATTATACACGACAATTAGTAACAATTCAATATGCACATAATGACATATAATATATTGTTAGACGGTTGCCAGCCAACATTTTTACATGAAATAAGAAAATTAAAACAAAATTGAATAGCTCCGTGGTAGTTGGAAACAATTTTTGACAGAAGGTGTGCGTCACGTGATCTCATTGAAAAGGTAAGGGTTATAGTCGTTCATGTAGAATATATGTTTCTAACTTCATTATTTTTTGCTTTTTCTGCTAATTTGTGCCTTTCGTACCTATCCTGATGTGTAGAATATGAAAACATTTTTTTTTGTTCTAACATTGAAAATATATATACAGGGTGCATCAAAATAAACCGTTGCAGAAGACAAGATAACACTTCAATTTCAGAAAATCTTAAAAGTTTGATATAATTAGGTAGTTTCTCTTTGTGTTACGTAAAAATACACATATGTGATCCTCGGGTGTCATATGCAAGCAACCTAGTGGTGTGTCAGTGTAGGGTAATGCAGTGAAATATGCGTCATTTTGAAAAAAAGAATAAAGTAGTAACAAACATGGTAGAGAATAAGGTCCTTTTTTTCAGCCGTAGGGACCTGGGTTTGCGACCGCTATGAGAGAAGTGCTGGTACTCGAGTTTGAGCTTTATTTCTTGAAAATACGTTAAATGGTTCTTAAGATATTGACCAAAACAGATTATAATACACGACAATTAGTAACAATTCAATATGCACATAATGACATATAATATATTGTTAGGCGGTTGCCAGCCAACATTTTTACGTGAAATAAGAAAATTAAAACAAAATTGAATAGCTCCGTGGTAATTGGAATCAATTTTTGACAGAAGGTGTGCGTCATGTGATCTCGTTGAAAAGGTAAGGGTTAAAGTCGTTCATGTAGAATATATGTTTCTAACTTCATTATTTTATTTTTATTCTGCTAATTTGTGCTTTTCGTACATATCCTGATGTGTAGAATATGAAAACAACATATTTTGTTCTGACATCGAAAATATATATACAGGGTGCATCAAAATATACCGCTGCAGAAGACAAAATAACACTTCGATTTCAGAAAAATATATAAGTTTGACAGAATTAGGTACTTTCTCTTTGTGTTACGTAAAAATACGTATATGTGACACTCGGGTGTCATATGCAAGCAACCTAGTGGTCTTTCAGTGTAGGGAAATGCAGTGAAATATGCGTGATTTTGAAAAAAAAGAATAAAGTAGTAACAAACATGGTAGAGAATAAGGTCCTTTTTTCAGCCGTAGGGACCTGGGTTTGCGACCGCTATGAGAGAAGTGCTGGTACTCGAGTTTGAGCTTTATTTCGTGAAAATATGTTAAATGTTTCTTAAGGTATAGAACAAAACAGATCATAATACACGACAATTCTCAACAATTCGATATGTACATAATGACATTTAATATATTGTTAGGCGGTTGCCAGCCAACATTTTTACGAAAAATAAGGAAATTATAGGAAGAATGTATAACTCAGTGGCAATTGGAAGCAATTTTTGACAGAAGGTGTGCGTCATGTGATGTCATTGAGAAGGTAAGGGTTAAAGTCGTTCATGTAGAATATATGTTACTAACTTCATTATTTTATGCTTTTTCTGCTAATTTGTGCCTTTCGTACCTATCCTGATGTGTAGAATATGAAATCAACATATTTTGTTCTGACATCGAAAATATATATACAGGGTGCATCAAAATAAACCGTTGCACAAGACAAGATAACACTTCGATTTCAGAAAATCTTAAAAGTTTGATATAATTAGGTAGTTTCTCTTTGTGTTACGTAAAAATACACATATGTGATATTCGGGTGTCATATGCAAGCAGCTTAGTGGTGTGTCAGTGTAGGGTAATGCAGTGAAATATGCGTTATTTTGAAAAAAAGAATAAAGTAGTAACAAACATGGTAGAGAATAAGGTCCTTTTTTTTCAGCCGTAGGGACCTGGGTTTGCGACCGCGATGAGAGAAGTGCATGTACTCGAGTTTGAGCTTTATTTCGTGAAAATATGCTAAATGGTTCTTAAGATATAGACCAAAACAGATTATAATACACGACAATTCTCAACAATTCGATATGTACATAATGACATATAATATATTGTTAGGCGGTTGCCAGCCAACATTTTTACGAAAAATAAAGAAATTATAGGAAAAATGAATAACTCAGTGGTAAATGGAGTCAATTTTTTACAGAAGGTGTGCGTCATGTGTTCTCATTGAGAAGGTAAGGGTTAAAGTCGTTCATGTAGAATATATGTTACTAACTTCATTATTTTATGCTTTTTCTGCTAATTTGTGCCTTTCGTACCTATCCTGATGTGTAGAATATGAAATCAACATATTTTGTTCTGACATCGAAAATATATATACAGGGTGCATCAAAATAAACCGTTGCACAAGACAAGATAACACTTCGATTTCAAAAATAAAAAACTTTCATATAATTAGGTAGTTTCTCTTTGTGTTACGTAAAAATACACATATGTGATCCTCGGGTGTCATATGAAAGCAAACTAGTGGTGTGTCAGTGTAGGGAAGTGCAGTGAAATATGTGTTATTTTGAAAAAAGAGTAAAGTAGAACCAAACATGGTAGAGAATAAGGAACTTTGTTTCAGCCATAGGGACCCGGGTTTGCGACCACGAAGAGACAAGTGCATGTACTCGAGTTTGAGCTTTATTTCGTGAAAATATGTTAAATGGTTCTTAAGATATAGACCAAAACAGATTATAATACACGACAATTCTCAACAATTCGATATGTACATAATGACATATAATGTATTGTTAGGCGGTTGCCAGCCAACATTTTTACGAACAATAAAGAAATTATAGGAAAAATGAATAACTCAGTGGTAAATGGAGTCAATTTTTTACAGAAGGTGTGCGTCATGTGTTCTCATTGAGAAGGTAAGGGTTAAAGTCGTTCATGTAGAATATATGTTACTAACTTCATTATTTTATGCTTTTTCTGCTAATTTGTGCCTTTCGTACCTATCCTGATGTGTAGAATATGAAAACAACATATTTTGTTCTGACATCGAAAATATATATACAGGGTGCATCAAAATATACCGCTGCAGAAGACAAAATAACACTTCGATTTCAGAAAAATATATAAGTTCGATAGATTTAGGTAGTTTCTCTTTGTGTTACGTAAAAATACGCATATGTGATCCTCGGGTGTCATATGCAAGCAACCTAGTGGTGTGTCAGTGTAAGGAAATGCAGTGAAATATGCGTTATTTTGAAAAAAAGAATAAAGTAGTAACAAACATGGTAGAGAATAAGGTACTTTTTTTCAGCCATAGGGTCCCGGGTTTGCGACCGCGATGAGACAACTGCATGTACTCGAGTTTGAGCTTTATTTCGTGAAAATATGTTAAATGGTTCCTAAGATATAGACCAAAGCACATTATTATACTCGACAATTAGTAACAATTCAATATGCACATAATGACATATAATATATTGTTAGACGGTTGCCAGCCAACATTTTTACATGAAATAAGAAAATTAAAACAAAATTGAATAGCTCCGTGGTAGTTGGAAACAATTTTTGACAGAAGGTGTGCGTCATGTGATCTCATTGAAAAGGTAAGGGTTATAGTCGTTCATGTAGAATATATGTTTCTAACTTCATTATTTTATGCTTTTTCTGCTAATTTGTGCCTTTCGTACCTATCCTGATGTGTAGAATATGAAAACATTTTTTTTGTTCTAACATTGAAAATATATATACAGGGTGCATCAAAATAAACCGTTGCAGAAGACAAGATAACACTTCAATTTCAGAAAATCTTAAAAGTTTGATATAATTAGGTAGTTTCTCTTTGTGTTACGTAAAAATACACATATGTGATCCTCGGGTGTCATATGCAAGCAACCTAGTGGTGTGTCAGTGTAGGGTAATGCAGTGAAATATGCGTCATTTTGAAAAAAAGAATAAAGTAGTAACAAACATGGTAGAGAATAAGGTCCTTTTTTTCAGCCGTAGGGACCTGGGTTTGCGACCGCTATGAGAGAAGTGCTGGTACTCGAGTTTCAGCTTTATTTCTTCAAAATACGTTAAATGGTTCTTAAGATATAGACCAAAACAGATTATAATACACGACAATTAGTAACAATTCAATATGCACATAATGACATATAATATATTGTTAGGCGGTTGCCAGCCAACATTTTTACGTGAAATAAGAAAACTAAAACAAAATTGAATAGCTCCGTGGTAATTGGAATCAATTTTTGACAGAAGGTGTGCGTCATGTGATCTCGTTGAAAAGGTAAGGGTTAAAGTCGTTCATGTAGAATATATGTTTCTAACTTCATTATTTTATTTTTATTCTGCTAATTTGTGCTTTTCGTACATATCCTGATGTGTAGAATATGAAAACAACATATTTTGTTCTGACATCGAAAATATATATACAGGGTGCATCAAAATATACCGCTGCAGAAGACAAAATAACACTTCGATTTCAGAAAAATATATAAGTTTGATATAATTAGGTAGTTTCTCTTTGTGTTACGTAAAAATACACATATGTGATCCTCGGGTGTCATATGAAAGCAAACTAGTGGTGTGTCAATGTAGGGAAATGCAGTGAAATATGCGTTATTTGGAAAAAAAGAATAAAGTAGTAACAAACATGGTAGAGAATAAGGTCGTTTTTTCAGCCGTAGGGACCTGGGTTTGCGACCGCTATGAGAGAAGTGCTGGTACTCGAGTTTGAGCTTTATTTCGTGAAAATATGTTAAATGGTTCTTAAGGTATAGAACAAAACAGATCATAATACACGACAATTCTCAACAATTCGATATGTACATAATGACATTTAATATATTGTTAGGCGGTTGCCAGCCAACATTTTTACGAAAAATAAGGAAATTATAGGAAGAATGTATAACTCAGTGGCAATTGGAAGTAATTTTTGACAGAAGGTGTGCGTCATGTGATGTCATTGAGAAGGTAAGGGTTAAAGTCGTTCATGTAGAATATATGTTACTAACTTCTTTATTTTATGCTTTTTCTGCTAATTTGTGCCTTTCGTACCTATCCTGATGTGTAGAATATGAAATCAACATATTTTGTTCTGACATCGAAAATATATATACAGGGTGCATCAAAATAAGCCGTTGCACAAGACAAGATAACACTTCGATTTCAGAAAATCTTAAAAGTTTGATATAATTAGGTAGTTTCTCTTTGTGTTACGTAAAAATACACATATGTGATCCTCGGGTGTCATATGCAAGCAGCCTAGTGGTGTGTCAGTGTAGGGTAATGCAGTGAAATATGCGTTATTTTGAAAAAAAGAATAAAGTAGTAACAAACATGGTAGAGAATAAGGTCCCTTTTTTCAGCCGTAGGGACCTGGGTTTGCGACCGCGATGAGAGAAGTGCATGTACTCGAGTTTGAGCTTTATTTCGTGAAAATATGCTAAATGGTTCTTAAGATATAGACCAAAACAGATTATAATACACGACAATTCTCAACAATTCGATATGTACATAATGACATATAATATATTGTTAGGCGGTTGCCAGCCAACATTTTTACGAAAAATAAAGAAATTATAGGAAAAATGAATAACTCAGTGGTAAATGGAGTCAATTTTTTACAGAAGGTGTGCGTCATGTGTTCTCATTGAGAAGGTAAGGGTTAAAGTCGTTCATGTAGAATATATGTTACTAACTTCATTATTTTATGCTTTTTCTGCTAATTTGTGCCTTTCGTACCTATCCTGATGTGTAGAATATGAAATCAACATATTTTGTTCTCACATCGAAAATATATATACAGGGTGCATCCAAATAAACCGTTGCACAAGACAAGATAACACTTCGATTTCAAAAAATATAAAACTTTCATATAATTAGGTAGTTTCTCTTTGTGTTACGTAAAAATACACATATGTGACCCTCGGGTGTCATATGAAAGCAAACTAGTGGTGTGTCAGTGTAGGGAAGTGCAGTGAAATATGTGTCATTTTGAAAAAAACAGTAAAGTAGAACCAAACATGGTAGAGAATAAGGAACTTTGTTTCAGCCATAGGGACCCGGGTTTGCGACAGCTATGAGAGAAGTGCATGTACTCTAGTTTGAGCTTTATTTCGTGAAAATATGTTAAATGGTTCTTAAGATATAGACCAAAACAGATTATAATACACGACAATTCTCAACAATTCGATATGTACATAATGACATATAATATATTGTTAGGCGGTTGCCAGCCAACCTTTTTACGCAAAATAAGGACATTATAGGAAGAATGAATGACTCAGTGGTAAATGGAGTCAATTTTTTACAGAAGGTGTGCGTCATGTGTTCTCATTGAGAAGGTAAGGGTTAAAGTCGTTCATGTAGAATATATGTTACTAACTTCATTATTTTATGCTTTTTCTGCTAATTTGTGCCTTTCGTACCTATCCTGATGTGTAGAATATGAAATCAACATATTTTGTTCTGACATCGAAAATATATATACAGGGTGCATCAAAATAAACCGTTGCACAAGACAAGATAACACTTCGATTTCAAAAAATATAAAACTTTCATATAATTAGGTAGTTTCTCTTTGTGTTACGTAAAAATACGCATATGTGATCCTCGGGTGTCATATGCAAGCAACCTAGTGGTGTGACAATGTAGGGAAATGCAGTGAAATATGCGTTATTTTGAAAAAAAGAATAAAGTAGTAACAAACATGGTAGAGAATAAGGTCCTTTTTTTTCAGCCGTAGGGACCTGGGTTTGGGACCGCTATGAGGGAAGTGCTGGTACTCGAGTTTGAGCTTTATTTCGTGAAAATATGTTAAATGGTTCTTAAGATATAGACCAAAACACATTATTATACACGACAATTAGTAACAATTCAATATGCTCATAATGACATATAATATATTGTTAGACGGTTGCCAGCCAACATTTTTACGTGAAATAAGAAAATTAAAACAAAATTGAATAGCTCCGTGGTAATTGGAAACAATTTTTGACAGAAGGTGTGCGTTATGTGATCTCATTGAAAAGGTAAGGGTTATAGTCGTTCATGTAGAATATATGTTTCTAACTTCATTATTTTATGCTTTTTCTGCTAATTTGTGCCTTTCGTACCTATCCTGATGTGTAGAATATGAAAACATTTTTTGTTCTAACATTGAAAATATATATACAGGGTGCATCAAAATAAACCGTTGCAGAAGACAAGATAACACTTCGATTTCAGAAAATCTTAAAAGTTTGATATAATTAGGTAGTTTCTCTTTGTGTTACGTAAAAATACACATATGTGATCCTCGGGTGTCATATGCAAGCAACCTAGTGGTGTGTCAGTGTAGGGTAATGCAGTGAAATATGCGTTATTTTGAAAAAAAGAATAAAGTAGTAACAAACATGGTAGAGAATAAGGTCCTTTTTTCAGCCGTAGGGACCTGGGTTTGGGACCGCTATGAGAGAAGTGCTGGTACTCGAGTTTGAGCTTTATTTCTTGAAAATACGTTAAATGGTTCTTAAGATATAGACCAAAACAGATTATAATACACGACAATTAGTAACAATTCAATATGCACATAATGACATATAATATATTGTTAGGCGGTTGCCAGCCAACATTTTTACGTGAAATAAGAAAATTAAAACAAAATTGAATAGCTCCGTGGTAATTGGAATCAATTTTTGACAGAAGGTGTGCATCATGTGATCTCGTTGAAAAGGTAAGGGTTAAAGTCGTTCATGTAGAATATATGTTTCTAACTTCATTATTTTATTTTTATTCTGCTAATTTGTGCTTTTTGTACATATCCTGATGTGTAGAATATGAAAACAACATATTTTGTTCTGACATCTCAAATATATATGCAGGGTGCATCAAAATATACCGCTGCAGAAGACAAAATAACACTTCGATTTCAGAAAAATATATAAGTTTGATAGAATTAGGTAGTTTCTCTTTGTGTTACGTAAAAATACGCATATGTGATCCTCGGGTGTCATATGCAAGCAACCTAGTGGTGTGTCAGTGTAAGGAAATGCAGTAAAATATGCGTTATTTTGAAAAAAAGAATAAAGTATTAACAAACATGGTAGAGAATAAGGTACTTTTTTTCAGCAATACGGTCCCGGGTTTCCGACCGCTATGAGAGAAGTGCTGGTACTCGAGTTTGAGCTTTATTTCGTGAAAATATGTTAAATGGTTCTTAAGATATAGACCAAAACACATTATTATACACGACAATTAGTAACAATTCAATATGCACATAATGACATATAATATATTGTTAGACGGTTGCCAGCCAACATTTTTACATGAAATAAGAAAATTAAAACAAAACTGAATAGCTCCGTGGTAGTTGGAAACAATTTTTGACAGAAGGTGTGCGTCATGTGATCTCATTGAGAAGGTAAGGGTTATAGTCTTTCATGTAGAATATATGTTTCTAACTTCATTATTTTATGCTTTTTCTGCTAATTTGTGCCTTTCGTACCTATCCTGATGTGTAGAATATGAAAACATTTTTTTTTGTTCTAACATTGAAAATATATATACAGGGTGCATCAAAATAAACCGTTGCAGAAGACAAGATAACACTTCAATTTCAGAAAATCTTAAAAGTTTGATATAATTAGGTAGTTTCTCTTTGTGTTACGTAAAAATACACATATGTGTTCCTCGGGTGTCATATGCAAGCAACCTAGTGGTGTGTCAGTGTAGGGTAATGCAGTGAAATATGCGTCATTTTGAAAAAGAGAATAAAGTAGTAACAAACATGGTAGAGAATAAGGTCCTTTTTTTCAGCCGTAGGGACCTGGGTTTGCGACCGCTATGATAGAAGTGCTGGTACTCGAGTTTGAGCTTTATTTCTTGAAAATACGTTAAATGGTTCTTAAGATATAGACCAAAACAGATTATAATACACGACAATTAGTAACAATTCAATATGCACATAATGACATATAATATATTGTTAGGCAGTTGCCAGCCAACATTTTTACGTGAAATAAGAAAATTAAAACAAAATTGAATAGCTCCGTGGTAATTGGAATCAATTTTTGACAGAAGGTGTGCGTCATGTGATCTCGTTGAAAAGGTAAGGGTTAAAGTCGTTCATGTAGAATATATGTTTCTAACTTCATTATTTTATGCTTTTTCTGCTAATTTGTGCTTTTCGTACATATCCTGATGTGTAGAATATGAAAACAACATATTTTGTTCTGACATCGAAAATATATATACAGGGTGCATCAAAATATACCGCTGCAGAAGACAAAATAACACTTCGATTTCAGAAAAATATATAAGTTTGATATAATTAGGTAGTTTCTCTTTGTGTTACGTAAAAATACACATATGTGATCCTCGGGTGTCATATGAAAGCAAACTAGTGGTGTGTCAATGTAGGGAAATGCAGTGAAATATGCGTTATTTTGAAAAAAAGAATAAAGTAGTAACAAACATGGTAGAGAATAAGGTACTTTGTTTCAGCCATAGGGACCCGGGTTTGCGACCGCGATGAGAGAAGTGCTGGTACTCGAGTTTGAGCTTTATTTCGTGAAAATACGTTAAATGGTTCTTAAGATATAGACCAAAACAGATTATAATACACGACAATTAGTAACAATTCAATATGCACATAATGACATATAATATATTGTTAGGCGGTTGCCAGCCAACATTTTTACGTGAAATAAGAAAATTAAAACAAAATTGAATAGCTCCGTGGTAATTCGAATCAATTTTTGACAGAAGGTGTGCGTCATGTGATCTCGTTGAAAAGGTAAGGGTTAAAGTCGTTCATGTAGAATATATGTTACTAACTTCATTATTTTATTTTTATTCTGCTAATTTGTGCTTTTCGTACATATCCTGATGTGTAGAATATGAAAACAACATATTTTGTTCTGACATCGAAAATATATATACAGGGTGCATCAAAATATACCGCTGCAGAAGACAAAATAACACTTCGATTTCAGAAAAATATATAAGTTTGACAGAATTAGGTACTTTCTCTATGTGTTACGTAAAAATACGTATATGTGACCCTCGGGTGTCATATGCAAGCAACCTAGTGGTGTGTCAGTGTAGGGAAATGCAGTGAAATATGCGTTATTTTGAAAAAAAGAATAAAGTAGTAACAAACATGGTAGAGAATAAGGTACTTTTTTTCAGCCATAGGGACCCTGGTTTGCGACCGCTATGAGGGAAGTGCTGGTACTCGAGTTTGAGCTTTATTTCGTGAAAATATGTTAAATGGTTCTTAAGATATAGACCAAAACACATTATTATACACGACAATTAGTAACAATTCAATATGCACATAATGACATATAATATATTGTTAGACGGTTGCCAGCCAACATTTTTACGTGAAATAAGAAAATTAAAACAAAATTGAATAGCTCCGTGGTAATTGGAAACAATTTTTGACCGAAGGTGTGCGTTATGTGATCTCATTGAAAAGGTAAGGGTTATAGTCGTTCATGTAGAATATATGTTTCTAACTTCATTATTTTATGCTTTTTCTGCTAATTTGTGCCTTTCGTACCTATCCTGATGTGTAGAATATGAAAACATTTTTTGTTCTAACATTGAAAATATATATACAGGGTGCATCAAAATAAACCGTTGCAGAAGACAAGATAACACTTCAATTTCAGAAAATCTTAAAAGTTTGATATAATTAGGTAGTTTCTCTTTGTGTTACGTAAAAATACACATATGTGTTCCTCGGGTGTCATATGCAAGCAACCTAGTGGTGTGTCAGTGTAGGGTAATGCAGTGAAATATGCGTCATTTTGAAAAAGAGAATAAAGTAGTAACAAACATGGTAGAGAATAAGGTCCTTTTTTTCAGCCGTAGGGACCTGGGTTTGCGACCGCTATGATAGAAGTGCTGGTACTCGAGTTTGAGCTTTATTTCTTGAAAATACGTTAAATGGTTCTTAAGATATAGACCAAAACAGATTATAATACACGACAATTAGTAACAATTCAATATGCACATAATGACATATAATATATTGTTAGGCAGTTGCCAGCCAACATTTTTACGTGAAATAAGAAAATTAAAACAAAATTGAATAGCTCCGTGGTAATTGGAATCAATTTTTGACAGAAGGTGTGCGTCATGTGATCTCGTTGAAAAGGTAAGGGTTAAAGTCGTTCATGTAGAATATATGTTTCTAACTTCATTATTTTATTTTTATTCTGCTAATTTGTGCTTTTCGTACATATCCTGATGTGTAGAATATGAAAACAACATATTTTGTTCTGACATCGAAAATATATATACAGGGTGCATCAAAATATACCGCTGCAGAAGACAAAATAACACTTCGATTTCAGAAAAATATATAAGTTTGATAGAATTAGGTAGTTTCTCTTTGTGTTACGTAAAAATACACATATGTGATCCTCGGGTGTCATATGAAAGCAAACTAGTGGTGTGTCAATGTAGGGAAATGCAGTGAAATATGCGTTATTTTGAAAAAAAGAATAAAGTAGTAACAAACATGGTAGAGAATAAGGTACTTTGTTTCAGCCATAGGGACCCGGGTTTGCGACCGCGATGAGAGAAGTGCTGGTACTCGAGTTTGAGCTTTATTTCGTGAAAATACGTTAAATGGTTCTTAAGATATAGACCAAAACAGATTATAATACACGACAATTAGTAACAATTCAATATGCACATAATGACATATAATATATTGTTAGGCGGTTGCCAGCCAACATTTTTACGTGAAATAAGAAAATTAAAACAAAATTGAATAGCTCCGTGGTAATTGGAAACAATTTTTGACCGAAGGTGTGCGTTATGTGATCTCATTGAAAAGGTAAGGGTTATAGTCGTTCATGTAGAATATATGTTTCTAACTTCATTATTTTATGCTTTTTCTGCTAATTTGTGCCTTTCGTACCTATCCTGATGTGTAGAATATGAAAACATTTTTTGTTCTAACATTGAAAATATATATACAGGGTGCATCAAAATATACCGCTGCAGAAGACAAAATAACACTTCGATTTCAGAAAAATATATAAGTTTGACAGAATTAGGTACTTTCTCTATGTGTTACGTAAAAATACGTATATGTGACCCTCGGGTGTCATATCCAAGCAACCTAGTGGTGTGTCAGATAACACTTCGATTTCAGAAAATCTTAAAAGTTTGATATAATTAGGTAGTTTCTCTTTGTGTTACGTAAAAATACACATATGTGATCCTCGGGTGTCATATGCAAGCAACCTAGTGGTGTGTCAGTGTAGGGTAATGCAGTGAAATATGCGTCATTTTGAAAAAAAGAATAAAGTAGTAACAAACATGGTAGAGAATAAGGTCCTTTTTTTCAGCCGTAGGGACCTGGGTTTGGGACCGCTATGAGAGAAGTGCTGGTACTCGAGTTTGAGCTTTATTTCGTGAAAATATGTTAAATGGTTCTTAAGATATAGACCAAAACAGATTATAATACACGACAATTCTCAACAATTCGATATGTACATAATGACATATAATATATTGTTAGGCGGTTGCCAGCCAACCTTTTTACGCAAAATAAGGACATTATAGGAAGAATGAATGACTCAGTGGTAAATGGAGTCAATTTTTTACAGAAGGTGTGCTTCATGTGTTCTCATTGAGAAGGTAAGGGTTAAAGTCGTTCATGTAGAATATATGTTACTAACTTCATTATTTTATGCTTTTTCTGCTAATTTGTGCCTTTCGTACCTATCCTGATGTGTAGAATATGAAATCAACATATTTTGTTCTGACATCGAAAATATATATACAGGGTGCATCCAAATAAACCGTTGCACAAGACAAGATAACACATCGATTTCAGAAAAATATAAAACTTTCATATAATTAGGTAGTTTCTCTTTGTGTTACGTAAACATACACATATGTGATTTTCGAGTGTCATATGCAAGCAACCTAGTGGTGTGCCAGTGTAGGGAAGTGCAGTGAAATGTGTGTTATTTTGAAAAAAACTGTAAAGTAGAACCAAACATGGTAGAGAATAAGGAACTTTGTTTCAGCCATAGGGACCCGGGTTTGCGACCGCGATGAGACAACTGCATGTACTCGAGTTTGAGCTTTATTTCGTGAAAATATGTTAAATGGTTCTTAAGATATAGACCAAAACAGATTATAATACACGACAATTCTCAACAATTTGATATGTACATAATGACATATAATATATTGTTAGGCGGTTGCCAGCCAACATTTTTACGAAAAATAAAGAAATTATAGGAAAAATGAATAACTCAGTGGTAAATGGAGTCAATTTTTTACAGAAGGTGTGCGTCATGTGTTCTCATTGAGAAGGTAAGGGTTAAAGTCGTTCATGTAGAATATATGTTGCTAACTTCATTATTTTATGCTTTTTCTGCTAATTTGTGCATTTCGTACCTATCCTGATGTGTAGAATATGAAATCAACATATTTTGTTCTGACATCGAAAATATATATACAGGGTGCATCAAAATAAACCGTTGCACAAGACAAGATAACACTTCGATTTCAAAAAATATAAAACTTTCATATAATTAGGTAGTTTCTCTTTGTGTTACGTAAAAATACACATATGTGATCCTCGGGTGTCATATGCAAGCAACCTAGTGGTGTGTCAGTGTAAGGAAATGCAGTGAAATATGCGTTATTTTGAAAAAAAGAATAAAGTAGTAACAAACATGGTAGAGAATAAGGTCCTTTTTTCAGCCGTAGGGCCCTGGGTTTGGGACCGCTATGAGGGAAGTGCTGGTACTCGAGTTTGAGCTTTATTTCGTGAAAATATGTTAAATGGTTCTTAAGATATAGACCAAAACACATTATTATACACGACAATTAGTAACAATTCAATATGCTCATAATGACATATAATATATTGTTAGACGGTTGCCAGCCAACATTTTTACGTGAAATAAGAAAATTAAAACAAAATTGAATAGCTCCGTGGTAATTGGAAACAATTTTTGACAGAAGGTGTGCGTTATGTGATCTCATTGAAAAGGTAAGGGTTATAGTCGTTCATGTAGAATATATGTTTCTAACTTCATTATTTTATGCTTTTTCTGCTAATTTGTGCCTTTCGTACCTATCCTGATGTGTAGAATATGAAAACATTTTTTGTTCTAACATTGAAAATATATATACAGGGTGCATCAAAATAAACCGTTGCAGAAGAGAAGATAACACTTCGATTTCAGAAAATCTTAAAAGTTTGATATAATTAGGTAGTTTCTCTTTGTGTTACGTAAAAATACACATATGTGATCCTCGTGTGTCATATGCAAGCAACCTAGTGGTGTGTCAGTGTAGGGTAATGCAGTGAAATATGCGTTATTTTGAAAAAAAGAATAAAGTAGTAACAAACATGGTAGAGAATAAGGTCCTTTTTTTCAGCCGTAGGGACCTGGGTTTGGGACCGCTATGAGAGAAGTGCTGGTACTCGAGTTTGAGCTTTATTTCTTGAAAATACGTTAAATGGTTCTTAAGATATAGAACAAAACAGATTATAATACACGACAATTAGTAACAATTCAATATGCACATAATGACATATAATATATTGTTAGGCGGTTGCCAGCCAACATTTTTACGTGAAATAAGAAAATTAAAACAAAATTGAATAGCTCCGTGGTAATTGGAATCAATTTTTGACAGAAGGTGTGCATCATGTGATCTCGTTGAAAAGGTAAGGGTTAAAGTCGTTCATGTAGAATATATGTTTCTAACTTCATTATTTTATGTTTATTCTGCTAATTTGTGCTTTTTGTACATATCCTGATGTGTAGAATATGAAAACAACATATTTTGTTCTGACATCTCAAATATATATGCAGGGTGCATCAAAATATACTGCTGCAGAAGACAAAATAACACTTCGATTTCAGAAAAATATATAAGTTTGATAGAATTAGGTAGTTTCTCTTTGTGTTACGTAAAAATACGCATATGTGATCCTCGGGTGTCATATGCAAGCAACCTAGTGGTGTGACAGTGTAAGGAAATGCAGTGAAATATGCGTTATTTTGAAAAAAAGAATAAAGTATTAACTAACATGGTAGAGAATAAGGTACTTTTTTCAGCAATACGGTCCCGGGTTTCCGACCGCTATGAGAGAAGTGCTGGTACTCGAGTTTGAGCTTTATTTCGTGAAAATATGTTAAATGGTTCTTAAGATATAGACCAAAACACATTATTATACACGACAATTAGTAACAATTCAATATGCACATAATGACATATAATATATTGTTAGACGGTTGCCAGCCAACATTTTTACATGAAATAAGAAAATTAAAACAAAATTGAATAGCTCCGTGGTAGTTGGAAACAATTTTTGACAGAAGGTGTGCGTCACGTGATCTCATTGAAAAGGTAAGGGTTATAGTCGTTCATGTAGAATATATGTTTCTAACTTCATTATTTTTTGCTTTTTCTGCTAATTTGTGCCTTTCGTACCTATCCTGATGTGTAGAATATGAAAACATTTTTTTTTGTTCTAACATTGAAAATATATATACAGGGTGCATCAAAATAAACCGTTGCAGAAGACAAGATAACACTTCAATTTCAGAAAATCTTAAAAGTTTGATATAATTAGGTAGTTTCTCTTTGTGTTACGTAAAAATACACATATGTGATCCTCGGGTGTCATATGCAAGCAACCTAGTGGTGTGTCAGTGTAGGGTAATGCAGTGAAATATGCGTCATTTTGAAAAAAAGAATAAAGTAGTAACAAACATGGTAGAGAATAAGGTCCTTTTTTTCAGCCGTAGGGACCTGGGTTTGCGACCGCTATGAGAGAAGTGCTGGTACTCGAGTTTGAGCTTTATTTCTTGAAAATACGTTAAATGGTTCTTAAGATATAGACCAAAACAGATTATAATACACGACAATTAGTAACAATTCAATATGCACATAATGACATATAATATATTGTTAGGCGGTTGCCAGCCAACATTTTTACGTGAAATAAGAAAATTAAAACAAAATTGAATAGCTCCGTGGTAATTGGAATCAATTTTTGACAGAAGGTGTGCGTCATGTGATCTCGTTGAAAAGGTAAGGGTTAAAGTCGTTCATGTAGAATATATGTGTCTAACTTCATTATTTTATTTTTATTCTGCTAATTTGTGCTTTTCGTACATATCCTGATGTGTAGAATATGAAAACAACATATTTTGTTCGGACATCGAAAATATATATACAGGGTGCATCAAAATATACCGCTGCAGAAGACAAAATAACACTTCGATTTCAGAAAAATATATATGTTTGATAGAATTAGGTAGTTTCTCTTTGTGTTACGTAAAAATACACATATGTGATCCTCGGGTGTCATATGAAAGCAAACTAGTGGTGTGTCAATGTAGGGAAATGCAGTGAAATATGCGTTATTTTGAAAAAAAGAATAAAGTAGTAACAAACATGGTAGAGAATAAGGTACTTTGTTTCAGCCATAGGGACCCGGGTTTGCGACCGCTATGAGAGAAGTGCTGGTACTCGAGTTTGAGCTTTATTTCGTGAAAATACGTTAAATGGTTCTTAAGATATAGACCAAAACAGATTATAATACACGACAATTAGTAACAATTCAATATGCACATAATGACATATAATATATTGTTAGGCGGTTGCCAGCCAACATTTTTACGTGAAATAAGAAAATTAAAACAAAATTGAATAGCTCCGTGGTAATTCGAATCAATTTTTGACAGAAGGTGTGCGTCATGTGATCTCGTTGAAAAGGTAAGGGTTAAAGTCGTTCATGTAGAATATATGTTACTAACTTCATTATTTTATTTTTATTCTGCTAATTTGTGCTTTTCGTACATATCCTGATGTGTAGAATATGAAAACAACATATTTTGTTCTGACATCGAAAATATATATACAGGGTGCATCAAAATATACCGCTGCAGAAGACAAAATAACACTTCGATTTCAGAAAAATATATAAGTTTGACAGAATTAGGTACTTTCTCTATGTGTTACGTAAAAATACGTATATGTGACCCTCGGGTGTCATATGCAAGCAACCTAGTGGTGTGTCAGTGTAGGGAAATGCAGTGAAATATGCGTTATTTTGAAAAAAAGAATAAAGTAGTAACAAACATGGTAGAGAATAAGGTACTTTTTTTCAGCCATAGGGACCCTGGTTTGCGACCGCTATGAGAGAAGTGCTGGTACTCGAGTTTGAGCTTTATTTCGTGAAAATACGTTAAATGGTTCTTAAGATATAGACCAAAACAGATTATAATACACGACAATTAGTAACAATTCAATATGCACATAATGACATATAATATATTGTTAGGCGGTTGCCAGCCAACATTTTTACGTGAAATAAGAAAATTAAAACAAAATTGAATAGCTCCGTGGTAATTGGAAACAATTTTTGACAGAAGGTGTGCGTTATGTGATCTCATTGAGAAGGTAACGGTTATAGTCGTTCATGTAGAATATATGTTTCTAACTTCATTATTTTATGCTTTTTCTGCTAATTTGTGCCTTTCGTACCTATCCTGATGTGTAGAATATGAAAACATTTTTTTTTGTTCTAACATTGAAAATATATATACAGGGTGCATCAAAATAAACCGTTGCAGAAGACAAGATAACACTTCAATTTCAGAAAATCTTAAAAGTTTGATATAATTAGGTAGTTTCTCTTTGTGTTTCGTAAAAATACACATATGTGATCCTCGGGTGTCATATGCAAGCAACCTAGTGGTGTGTCAGTGTAGGGTAATGCAGTGAAATATGCGTTATTTTGAAAAAAAGAATAAAGTAGTAACAAACATGGTAGAGAATAAGGTCCTTTTTTCCAGCCGTAGGGACCTGGGTTTGGGACCGCTATGAGAGAAGTGCTGGTACTCGAGTTTGAGCTTTATTTCTTGAAAATACGTTAAATGGTTCTTAAGATATAGACCAAAACAGATTATAATACACGACAATTAGTAACAATTCAATATGCACATAATGACATATAATATATTGTTAGGCGGTTGCCAGCCAACATTTTTACGTGAAATAAGAAAATTAAAACAAAATTGAATAGCTCCGTGGTAATTGGAATCAATTTTTGACAGAAGGTGTGCATCATGTGATCTCGTTGAAAAGGTAAGGGTTAAAGTCGTTCATGTAGAATATATGTTTCTAACTTCATTATTTTATGTTTATTCTGCTAATTTGTGCTTTTTGTACATATCCTGATGTGTAGAATATGAAAACAACATATTTTGTTCTGACATCTCAAATATATATGCAGGGTGCATCAAAATATACCGCTGCAGAAGACAAAATAACACTTCGATTTCAGAAAAATATATAAGTTTGATAGAATTAGGTAGTTTCTCTTTGTGTTACGTAAAAATACGCATATGTGATCCTCGGGTGTCATATGCAAGCAACCTAGTGGTGTGTCAGTGTAAGGAAATGCAGTAAAATATGCGTTATTTTGAAAAAAAGAATAAAGTATTAACAAACATGGTAGAGAATAAGGTACTTTTTTTCAGCAATACGGTCCCGGGTTTCCGACCGCTATGAGAGAAGTGCTGGTACTCGAGTTTGAGCTTTATTTCGTGAAAATATGTTAAATGGTTCTTAAGATATAGACCAAAACACATTATTATACACGACAATTAGTAACAATTCAATATGCACATAATGACATATAATATATTGTTAGACGGTTGCCAGCCAACATTTTTACATGAAATAAGAAAATTAAAACAAAATTGAATAGCTCCGTGGTAGTTGGAAACAATTTTTGACAGAAGGTGTGCGTCATGTGATCTCATTGAAAAGGTAAGGGTTATAGTCTTTCATGTAGAATATATGTTTCTAACTTCATTATTTTATGCTTTTTCTGCTAATTTGTGCCTTTCGTACCTATCCTGATGTGTAGAATATGAAAACATTTTTTTTTGTTCTAACATTGAAAATATATATACAGGGTGCATCAAAATAAACCGTTGCAGAAGACAAGATAACACTTCAATTTCAGAAAATCTTAAAAGTTTGATATAATTAGGTAGTTTCTCTTTGTGTTACGTAAAAATACACATATGTGTTCCTCGGGTGTCATATGCAAGCAACCTAGTGGTGTGTCAGTGTAGGGTAATGCAGTGAAATATGCGTCATTTTGAAAAAGAGAATAAAGTAGTAACAAACATGGTAGAGAATAAGGTCCTTTTTTTCAGCCGTAGGGACCTGGGTTTGCGACCGCTATGATAGAAGTGCTGGTACTCGAGTTTGAGCTTTATTTCTTGAAAATACGTTAAATGGTTCTTAAGATATAGACCAAAACAGATTATAATACACGACAATTAGTAACAATTCAATATGCACATAATGACATATAATATATTGTTAGGCAGTTGCCAGCCAACATTTTTACGTGAAATAAGAAAATTAAAACAAAATTGAATAGCTCCGTGGTAATTGGAATCAATTTTTGACAGAAGGTGTGCGTCATGTGATCTCGTTGAAAAGGTAAGGGTTAAAGTCGTTCATGTAGAATATATGTTTCTAACTTCATTATTTTATTTTTATTCTGCTAATTTGTGCTTTTCGTACATATCCTGATGTGTAGAATATGAAAACAACATATTTTGTTCTGACATCGAAAATATATATACAGGGTGCATCAAAATATACCGCTGCAGAAGACAAAATAACACTTCGATTTCAGAAAAATATATAAGTTTGATAGAATTAGGTAGTTTCTCTTTGTGTTACGTAAAAATACACATATGTGATCCTCGGGTGTCATATGAAAGCAAACTAGTGGTGTGTCAATGTAGGGAAATGCAGTGAAATATGCGTTATTTTGAAAAAAAGAATAAAGTAGTAACAAACATGGTAGAGAATAAGGTACTTGGTTTCAGCCATAGGGACCCGGGTTTGCGACCGCGATGAGAGAAGTGCTGGTACTCGAGTTTGAGCTTTATTTCGTGAAAATACGTTAAATGGTTCTTAAGATATAGACCAAAACAGATTATAATACACGACAATTAGTAACAATTCAATATGCACATAATGACATATAATATATTGTTAGGCGGTTGCCAGCCAACATTTTTACGTGAAATAAGAAAATTAAAACAAAATTGAATAGCTCCGTGGTAATTCGAATCAATTTTTGACAGAAGGTGTGCGTCATGTGATCTCGTTGAAAAGGTAAGGGTTAAAGTCGTTCATGTAGAATATATGTTACTAACTTCATTATTTTATTTTTATTCTGCTAATTTGTGCTTTTCGTACATATCCTGATGTGTAGAATATGAAAACAACATATTTTGTTCTGACATCGAAAATATATATACAGGGTGCATCAAAATATACCGCTGCAGAAGACAAAATAACACTTCGATTTCAGAAAAATATATAAGTTTGACAGAATTAGGTACTTTCTCTATGTGTTACGTAAAAATACGTATATGTGACCCTCGGGTGTCATATGCAAGCAACCTAGTGGTGTGTCAGTGTAGGGAAATGCAGTGAAATATGCGTTATTTTGAAAAAAAGAATAAAGTAGTAACAAACATGGTAGAGAATAAGGTACTTTTTTTCAGCCATAGGGACCCTGGTTTGCGACCGCTATGAGGGAAGTGCTGGTACTCGAGTTTGAGCTTTATTTCGTGAAAATATGTTAAATGGTTCTTAAGATATAGACCAAAACACATTATTATACACGACAATTAGTAACAATTCAATATGCACATAATGACATATAATATATTGTTAGACGGTTGCCAGCCAACATTTTTACGTGAAATAAGAAAATTAAAACAAAATTGAATAGCTCCGTGGTAATTGGAAACAATTTTTGACAGAAGGTGTGCGTTATGTGATCTCATTGAAAAGGTAAGGGTTATAGTCGTTCATGTAGAATATATGTTTCTAACTTCATTATTTTATGCTTTTTCTGCTAATTTGTGCCTTTCGTACCTATCCTGATGTGTAGAATATGAAAACATTTTTTGTTCTAACATTGAAAATATATATACAGGGTGCATCAAAATAAACCGTTGCAGAACTTCATTATTTTATTTTTATTCTGCTAATTTGTGCTTTTCGTACATATCCTGATGTGTAGAATATGAAAACAACATATTTTGTTCTGACATCGAAAATATATATACAGGGTGCATCAAAATATACCGCTGCAGAAGACAAAATAACACTTCGATTTCAGAAAAATATATAAGTTTGACAGAATTAGGTACTTTCTCTATGTGTTACGTAAAAATACGTATATGTGACCCTCGGGTGTCATATGCAAGCAACCTAGTGGTGTGTCAGATAACACTTCGATTTCAGAAAATCTTAAAAGTTTGATATAATTAGGTAGTTTCTCTTTGTGTTACGTAAAAATACACATATGTGATCCTCGGGTGTCATATGCAAGCAACCTAGTGGTGTGTCAGTGTAGGGTAATGCAGTGAAATATGCGTTATTTTGAAAAAAAGAATAAAGTAGTAACAAACATGGTAGAGAATAAGGTCCTTTTTTTCAGCCGTAGGGACCTGGGTTTGGGACCGCTATGAGGGAAGTGCTGGTACTCGAGTTTGAGCTTTATTTCGTGAAAATATGTTAAATGGTTCTTAAGATATAGACCAAAACAGATTATAATACACGACAATTCTCAACAATTCGATATGTACATAATGACATATAATATATTGTTAGGCGGTTGCCAGCCAACCTTTTTACGCAAAATAAGGACATTATAGGAAGAATGAATGACTCAGTGGTAAATGGAGTCAATTTTTTACAGAAGGTGTGCTTCATGTGTTCTCATTGAGAAGGTAAGGGTTAAAGTCGTTCATGTAGAATATATGTTACTAACTTCATTATTTTATGCTTTTTCTGCTAATTTGTGCCTTTCGTACCTATCTTGATGTGTAGAATATGAAATCAACATATTTTGTTCTGACATCGAAAATATATATACAGGGTGCATCCAAATAAACCGTTGCACAAGACAAGATAACACATCGATTTCAGAAAAATATAAAACTTTCATATAATTAGGTAGTTTCTCTTTGTGTTACGTAAAAATACACATATGTGATCCTCGGGTGTCATATGCAAGCAACCTAGTGGTGTGTCAGTGTAAGGAAATGCAGTGAAATATGCGTTATTTTGAAAAAAAGAATAAAGTAGTAACAAACATGGTAGAGAATAAGGTCCTTTTTTCAGCCGTAGGGACCTGGGTTTGGGACCGCTATGAGGGAAGTGCTGGTACTCGAGTTTGAGCTTTATTTCGTGAAAATATGTTAAATGGTTCTTAAGATATAGACCAAAACACATTATTATACACGACAATTAGTAACAATTCAATATGCTCATAATGACATATAATATATTGTTAGACGGTTGCCAGCCAACATTTTTACGTGAAATAAGAAAATTAAAACAAAATTGAATAGCTCCGTGGTAATTGGAAACAATTTTTGACAGAAGGTGTGCGTTATGTGATCTCATTGAAAAGGTAAGGGTTATAGTCGTTCATGTAGAATATATGTTTCTAACTTCATTATTTTATGCTTTTTCTGCTAATTTGTGCCTTTCGTACCTATCCTGATGTGTAGAATATGAAAACATTTTTTGTTCTAACATTGAAAATATATATACAGGGTGCATCAAAATAAACCGTTGCAGAAGACAAGATAACACTTCGATTTCAGAAAATCTTAAAAGTTTGATATAATTAGGTAGTTTCTCTTTGTGTTACGTAAAAATACACATATGTGATCCTCGGGTGTCATATGCAAGCAACCTAGTGGTGTGTCAGTGTAGGGTAATGCAGTGAAATATGCGTTATTTTGAAAAAAAGAATAAAGTAGTAACAAACATGGTAGAGAATAAGGTCCTTTTTTTCAGCCGTAGGGACCTGGGTTTGGGACCGCTATGAGAGAAGTGCTGGTACTCGAGTTTGAGCTTTATTTCTTGAAAATACGTTAAATGGTTCTTAAGATATAGACCAAAACAGATTATAATACACGACAATTAGTAACAATTCAATATGCACATAATGACATATAATATATTGTTAGGCGGTTGCCAGCCAACATTTTTACGTGAAATAAGAAAATTAAAACAAAATTGAATAGCTCCGTGGTAATTGGAATCAATTTTTGACAGAAGGTGTGCATCATGTGATCTCGTTGAAAAGGTAAGGGTTAAAGTCGTTCATGTAGAATATATGTTTCTAACTTCATTATTTTATGTTTATTCTGCTAATTTGTGCTTTTTGTACATATCCTGATGTGTAGAATATGAAAACAACATATTTTGTTCTGACATCTCAAATATATATGCAGGGTGCATCAAAATATACCGCTGCAGAAGACAAAATAACACTTCGATTCAGAAAAATATATAAGTTTGATAGAATTAGGTAGTTTCTCTTTGTGTTACGTAAAAATACGCATATGTGATCCTCGGGTGTCATATGCAAGCAACCTAGTGGTGTGACAGTGTAAGGAAATGCAGTGAAATATGCGTTATTTTGAAAAAAAGAATAAAGTAGTAACAAACATGGTAGAGAATAAGGTACTTTTTTTCAGCCATAGGGACCCTGGTTTGCGACCGCTATGAGGGAAGTGCTGGTACTCGAGTTTGAGCTTTATTTCGTGAAAATATGTTAAATGGTTCTTAAGATATAGACCAAAACACATTATTATACACGACAATTAGTAACAATTCAATATGCACATAATGACATATAATATATTGTTAGACGGTTGCCAGCCAACATTTTTACGTGAAATAAGAAAATTAAAACAAAATTGAATAGCTCCGTGGTAATTGGAAACAATTTTTGACAGAAGGTGTGCGTTATGTGATCTCATTGAAAAGGTAAGGGTTATAGTCGTTCATGTAGAATATATGTTTCTAACTTCATTATTTTATGCTTTTTCTGCTAATTTGTGCCTTTCGTACCTATCCTGATGTGTAGAATATGAAAACATTTTTTGTTCTAACATTGAAAATATATATACAGGGTGCATCAAAATAAACCGTTGCAGAACTTCATTATTTTATTTTTATTCTGCTAATTTGTGCTTTTCGTACATATCCTGATGTGTAGAATATGAAAACAACATATTTTGTTCTGACATCGAAAATATATATACAGGGTGCATCAAAATATACCGCTGCAGAAGACAAAATAACACTTCGATTTCAGAAAAATATATAAGTTTGACAGAATTAGGTACTTTCTCTATGTGTTACGTAAAAATACGTATATGTGACCCTCGGGTGTCATATGCAAGCAACCTAGTGGTGTGTCAGATAACACTTCGATTTCAGAAAATCTTAAAAGTTTGATATAATTAGGTAGTTTCTCTTTGTGTTACGTAAAAATACACATATGTGATCCTCGGGTGTCATATGCAAGCAACCTAGTGGTGTGTCAGTGTAGGGTAATGCAGTGAAATATGCGTTATTTTGAAAAAAAGAATAAAGTAGTAACAAACATGGTAGAGAATAAGGTCCTTTTTTTCAGCCGTAGGGACCTGGGTTTGGGACCGCTATGAGGGAAGTGCTGGTACTCGAGTTTGAGCTTTATTTCGTGAAAATATGTTAAATGGTTCTTAAGATATAGACCAAAACAGATTATAATACACGACAATTCTCAACAATTCGATATGTACATAATGACATATAATATATTGTTAGGCGGTTGCCAGCCAACCTTTTTACGCAAAATAAGGACATTATAGGAAGAATGAATGACTCAGTGGTAAATGGAGTCAATTTTTTACAGAAGGTGTGCTTCATGTGTTCTCATTGAGAAGGTAAGGGTTAAAGTCGTTCATGTAGAATATATGTTACTAACTTCATTATTTTATGCTTTTTCTGCTAATTTGTGCCTTTCGTACCTATCTTGATGTGTAGAATATGAAATCAACATATTTTGTTCTGACATCGAAAATATATATACAGGGTGCATCCAAATAAACCGTTGCACAAGACAAGATAACACATCGATTTCAGAAAAATATAAAACTTTCATATAATTAGGTAGTTTCTCTTTGTGTTACGTAAAAATACACATATGTGATCCTCGGGTGTCATATGCAAGCAACCTAGTGGTGTGTCAGTGTAAGGAAATGCAGTGAAATATGCGTTATTTTGAAAAAAAGAATAAAGTAGTAACAAACATGGTAGAGAATAAGGTCCTTTTTTCAGCCGTAGGGACCTGGGTTTGGGACCGCTATGAGGGAAGTGCTGGTACTCGAGTTTGAGCTTTATTTCGTGAAAATATGTTAAATGGTTCTTAAGATATAGACCAAAACACATTATTATACACGACAATTAGTAACAATTCAATATGCTCATAATGACATATAATATATTGTTAGACGGTTGCCAGCCAACATTTTTACGTGAAATAAGAAAATTAAAACAAAATTGAATAGCTCCGTGGTAATTGGAAACAATTTTTGACAGAAGGTGTGCGTTATGTGATCTCATTGAAAAGGTAAGGGTTATAGTCGTTCATGTAGAATATATGTTTCTAACTTCATTATTTTATGCTTTTTCTGCTAATTTGTGCCTTTCGTACCTATCCTGATGTGTAGAATATGAAAACATTTTTTGTTCTAACATTGAAAATATATATACAGGGTGCATCAAAATAAACCGTTGCAGAAGACAAGATAACACTTCGATTTCAGAAAATCTTAAAAGTTTGATATAATTAGGTAGTTTCTCTTTGTGTTACGTAAAAATACACATATGTGATCCTCGGGTGTCATATGCAAGCAACCTAGTGGTGTGTCAGTGTAGGGTAATGCAGTGAAATATGCGTTATTTTGAAAAAAAGAATAAAGTAGTAACAAACATGGTAGAGAATAAGGTCCTTTTTTTCAGCCGTAGGGACCTGGGTTTGGGACCGCTATGAGAGAAGTGCTGGTACTCGAGTTTGAGCTTTATTTCTTGAAAATACGTTAAATGGTTCTTAAGATATAGACCAAAACAGATTATAATACACGACAATTAGTAACAATTCAATATGCACATAATGACATATAATATATTGTTAGGCGGTTGCCAGCCAACATTTTTACGTGAAATAAGAAAATTAAAACAAAATTGAATAGCTCCGTGGTAATTGGAATCAATTTTTGACAGAAGGTGTGCATCATGTGATCTCGTTGAAAAGGTAAGGGTTAAAGTCGTTCATGTAGAATATATGTTTCTAACTTCATTATTTTATGTTTATTCTGCTAATTTGTGCTTTTTGTACATATCCTGATGTGTAGAATATGAAAACAACATATTTTGTTCTGACATCTCAAATATATATGCAGGGTGCATCAAAATATACCGCTGCAGAAGACAAAATAACACTTCGATTCAGAAAAATATATAAGTTTGATAGAATTAGGTAGTTTCTCTTTGTGTTACGTAAAAATACGCATATGTGATCCTCGGGTGTCATATGCAAGCAACCTAGTGGTGTGACAGTGTAAGGAAATGCAGTGAAATATGCGTTATTTTGAAAAAAAGAATAAAGTATTAACAAACATGGTAGAGAATAAGGTACTTTTTTCAGCAATACGGTCCCGGGTTTCCGACCGCTATGAGAGAAGAGCTGGTACTCGAGTTTGAGCTTTATTTCGTGAAAATATGTTAAATGGTTCTTAAGATATAGACCAAAACACATTATTATACACGACAATTAGTAACAATTCAATATGCACATAATGACATATAATATATTGTTAGACGGTTGCCAGCCAACATTTTTACATGAAATAAGAAAATTAAAACAAAATTGAATAGCTCCGTGGTAGTTGGAAACAATTTTTGACAGAAGGTGTGCGTCACGTGATCTCATTGAAAAGGTAAGGGTTATAGTCGTTCATGTAGAATATATGTTTCTAACTTCATTATTTTTTGCTTTTTCTGCTAATTTGTGCCTTTCGTACCTATCCTGATGTGTAGAATATGAAAACATTTTTTTTTGTTCTAACATTGAAAATATATATACAGGGTGCATCAAAATAAACCGTTGCAGAAGACAAGATAACACTTCAATTTCAGAAAATCTTAAAAGTTTGATATAATTAGGTAGTTTCTCTTTGTGTTACGTAAAAATACACATATGTGATCCTCGGGTGTCATATGCAAGCAACCTAGTGGTGTGTCAGTGTAGGGTAATGCAGTGAAATATGCGTCATTTTGAAAAAAAGAATAAAGTAGTAACAAACATGGTAGAGAATAAGGTCCTTTTTTTCAGCCGTAGGGACCTGGGTTTGCGACCCCTATGAGAGAAGTGCTGGTACTCGAGTTTGAGCTTTATTTCTTGAAAATACGTTAAATGGTTCTTAAGATATAGACCAAAACAGATTATAATACACGACAATTAGTAACAATTCAATATGCACATAATGACATATAATATATTGTTAGGCGGTTGCCAGCCAACATTTTTACGTGAAATAAGAAAATTAAAACAAAATTGAATAGCTCCGTGGTAATTGGAATCAATTTTTGACAGAAGGTGTGCGTCATGTGATCTCGTTGAAAAGGTAAGGGTTAAAGTCGTTCATGTAGAATATATGTTTCTAACTTCATTATTTTATTTTTATTCTGCTAATTTGTGCTTTTCGTACATATCCTGATGTGTAGAATATGAAAACAACATATTTTGTTCGGACATCGAAAATATATATACAGGGTGCATCAAAATATACCGCTGCAGAAGACAAAATAACACTTCGATTTCAGAAAAATATATAAGTTTGATAGAATTAGGTAGTTTCTCTTTGTGTTACGTAAAAATACACATATGCGATCCTCGGGTGTCATATGAAAGCAAACTAGTGGTGTGTCAATGTAGGGAAATGCAGTGAAATATGCGTTATTTTGAAAAAAAGAATAAAGTAGTAACAAACATGGTAGAGAATAAGGTACTTTGTTTCAGCCATAGGGACCCGGGTTTGCGACCGCTATGAGAGAAGTGCTGGTACTCGAGTTTGAGCTTTATTTCGTGAAAATACGTTAAATGGTTCTTAAGATATAGACCAAAACAGATTATAATACACGACAATTAGTAACAATTCAATATGCACATAATGACATATAATATATTGTTAGGCGGTTGCCAGCCAACATTTTTACGTGAAATAAGAAAATTAAAACAAAATTGAATAGCTCCGTGGTAATTCGAATCAATTTTTGACAGAAGGTGTGCGTCATGTGATCTCGTTGAAAAGGTAAGGGTTAAAGTCGTTCATGTAGAATATATGTTACTAACTTCATTATTTTATTTTTATTCTGCTAATTTGTGCTTTTCGTACATATCCTGATGTGTAGAATATGAAAACAACATATTTTGTTCTGACATCGAAAATATATATACAGGGTGCATCAAAATATACCGCTGCAGAAGACAAAATAACACTTCGATTTCAGAAAAATATATAAGTTTGACAGAATTAGGTACTTTCTCTATGTGTTACGTAAAAATACGTATATGTGACCCTCGGGTGTCATATGCAAGCAACCTAGTGGTGTGTCAGATAACACTTCGATTTCAGAAAATCTTAAAAGTTTGATATAATTAGGTAGTTTCTCTTTGTGTTAAGTAAAAATACACATATGTGATCCTCGGGTGTCATATGCAAGCAACCTAGTGGTGTGTCAGTGTAGGGTAATGCAGTGAAATATGCGTTATTTTGAAAAAAAGAATAAAGTAGTAACAAACATGGTAGAGAATAAGGTACTTTTTTCAGCCATAGGGTCCCGGGTTTCCGACCGCTATGAGAGAAGTGCTGGTACTCGAGTTTGAGCTTTATTTCGTGAAAATATGTTAAATGGTTCTTAAGATATAGACCAAAACACATTATTATACACGACAATTAGTAACAATTCAATATGCACATAATGACATATAATATATTGTTAGACGGTTGCCAGCCAACATTTTTACATGAAATAAGAAAATTAAAACAAAATTGAATAGCTCCGTGGTAGTTGGAAACAATTTTTGACAGAAGGTGTGCGTCATGTGATCTCATTGAAAAGGTAAGGGTTATAGTCGTTCATGTAGAATATATGTTTCTAACTTCATTATTTTTTGCTTTTTCTGCTAATTTGTGCCTTTCGTACCTATCCTGATGTGTAGAATATGAAAACATTTTTTTTGTTCTAACATTGAAAATATATATACAGGGTGCATCAAAATAAACCGTTGCAGAAGACAAGATAACACTTCAATTTCAGAAAATCTTAAAAGTTTGATATAATTAGGTAGTTTCTCTTTGTGTTACGTAAAAATACACATATGTGATCCTCGGGTGTCATATGCAAGCAACCTAGTGGTGTGTCAGTGTAGGGTAATGCAGTGAAATATGCGTTATTTTGAAAAAAAGAATAAAGTAGTAACAAACATGGTAGAGAATAAGGTCCTTTTTTTCAGCCGTAGGGACCTGGGTTTGGGACCGATATGAGAGAAGTGCTGGTACTCGAGTTTGAGCTTTATTTCTTGAAAATACGTTAAATGGTTCTTAAGATATAGACCAAAACAGGTTATAATACACGACAATTAGTAACAATTCAATATGCACATAATGACATATAATATATTGTTAGGCGGTTGCCAGCCAACATTTTTACGTGAAATAAGAAAATTAAAACAAAATTGAATAGCTCCGTGGTAATTGGAATCAATTTTTGACAGAAGGTGTGCATCATGTGATCTCGTTGAAAAGGTAAGGGTTAAAGTCGTTCATGTAGAATATATGTTTCTAACTTCATTATTTTATGTTTATTCTGCTAATTTGTGCTTTTTGTACATATCCTGATGTGTAGAATATGAAAACAACATATTTTGTTCTGACATCTCAAATATATATGCAGGGTGCATCAAAATATACCGCTGCAGAAGACAAAATAACACTTCGATTTCAGAAAAATATATAAGTTTGATAGAATTAGGTAGTTTCTCTTTGTGTTACGTAAAAATACGCATATGTGATCCTCGGGTGTCATATGCAAGCAACCTAGCGGTGTGACAGTGTAAGGAAATGCAGTGAAATATGCGTTATTTTGAAAAAAAGAATAAAGTATTAACAAACATGGTAGAGAATAAGGTACTTTTTTTCAGCAATACGGTCCCGGGTTTCCGACCGCTATGAGAGAAGTGCTGGTACTCGAGTTTGAGCTTTATTTCGTGAAAATATGTTAAATGGTTCTTAAGATATAGACCAAAACACATTATTATACACGACAATTAGTAACAATTCAATATGCACATAATGACATATAATATATTGTTAGACGGTTGCCAGCCAACATTTTTACATGAAATAAGAAAATTAAAACAAAATTGAATAGCTCCGTGGTAGTCGGAAACAATTTTTGACAGAAGGTGTGCGTCACGTGATCTCATTGAAAAGGTAAGGGTTATAGTCGTTCATGTAGAATATATGTTTCTAACTTCATTATTTTTTGCTTTTTCTACTAATTTGTGCCTTTCGTACCTATCCTGATGTGTAGAATATGAAAACATTTTTTTTTGTTCTAACATTGAAAATATATATACAGGGTGCATCAAAATAAACCGTTGCAGAAGACAAGATAACACTTCAATTTCAGAAAATCTTAAAAGTTTGATATAATTAGGTAGTTTCTCTTTGTGTTACGTAAAAATACACATATGTGATCCTCGGGTGTCATATGCAAGCAACCTAGTGGTGTGTCAGTGTAGGGTAATGCAGTGAAATATGCGTCATTTTGAAAAAAAGAATAAAGTAGTAACAAACATGGTAGAGAATAAGGTCCTTTTTTTCAGCCGTAGGGACCTGGGTTTGCGACCGCTATGAGAGAAGTGCTGGTACTCGAGTTTGAGCTTTATTTCTTGAAAATACGTTAAATGGTTCTTAAGATATAGACCAAAACAGATTATAATACACGACAATTAGTAACAATTCAATATGCACATAATGACATATAATATATTGTTAGGCGGTTGCCAGCCAACATTTTTACGTGAAATAAGAAAATTAAAACAAAATTGAATAGCTCCGTGGTAATTCGAATCAATTTTTGACAGAAGGTGTGCGTCATGTGATCTCGTTGAAAAGGTAAGGGTTAAAGTCGTTCATGTAGAATATATGTTTCTAACTTCATTATTTTATTTTTATTCTGCTAATTTGTGCTTTTCGTACATATCCTGATGTGTAGAATATGAAAACAACATATTTTGTTCGGACATCGAAAATATATATACAGGGTGCATCAAAATATACCGCTGCAGAAGACAAAATAACACTTCGATTTCAGAAAAATATATAAGTTTGATAGAATTAGGTAGTTTCTCTTTGTGTTACGTAAAAATACACATATGTGATCCTCGGGTGTCATATGAAAGCAAACTAGTGGTGTGTCAATGTAGGGAAATGCAGTGAAATATGCGTTATTTTGAAAAAAAGAATAAAGTAGTAACAAACATGGTAGAGAATAAGGTACTTTGTTTCAGCCATAGGGACCCGGGTTTGCGACCGCTATGAGAGAAGTGCTGGTACTCGAGTTTGAGCTTTATTTCGTGAAAATACGTTAAATGGTTCTTAAGATATAGACCAAAACAGATTATAATACACGACAATTAGTAACAATTCAATATGCACATAATGACATATAATATATTGTTAGGCGGTTGCCAGCCAACATTTTTACGTGAAATAAGAAAATTAAAACAAAATTGAATAGCTCCGTGGTAATTCGAATCAATTTTTGACAGAAGGTGTGCGTCATGTGATCTCGTTGAAAAGGTAAGGGTTAAAGTCGTTCATGTAGAATATATGTTACTAACTTCATTATTTTATTTTTATTCTGCTAATTTGTGCTTTTCGTACATATCCTGATGTGTAGAATATGAAAACAACATATTTTGTTCTGACATCGAAAATATATATACAGGGTGCATCAAAATATACCGCTGCAGAAGACAAAATAACACTTCGATTTCAGAAAAATATATAAGTTTGACAGAATTAGGTACTTTCTCTATGTGTTACGTAAAAATACTTATATGTGACCCTCGGGTGTCATATGCAAGCAACCTAGTGGTGTGTCAGATAACACTTCGATTTCAGAAAATCTTAAAAGTTTGATATAATTAGGTAGTTTCTCTTTGTGTTACGTAAAAATACACATATGTGATCCTCGGGTGTCATATGCAAGCAACCTAGTGGTGTGTCAGTGTAGGGTAATGCAGTGAAATATGCGTTATTTTGAAAAAAAGAATAAAGTAGTAACAAACATGGTAGAGAATAAGGTACTTTTTTCAGCCATAGGGTCCCGGGTTTCCGACCGCTATGAGAGAAGTGCTGGTACTCGAGTTTGAGCTTTATTTCGTGAAAATATGTTAAATGGTTCTTAAGATATAGACCAAAACACATTATTATACACGACAATTAGTAACAATTCAATATGCACATAATGACATATAATATATTGTTAGACGGTTGCCAGCCAACATTTTTACATGAAATAAGAAAATTAAAACAAAATTGAATAGCTCCGTGGTAGTTGGAAACAATTTTTGACAGAAGGTGTGCGTCATGTGATCTCATTGAAAAGGTAAGGGTTATAGTCGTTCATGTAGAATATATGTTTCTAACTTCATTATTTTTTGCTTTTTCTGCTAATTTGTGCCTTTCGTACCTATCCTGATGTGTAGAATATGAAAACATTTTTTTTTTGTTCTAACATTGAAAATATATATACAGGGTGCATCAAAATAAACCGTTGCAGAAGACAAGATAACACTTCAATTTCAGAAAATCTTAAAAGTTTGATATAATTAGGTAGTTTCTCTTTGTGTTACGTAAAAATACACATATGTGATCCTCGGGTGTCATATGCAAGCAACCTAGTGGTGTGTCAGTGTAGGGTAATGCAGTGAAATATGCGTTATTTTGAAAAAAAGAATAAAGTAGTAACAAACATGGTAGAGAATAAGGTCCTTTTTTTCAGCCGTAGGGACCTGGGTTTGGGACCGCTATGAGAGAAGTGCTGGTACTCGAGTTTGAGCTTTATTTCTTGAAAATACGTTAAATGGTTCTTAAGATATAGACCAAAACAGATTATAATACACGACAATTAGTAACAATTCAATATGCACATAATGACATATAATATATTGTTAGGCGGTTGCCAGCCAACATTTTTACGTGAAATAAGAAAATTAAAACAAAATTGAATAGCTCCGTGGTAATTGGAATCAATTTTTGACAGAAGGTGTGCATCATGTGATCTCGTTGAAAAGGTAAGGGTTAAAGTCGTTCATGTAGAATATATGTTTCTAACTTCATTATTTTATGTTTATTCTGCTAATTTGTGCTTTTTGTACATATCCTGATGTGTAGAATATGAAAACAACATATTTTGTTCTGACATCTCAAATATATATGCAGGGTGCATCAAAATATACCGCTGCAGAAGACAAAATAACACTTCGATTTCAGAAAAATATATAAGTTTGATAGAATTAGGTAGTTTCTCTTTGTGTTACGTAAAAATACGCATATGTGATCCTCGGGTGTCATATGCAAGCAACCTAGTGGTGTGACAGTGTAAGGAAATGCAGTGAAATATGCGTTATTTTGAAAAAAAGAATAAAGTATTAACAAACATGGTAGAGAATAAGGTACTTTTTTTCAGCAATACGGTCCCGGGTTTCCGACCGCTATGAGAGAAGTGCTGGTACTCGAGTTTGAGCTTTATTTCGTGAAAATATGTTAAATGGTTCTTAAGATATAGACCAAAACACATTATTATACACGACAATTAGTAACAATTCAATATGCACATAATGACATATAATATATTGTTAGACGGTTGCCAGCCAACATTTTTACATGAAATAAGAAAATTAAAACAAAATTGAATAGCTCCGTGGTAGTCGGAAACAATTTTTGACAGAAGGTGTGCGTCATGTGATCTCATTGAAAAGGTAAGGGTTATAGTCGTTCATGTAGAATATATGTTTCTAACTTCATTATTTTTTGCTTTTTCTGCTAATTTGTGCCTTTCGTACCTATCCTGATGTGTAGAATATGAAAACATTTTTTTTGTTCTAACATTGAAAATATATATACAGGGTGCATCAAAATAAACCGTTGCAGAAGACAAGATAACACTTCAATTTCAGAAAATCTTAAAAGTTTGATATAATTAGGTAGTTTCTCTTTGTGTTACGTAAAAATACACATATGTGATCCTCGGGTGTCATATGCAAGCAACCTAGTGGTGTGTCAGTGTAGGGTAATGCAGTGAAATATGCGTCATTTTGAAAAAAAGAATAAAGTAGTAACAAACATGGTAGAGAATAAGGTCCTTTTTTTCAGCCGTAGGGACCTGGGTTTGCGACCGCTATGAGAGAAGTGCTGGTACTCGAGTTTGAGCTTTATTTCTTGAAAATACGTTAAATGGTTCTTAAGATATAGACCAAAACAGATTATAATACACGACAATTAGTAACAATTCAATATGCACATAATGACATATAATATATTGTTAGGCGGTTGCCAGCCAACATTTTTACGTGAAATAAGAAAATTAAAACAAAATTGAATAGCTCCGTGGTAATTCGAATCAATTTTTGACAGAAGGTGTGCGTCATGTGATCTCGTTGAAAAGGTAAGGGTTAAAGTCGTTCATGTAGAATATATGTTTCTAACTTCATTATTTTATTTTTATTCTGCTAATTTGTGCTTTTCGTACATATCCTGATGTGTAGAATATGAAAACAACATATTTTGTTCGGACATCGAAAATATATATACAGGGTGCATCAAAATATACCGCTGCAGAAGACAAAATAACACTTCGATTTCAGAAAAATATATAAGTTTGATAGAATTAGGTAGTTTCTCTTTGTGTTACGTAAACATACACATATGTGATCCTCGGGTGTCATATGAAAGCAAACTAGTGGTGTGTCAATGTAGGGAAATGCAGTGAAATATGCGTTATTTTGAAAAAAAGAATAAAGTAGTAACAAACATGGTAGAGAATAAGGTACTTTGTTTCAGCCATAGGGACCCGGGTTTGCGACCGCTATGAGAGAAGTGCTGGTACTCGAGTTTGAGCTTTATTTCGTGAAAATACGTTAAATGGTTCTTAAGATATAGACCAAAACAGATTATAATACACGACAATTAGTAACAATTCAATATGCACATAATGACATATAATATATTGTTAGGCGGTTGCCAGCCAACATTTTTACGTGAAATAAGAAAATTAAAACAAAATTGAATAGCTCCGTGGTAATTCGAATCAATTTTTGACAGAAGGTGTGCGTCATGTGATCTCGTTGAAAAGGTAAGGGTTAAAGTCGTTCATGTAGAATATATGTTACTAACTTCATTATTTTATTTTTATTCTGCTAATTTGTGCTTTTCGTACATATCCTGATGTGTAGAATATGAAAACAACATATTTTGTTCTGACATCGAAAATATATATACAGGGTGCATCAAAATATACCGCTGCAGAAGACAAAATAACACTTCGATTTCAGAAAAATATATAAGTTTGACAGAATTAGGTACTTTCTCTATGTGTTACGTAAAAATACGTATATGTGACCCTCGGGTGTCATATGCAAGCAACCTAGTGGTGTGTCAGATAACACTTCGATTTCAGAAAATCTTAAAAGTTTGATATAATTAGGTAGTTTCTCTTTGTGTTACGTAAAAATACACATATGTGATCCTCGGGTGTCATATGCAAGCAACCTAGTGGTGTGTCAGTTTAGGGTAATGCAGTGAAATATGCGTTATTTTGAAAAAAAGAATAAAGTAGTAACAAACATGGTAGAGAATAAGGTACTTTTTTCAGCCATAGGGTCCCGGGTTTCCGACCGCTATGAGAGAAGTGCTGGTACTCGAGTTTGAGCTTTATTTCGTGAAAATATGTTAAATGGTTCTTAAGATATAGACCAAAACACATTATTATACACGACAATTAGTAACAATTCAATATGCACATAATGACATATAATATATTGTTAGACGGTTGCCAGCCAACATTTTTACATGAAATAAGAAAATTAAAACAAAATTGAATAGCTCCGTGGTAGTTGGAAACAATTTTTGACAGAAGGTGTGCGTCATGTGATCTCATTGAAAAGGTAAGGGTTATAGTCGTTCATGTAGAATATATGTTTCTAACTTCATTATTTTTTGCTTTTTCTGCTAATTTGTGCCTTTCGTACCTATCCTGATGTGTAGAATATGAAAACATTTTTTTTTGTTCTAACATTGAAAATATATATACAGGGTGCATCAAAATAAACCGTTGCAGAAGACAAGATAACACTTCAATTTCAGAAAATCTTAAAAGTTTGATATAATTAGGTAGTTTCTCTTTGTGTTACGTAAAAATACACATATGTGATCCTCGGGTGTCATATGCAAGCAACCTAGTGGTGTGTCAGTGTAGGGTAATGCAGTGAAATATGCGTTATTTTGAAAAAAAGAATAAAGTAGTAACAAACATGGTAGAGAATAAGGTCCTTTTTTTCAGCCGTAGGGACCTGGGTTTGGGACCGCTATGAGAGAAGTGCTGGTACTCGAGTTTGAGCTTTATTTCTTGAAAATACGTTAAATGGTTCTTAAGATATAGACCAAAACAGATTATAATACACGACAATTAGTAACAATTCAATATGCACATAATGACATATAATATATTGTTAGGCGGTTGCCAGCCAACATTTTTACGTGAAATAAGAAAATTAAAACAAAATTGAATAGCTCCGTGGTAATTGGAATCAATTTTTGACAGAAGGTGTGCATCATGTGATCTCGTTGAAAAGGTAAGGGTTAAAGTCGTTCATGTAGAATATATGTTTCTAACTTCATTATTTTATGTTTATTCTGATAATTTGTGCTTTTTGTACATATCCTGATGTGTAGAATATGAAAACAACATATTTTGTTCTGACATCTCAAATATATATGCAGGGTGCATCAAAATATACCGCTGCAGAAGACAAAATAACACTTCGATTTCAGAAAAATATATAAGTTTGATAGAATTAGGTAGTTTCTCTTTGTGTTACGTAAAAATACGCATATGTGATCCTCGGGTGTCATATGCAAGCAACCTAGTGGTGTGACAGTGTAAGGAAATGCAGTGAAATATGCGTTATTTTGAAAAAAAGAATAAAGTATTAACAAACATGGTAGAGAATAAGGTACTTTTTTTCAGCAATACGGTCCCGGGTTTCCGACCGCTATGAGAGAAGTGCTGGTACTCGAGTTTGAGCTTTATTTCGTGAAAATATGTTAAATGGTTCTTAAGATATAGACCAAAACACATTATTATACACGACAATTAGTAACAATTCAATATGCACATAATGACATATAATATATTGTTAGACGGTTGCCAGCCAACATTTTTACGTGAAATAAGAAAATTAAAACAAAAATGAATAGCTCCGTGTTAATTGGAAACAATTTTTGACAGAAGGTGTGCGTTATGTGATCTCATTGAAAAGGTAAGGGTTATAGTCGTTCATGTAGAATATATGTTTCTAACTTCATTATTTTATGCTTTTTCTGCTAATTTGTGCCTTTCGTACCTATCCTGATGTGTAGAATATGAAAGCATTTTTTGTTCTAACATTGAAAATATATATACAGGGTGCATCAAAATAAACCGTTGCAGAAGACAAGATAACACTTCGATTTCAGAAAATCTTAAAAGTTTGATATAATTAGGTAGTTTCTCTTTGTGTTACGTAAAAATACACATATGTGATCCTCGGGTGTCATATGCAAGCAACCTAGTGGTGTGTCAGTGTAGGGTAATGCAGTGAAATATGCGTTATTTTGAAAAAAAGAATAAAATAGTAACAAACATGGTAGAGAATAAGGTACTTTTTTCAGCCATAGGGTCCCGGGTTTCCGACCGCTATGAGAGAAGTGCTGGTACTCGAGTTTGAGCTTTATTTCGTGAAAATATGTTAAATGGTTCTTAAGATATAGACCAAAACACATTATTATACACGACAATTAGTAACAATTCAATATGCACATAATGACATATAATATATTGTTAGACGGTTGCCAGCCAACATTTTTACATGAAATAAGAAAATTAAAACAAAATTGAATAGCTCCGTGGTAGTTGGAAACAATTTTTGACAGAAGGTGTGCGTCATGTGATCTCATTGAAAAGGTAAGGGTTATAGTCGTTCATGTAGAATATATGTTTCTAACTTCATTATTTTTTGCTTTTTCTGCTAATTTGTGCCTTTCGTACCTATCCTGATGTGTAGAATACGAAAACATTTTTTTTTTGTTCTAACATTGAAAATATATATACAGGGTGCATCAAAATAAACCGTTGCAGAAGACAAGATAACACTTCAATTTCAGAAAATCTTAAAAGTTTGATATAATTAGGTAGTTTCTCTTTGTGTTACGTAAAAATACACATATGTGATCCTCGGGTGTCATATGCAAGCAACCTAGTGGTGTGTCAGTGTAGGGTAATGCAGTGAAATATGCGTCATTTTGAAAAAAAGAATAAAGTAGTAACGAACATGGTAGAGAATAAGGTCCTTTTTTTCAGCCGTAGGGACCTGGGTTTGCGACCGCTATGAGAGAAGTGCTGGTACTCGAGTTTGAGCTTTATTTCTTGAAAATACGTTAAATGGTTCTTAAGATATAGACCAAAACAGATTATAATACACGACAATTACTAACAATTCAATATGCACATAATGACATATAATATATTGTTAGGCGGTTGCCAGCCAACATTTTTACGTGAAATAAGAAAATTAAAACAAAATTGAATAGCTCCGTGGTAATTGGAATCACTTTTTGACAGAAGGTGTGCATCATGTGATCTCGTTGAAAAGGTAAGGGTTAAAGTCGTTCATGTAGAATATATGTTTCTAACTTCATTATTTTATTTTTATTCTGCTAATTTGTGCTTTTCGTACATATCCTGATGTGTAGAATATGAAAACAACATATTTTGTTCTGACATCTCAAATATATATACAGGGTGCATCAAAATATACCGCAGCAGAAGACAAAATAACACTTCGATTTCAGAAAAATATATAAGTTTGATAGAATTAGGTAGTTTCTCTTTGTGTTACGTAAAAATACGCATATGTGATCCTCGGGTGTCATATGCAAGCAACCTAGTGGTGTGTCAGTGTAAGGAAATGCAGTGAAATATGCGTTATTTTGAAAAAAAGAATAAAGTATTAACAAACATGGTAGAGAATAAGGTACTTTTTTTCAGCAATAGGGTCCCGGGTTTCCGCCCGCTATGAGAGAAGTGCTGGTACTCGAGTTTGAGCTTTATTTCGTGAAAATATGTTAAATGGTTCTTAAGATATAGACCAAAACACATTATTATACACGACAATTAGTAACAATTCAATATGCACATAATGACATATAATATATTGTTAGACGGTTGCCAGCCAACATTTTTACATGAAATAAGAAAATTAAAACAAAATTGAATAGCTCCGTGGTAGTTGGAAACAATTTTTGACAGAAGGTGTGCGTCATGTGATCTCATTGAAAAGGTAAGGGTTATAGTCGTTCATGTAGAATATATGTTTCTAACTTCATTATTTTTTGCTTTTTCTGCTAATTTGTGCCTTTCGTACCTATCCTGATGTGTAGAATATGAAAACATTTTTTTTTGTTCTAACATTGAAAATATATATACAGGGTGCATCAAAATAAACCGTTGCAGAAGACAAGATAACACTTCAATTTCAGAAAATCTTAAAAGTTTGATATAATTAGGTAGTTTCTCTTTGTGTTACGTAAAAATACACATATGTGATCCTCGGGTGTCATATGCAAGCAACCTAGTGGTGTGTCAGTCTAGGGTAATGCAGTGAAATATGCGTTATTTTGAAAAAAAGAATAAAGTAGTAACAAACATGGTAGAGAATAAGGTCCTTTTTGTCAGCCGTAGGGACCTGGGTTTGCGACCGCTATGAGAGAAGTGCTGGTACTCGAGTTTGAGCTTTATTTCTTGAAAATACGTTAAATGGTTCTTAAGATATAGACCAAAACAGATTATAATACACGACAACTAGTAACAATTCAATATGCACATAATGACATATAATATATTGTTAGGCGGTTGCCAGCCAACATTTTTACGTGAAATAAGAAAATTAAAACAAAATTGAATAGCTCCGTGGTAATTGGAATCAATTTTTGACAGAAGGTGTGCGTCATGTGATCTCATAGAAAAGGTAAGGGTTAAAGTCGTTCATGTAGAATATATGTTTCTAACTTCATTATTTTATTTTTATTCTGCTAATTTGTGCATTTCGTACATATCCTGATGTGTAGAATATGAAAACAACATATTTTGTTCTGACATCGAAAATATATATACAGGGTGCATCAAAATATAGCGCTGCAGAAGACAAAATAACACTTCGATTTCAGAAAAATATATAAGTTTGATAGAATTAGGTAGTTTCTCTTTGTGTTACGTAAAAATACGCATATGTGATCCTCGGGTGTCATATGCAAGCAACCTAGTGGTGTGTCAGTGTAGGGAAATGCAGTGAAATATGCGTTATTTTAAAAAAAAGAATAAAGTAGTAACAAACATGGTACAGGATAAGGTACCTTTTTTCAGCCAAAGGGACCCGGGTTTACGACCTCTATGAGAGAAGTGCTGGTACTCGAGTTTGAGCTTTATTTCGTGAAAATATGTTAAATGGTTCTTAAGATATAGACCAAAACAGATTATAATACACGACAATTAGTAACAATTCAATATGCACATAATGACATATAATATATTGTTAGGCGGTTGCCAGCCAACATTTTTACGTGAAATAAGAAAATTAAAACAAAATTGAATAGCTCCGTGGTAATTGGAATCAATTTTTGACAGAAGGTGTGCGTCATGTGATCTCATAGAAAAGGTAAGGGTTATAGTCGTTCATATAGAATATTTGTTTCTAACTTCATTATTTTATGCTTTTTCTGCTAATTTGTGCCTTTCGTACCTATCCTGATGTGTAGAATATGAAAAAATTTTTTTTGTTCTAACATTGAAAATATATATACAGGGTGCATCAAAATAACCCGTTCCAGAAGACAAGATAACACTTCGATTTCAGAAAAATTTATAAGTTTGATTGAATTAGGTAGTTTCTCTTTGTGTTACGTAAAAATACGCATATGTGATCCTCGGGTGTCATATGCATGCAACCTAGTGGTGTGTCAGTGTAGGGAAATGCAGTGAAATATGCGTTATTTTGAAAACAAGAATAAAGTAGTAACAAACATGGTACAGGATAACGTACTTTTTTTCAGCCATAGGGATTTGGGTTTGCGACCGCTATGAGAGAAGTGCTGGTACTCGAGTTTGAGCTTTATTTCGTGAAAATATGTTAAATGGTTCTTAAGATATAGACCAAAACAGATTATAATACACGACAATTAGTAACAATTCAATATGCACATAATGACATATAATATATTGTTAGGCGGTTGCCAGCCAACATTTTTACGTGAAATAAGAAAATTAAAACAAAATTGAATAGCTCCGTGGTAATTGGAATCAATTTTTGACAGAAGGTGTGCGTCATGTGATCTCATTGAAAAGGTAAGGGTTAAAGTCGTTCATGTAGAATATATATTTCTAACTTCATTATTTTATTTTTATTCTGCTAATTTGTGCTTTTCGTACATATCCTGATGTGTAGAATATGAAAACAACATATTTTGTTCTGACATCGAAAATATATATACAGGGTGCATCAAAATATAGCGCTGCAGAAGACAAAATAACACTTCGATTTCAGAAAAATATATAAGTTTGATAGAATTAGGTAGTTTCTCTTTGTGTTACGTAAAAATACGCATATGTGATCCTCGGGTGTCATATGCAAGCAACCTAGTGGTGTGTCAGTGTAGGGAAATGCAGTGAAATATGCGTTATTTTGAAAAAAAGAATAAAGTAGTAACAAACATGGTAGAGGATAACGTATTTTTTTTAAGCCATAGGGACCCGGGTTTGCGACCGCTATGAGAGAAGTGCTGGTACTCGAGTTTGAGCTTTATTTCGTGAAAATATGTTAAATGGTTCTTAAGATATAGACCAAAACAGATTATAATACACGACAATTAGTAACAATTCAATATGCACATAATGACATATAATATATTGTTAGGCGGTTGCCAGCCAACATTTTTACGTGAAATAAGAAAATTAAAACAAAATTGAATAGCTCCGTGGTAATTGGAATCAATTTTTGACAGAAGGTGTGCGTCATGTGATCTCATAGAAAAGGTAAGGGTTATAGTCGTTCATATAGAATATTTGTTTCTAACTTCATTATTTTATGCTTTTTCTGCTAATTTGTGCCTTTCGTACCTATCCTGATGTGTAGAATATGAAAACGTTTTTTTTGTTCTAACATTGAAAATATATATACAGGGTGCATCAAAATAACCCGTTGCAGAAGACAAGATAACACTTCGATTTCAGAAAAATATATAAGTTTGATAGAATTAGGTAGTTTCTCTTTGTGTTACGTAAAAATACGCATATGTGATCCTCGGGTGTCATATGCAAGCAACCTAGTGGTGTGTCAGTGTAGGGAAATGCAGTGAAATATGCGTTATTTTGAAAAAAAGAATAAAGTAGTAACAAACATGGTACAGGATAACGTACTTTTTTTCAGCCATAGGGACCCGGGTTTGCGACCGCTATGAGAGAAGTGCTGGTACTCGAGTTTGAGCTTTATTTCGTGAAAATATGTTAAATGGTTCTTAAGATATAGACCAAAACAGATTATAATACACGACAATTAGTAACAATTCAATATGCACATAATGACATATAATATATTGTTAGGCGGTTGCCAGCCAACATTTTTACGTGAAATAAGAAAATTAAAACAAAATTGAATAGCTCCGTGGTAATTGGAATCAATTTTTGACAGAAGGTGCGCGTCATGTGATCTCATTGAAAAGGTAAGGGTTAAAGTCGTTCATGTAGAATATATATTTCTAACTTCATTATTTTATTTTTATTCTGCTAATTTGTGCTTTTCGTACATATCCTGATGTGTAGAATATGAAAACAACATATTTTGTTCTGACATCGAAAATATATATACAGGGTGCATCAAAATATAGCGCTGCAGAAGACAAAATAACACTTCGATTTCAGAAAAATATATAAGTTTGATAGAATTAGGTAGTTTCTCTTTGTGTTACGTAAAAATACGCATATGTGATCCTCGGGTGTCATATGCAAGCAACCTAGTGGTGTGTCAGTGTAGGGAAATGCAGTGAAATATGCGTTATTTTGAAAAAAAGAATAAAGTAGTAACAAACATGGTACAGGATAACGTATTTTTTTTCAGCCATAGTGACCCGGGTTTGCGACCGCTATGAGAGAAGTGCTGGTACTCGAGTTTGAGCTTTATTTCGTGAAAATATGTTAAATGGTTCTTAAGATATAGACCAAAACAGATTATAATACACGACAATTAGTAACAATTCAATATGCACATAATGACATATAATATATTGTTAGGCGGTTGCCAGCCAACATTTTTACGTGAAATAAGAAAATTAAAACAAAATTGAATAGCTCCGTGGTAATTGGAATCAATTTTTGACAGAAGGTGTGCGTCATGTGATCTCATTGAAAAGGTAAGGGTTAAAGTCGTTCATGTAGAATATATGTTTCTAACTTCATTATTTTATTTTTATTCTGCTAATTTGTGCATTTCGTACATATCCTGATGTGTAGAATATGAAAACAACATATTTTGTTCTGACATCGAAAATATATATACAGGGTGCATCAAAATATAGCGCTGCAGAGGACAAAATAACACTTCGATTTCAGAAAAATATATAAGTTTGATAGAATTAGGTAGTTTCTCTTTGTGTTACGTAAAAATACGCATATGTGATCCTCGGGTGTCATATGCAAGCAACCTAGTGGTGTGTCAGTGTAGGGAAATGCAGTGAAATATTCGTTATTTTGAAAAAAAGAATAAAGTAGTAACAAACATGGTACAGGATAACGTACTTTTTTTCAGCCATAGGGATTTGGGTTTGCGACCGCTATGAGAGAAGTGCTGGTACTCGAGTTTGAGCTTTATTTCGTGAAAATATGTTAAATGGTTCTTAAGATATAGACCAAAACAGATTATAATACACGACAATTAGTAACAATTCAATATGCACATAATGACATATAATATATTGTTAGGCGGTTGCCAGCCAACATTTTTACGTGAAATAAGAAAATTAAAACAAAATTGAATAGCTCCGTGGTAATTGGAATCAATTTTTGACAGAAGGTGTGCGTCATGTGATCTCATAGAAAAGGTAAGGGTTAAAGTCGTTCATGTAGAATATATGTTTCTAACTTCATTATTTTATTTTTATTCTGCTAATTTGTGCATTTCGTACATATCCTGATGTGTAGAATATGAAAACAACATATTTTGTTCTGACATCGAAAATATATATACAGGGTGCATCAAAATATAGCGCTGCAGAAGACAAAATAACACTTCGATTTCAGAAAAATATATAAGTTTGATAGAATTAGGTAGTTTCTCTTTGTGTTACGTAAAAATACGCATATGTGATCCTCGGGTGTCATATGCAAGCAACCTAGTGGTGTGTCAGTGTAGGGAAATGCAGTGAAATATGCGTTATTTTAAAAAAAAGAATAAAGTAGTAACAAACATGGTACAGGATAAGGTACCTTTTTTCAGCCAAAGGGACCCGGGTTTACGACCTCTATGAGAGAAGTGCTGGTACTCGAGTTTGAGCTTTATTTCGTGAAAATATGTTAAATGGTTCTTAAGATATAGACCAAAACAGATTATAATACACGACAATTAGTAACAATTCAATATGCACATAATGACATATAATATATTGTTAGGCGGTTGCCAGCCAACATTTTTACGTGAAATAAGAAAATTAAAACAAAATTGAATAGCTCCGTGGTAATTGGAATCAATTTTTGACAGAAGGTGTGCGTCATGTGATCTCATTGAAAAGCTAAGGGTTAAAGTCGTTCATGTAGAATATATATTTCTAACTTCATTATTTTATTTTTATTCTGCTAATTTGTGCTTTTCGTACATATCCTGATGTGTAGAATATGAAAACAACATATTTTGTTCTGACATCGAAAATATATATACAGGGTGCATCAAAATATAGCGCTGCAGAAGACAAAATAACACTTCGATTTCAGAAAAATATATAAGTTTGATAGAATTAGGTAGTTTCTCTTTGTGTTACGTAAAAATACGCATATGTGATCCTCGGGTGTCATATGCAAGCAACCTAGTGGTGTGTCAGTGTAGGGAAATGCAGTGAAATATGCGTTATTTTGAAAAAAAGAATAAAGTAGTAACAAACATGGTAGAGGATAACGTATTTTTTTTAAGCCATAGGGACCCGGGTTTGCGACCGCTATGAGAGAAGTGCTGGTACTCGAGTTTGAGCTTTATTTCGTGAAAATATGTTAAATGGTTCTTAAGATATAGACCAAAACAGATTATAATACACGACAATTAGTAACAATTCAATATGCACATAATGACATATAATATATTGTTAGGCGGTTGCCAGCCAACATTTTTACGTGAAATAAGAAAATTAAAACAAAATTGAATAGCTCCGTGGTAATTGGAATCAATTTTTGACAGAAGGTGTGCGTCATGTGATCTCATAGAAAAGGTAAGGGTTATAGTCGTTCATATAGAATATTTGTTTCTAACTTCATTATTTTATGCTTTTTCTGCTAATTTGTGCCTTTCGTACCTATCCTGATGTGTAGAATATGAAAAAATTTTTTTTGTTCTAACATTGAAAATATATATACAGGGTGCATCAAAATAACCCGTTGCAGAAGACTAGATAACACTTCGATTTCAGAAAAATATATAAGTTTGATAGAATTAGGTAGTTTCTCTTTGTGTTACGTAAAAATACGCATATGTGATCCTCGGGTGTCATATGCAAGCAACCTAGTGGTGTGTCAGTGTAGGGAAATGCAGTGAAATATGCGTTATTTTGAAAACAAGAATAAAGTAGTAACAAACATGGTACAGGATAACGTACTTTTTTTCAGCCATAGGGATTTGGGTTTGCGACCGCTATGAGAGAAGTGCTGGTACTCGAGTTTGAGCTTTATTTCGTGAAAATATGTTAAATGGTTCTTAAGATATAGACCAAAACAGATTATAATACACGACAATTAGTAACAATTCAATATGCACATAATGACATATAATATATTGTTAGGCGGTTGCCAGCCAACATTTTTACGTGAAATAAGAAAATTAAAACAAAATTGAATAGCTCCGTGGTAATTGGAATCAATTTTTGACAGAAGGTGTGCGTCATGTGATCTCATTGAAAAGCTAAGGGTTAAAGTCGTTCATGTAGAATATATATTTCTAACTTCATTATTTTATTTTTATTCTGCTAATTTGTGCTTTTCGTACATATCCTGATGTGTAGAATATGAAAACAACATATTTTGTTCTGACATCGAAAATATATATACAGGGTGCATCAAAATATAGCGCTGCAGAAGACAAAATAACACTTCGATTTCAGAAAAATATATAAGTTTGATAGAATTAGGTAGTTTCTCTTTGTGTTACGTAAAAATACGCATATGTGATCCTCGGGTGTCATATGCAAGCAACCTAGTGGTGTGTCAGTGTAGGGAAATGCAGTGAAATATGCGTTATTTTGAAAAAAAGAATAAAGTAGTAACAAACATGGTAGAGGATAACGTATTTTTTTTAAGCCATAGGGACCCGGGTTTGCGACCGCTATGAGAGAAGTGCTGGTACTCGAGTTTGAGCTTTATTTCGTGAAAATATGTTAAATGGTTCTTAAGATATAGACCAAAACAGATTATAATACACGACAATTAGTAACAATTCAATATGCACATAATGACATATAATATATTGTTAGGCGGTTGCCAGCCAACATTTTTACGTGAAATAAGAAAATTAAAACAAAATTGAATAGCTCCGTGGTAATTGGAATCAATTTTTGACAGAAGGTGTGCGTCATGTGATCTCATAGAAAAGGTAAGGGTTATAGTCGTTCATATAGAATATTTGTTTCTAACTTCATTATTTTATGCTTTTTCTGCTAATTTGTGCCTTTCGTACCTATCCTGATGTGTAGAATATGAAAACATTTTTTTTGTTCTAACATTGAAAATATATATACAGGGTGCATCAAAATAACCCGTTGCAGAAGACTAGATAACACTTCGATTTCAGAAAAATATATAAGTTTGATAGAATTAGGTAGTTTCTCTTTGTGTTACGTAAAAATACGCATATGTGATCCTCGGGTGTCATATGCAAGCAACCTAGTGGTGTGTCAGTGTAGGGAAATGCAGTGAAATATGCGTTATTTTGAAAAAAAGAATAAAGTAGTAACAAACATGGTACAGGATAACGTATTTTTTTTCAGCCATAGGGACCCGGGTTTGCGACCGCTATGAGAGAAGTGCTGGTACTCGAGTTTGAGCTTTATTTCGTGAAAATATGTTAAATGGTTCTTAAGATATAGACCAAAACAGATTATAATACACGACAATTAGTAACAATTCAATATGCACATAATGACATATAATATATTGTTAGGCGGTTGCCAGCCAACATTTTTACGTGAAATAAGAAAATTAAAACAAAATTGAATAGCTCCGTGGTAATTGGAATCAATTTTTGACAGAAGGTGTGCGTCATGTGATCTCATTGAAAAGGTAAGGGTTAAAGTCGTTCATGTAGAATATATGTTTCTAACTTCATTATTTTATTTTTATTCTGCTAATTTGTGCATTTCGTACATATCCTGATGTGTAGAATATGAAAACAACATATTTTGTTCTGACATCGAAAATATATATACAGGGTGCATCAAAATATAGCGCTGCAGAGGACAAAATAACACTTCGATTTCAGAAAAATATATAAGTTTGATAGAATTGGGTAGTTTCTCTTTGTGTTACGTAAAAATACGCATATGTGATCCTCGGGTGTCATATGCAAGCAACCTAGTGGTGTGTCAGTGTAGGGAAATGCAGTGAAATATTCGTTATTTTGAAAAAAAGAATAAAGTAGTAACAAACATGGTACAGGATAACGTACTTTTTTTCAGCCATAGGGATTTGGGTTTGCGACCGCTATGAGAGAAGTGCTGGTACTCGAGTTTGAGCTTTATTTCGTGAAAATATGTTAAATGGTTCTTAAGATATAGACCAAAACAGATTATAATACACGACAATTAGTAACAATTCAATATGCACATAATGACATATAATATATTGTTAGGCGGTTGCCAGCCAACATTTTTACGTGAAATAAGAAAATTAAAACAAAATTGAATAGCTCCGTGGTAATTGGAATCAATTTTTGACAGAAGGTGTGCGTCATGTGATCTCATAGAAAAGGTAAGGGTTAAAGTCGTTCATGTAGAATATATGTTTCTAACTTCATTATTTTATTTTTATTCTGCTAATTTGTGCATTTCGTACATATCCTGATGTGTAGAATATGAAAACAACATATTTTGTTCTGACATCGAAAATATATATACAGGGTGCATCAAAATATAGCGCTGCAGAAGACAAAATAACACTTCGATTTCAGAAAAATATATAAGTTTGATAGAATTAGGTAGTTTCTCTTTGTGTTACGTAAAAATACGCATATGTGATCCTCGGGTGTCATATGCAAGCAACCTAGTGGTGTGTCAGTGTAGGGAAATGCAGTGAAATATGCGTTATTTTAAAAAAAAGAATAAAGTAGTAACAAACATGGTACAGGATAAGGTACCTTTTTTCAGCCAAAGGGACCCGGGTTTACGACCTCTATGAGAGAAGTGCTGGTACTCGAGTTTGAGCTTTATTTCGTGAAAATATGTTAAATGGTTCTTAAGATATAGACCAAAACAGATTATAATACACGACAATTAGTAACAATTCAATATGCACATAATGACATATAATATATTGTTAGGCGGTTGCCAGCCAACATTTTTACGTGAAATAAGAAAATTAAAACAAAATTGAATAGCTCCGTGGTAATTGGAATCAATTTTTGACAGAAGGTGTGCGTCATGTGATCTCATAGAAAAGGTAAGGGTTATAGTCGTTCATATAGAATATTTGTTTCTAACTTCATTATTTTATGCTTTTTCTGCTTATTTGTGCCTTTCGTACCTATCCTGATGTGTAGAATATGAAAACATTTTTTTGTTCTAACATTGAAAATATATATACAGGGTGCATCAAAATAACCCGTTGCAGAAGACTAGATAACACTTCGATTTCAGAAAAATATATAAGTTTGATAGAATTAGGTAGTTTCTCTTTGTGTTACGTAAAAATACGCATATGTGATCCTCGGGTGTCATATGCAAGCAACCTAGTGGTGTGTCAGTGTAGGAAAATGCAGTGAAATATGCGTTATTTTGAAAAAAAGAATAAAGTAGTAACAAACATGGTACAGGATAACGTATTTTTTTTCAGCCATAGGGACCCGGGTTTGCGACCGCTATGAGAGAAGTGCTGGTACTCGAGTTTGAGCTTTATTTCGTGAAAATATGTTAAATGGTTCTTAAGATATAGACCAAAACAGATTATAATACACGACAATTAGTAACAATTCAATATGCACATAATGACATATAATATATTGTTAGGCGGTTGCCAGCCAACATTTTTACGTGAAATAAGAAAATTAAAACAAAATTGAATAGCTCCGTGGTAATTGGAATCAATTTTTGACAGAAGGTGTGCGTCATGTGATCTCATTGAAAAGGTAAGGGTTAAAGTCGTTCATGTAGAATATATGTTTCTAACTTCATTATTTTATTTTTATTCTGCTAATTTGTGCATTTCGTACATATCCTGATGTGTAGAATATGAAAACAACATATTTTGTTCTGACATCGAAAATATATATACAGGGTGCATCAAAATATAGCGCTGCAGAGGACAAAATAACACTTCGATTTCAGAAAAATATATAAGTTTGATAGAATTAGGTAGTTTCTCTTTGTGTTACGTAAAAATACGCATATGTGATCCTCGGGTGTCATATGCAAGCAACCTAGTGGTGTGTCAGTGTAGGGAAATGCAGTGAAATATTCGTTATTTTGAAAAAAAGAATAAAGTAGTAACAAACATGGTACAGGATAACGTACTTTTTTTCAGCCATAGGGATTTGGGTTTGCGACCGCTATGAGAGAAGTGCTGGTACTCGAGTTTGAGCTTTATTTCGTGAAAATATGTTAAATGGTTCTTAAGATATAGACCAAAACAGATTATAATACACGACAATTAGTAACAATTCAATATGCACATAATGACATATAATATATTGTTAGGCGGTTGCCAGCCAACATTTTTACGTGAAATAAGAAAATTAAAACAAAATTGAATAGCTCCGTGGTAATTGGAATCAATTTTTGACAGAAGGTGTGCGTCATGTGATCTCATAGAAAAGGTAAGGGTTAAAGTCGTTCATGTAGAATATATGTTTCTAACTTCATTATTTTATTTTTATTCTGCTAATTTGTGCATTTCGTACATATCCTGATGTGTAGAATATGAAAACAACATATTTTGTTCTGACATCGAAAATATATATACAGGGTGCATCAAAATATAGCGCTGCAGAAGACAAAATAACACTTCGATTTCAGAAAAATATATAAGTTTGATAGAATTAGGTAGTTTCTCTTTGTGTTACGTAAAAATACGCATATGTGATCCTCGGGTGTCATATGCAAGCAACCTAGTGGTGTGTCAGTGTAGGGAAATGCAGTGAAATATGCGTTATTTTAAAAAAAAGAATAAAGTAGTAACAAACATGGTACAGGATAAGGTACCTTTTTTCAGCCAAAGGGACCCGGGTTTACGACCTCTATGAGAGAAGTGCTGGTACTCGAGTTTGAGCTTTATTTCGTGAAAATATGTTAAATGGTTCTTAAGATATAGACCAAAACAGATTATAATACACGACAATTAGTAACAATTCAATATGCACATAATGACATATAATATATTGTTAGGCGGTTGCCAGCCAACATTTTTACGTGAAATAAGAAAATTAAAACAAAATTGAATAGCTCCGTGGTAATTGGAATCAATTTTTGACAGAAGGTGTGCGTCATGTGATCTCATAGAAAAGGTAAGGGTTATAGTCGTTCATATAGAATATTTGTTTCTAACTTCATTATTTTATGCTTTTTCTGCTAATTTGTGCCTTTCGTACCTATCCTGATGTGTAGAATATGAAAACATTTTTTTTGTTCTAACATTGAAAATATATATACAGGGTGCATCAAAATAACCCGTTCCAGAAGACAAGATAACACTTCGATTTCAGAAAAATTTATAAGTTTGATTGAATTAGGTAGTTTCTCTTTGTGTTACGTAAAAATACGCATATGTGATCCTCGGGTGTCATATGCATGCAACCTAGTGGTGTGTCAGTGTAGGGAAATGCAGTGAAATATGCGTTATTTTGAAAACAAGAATAAAGTAGTAACAAACATGGTACAGGATAACGTACTTTTTTTCAGCCATAGGGATTTGGGTTTGCGACCGCTATGAGAGAAGTGCTGGTACTCGAGTTTGAGCTTTATTTCGTGAAAATATGTTAAATGGTTCTTAAGATATAGACCAAAACAGATTATAATACACGACAATTAGTAACAATTCAATATGCACATAATGACATATAATATATTGTTAGGCGGTTGCCAGCCAACATTTTTACGTGAAATAAGAAAATTAAAACAAAATTGAATAGCTCCGTGGTAATTGGAATCAATTTTTGACAGAAGGTGTGCGTCATGTGATCTCATTGAAAAGCTAAGGGTTAAAGTCGTTCATGTAGAATATATATTTCTAACTTCATTATTTTATTTTTATTCTGCTAATTTGTGCTTTTCGTACATATCCTGATGTGTAGAATATGAAAACAACATATTTTGTTCTGACATCGAAAATATATATACAGGGTGCATCAAAATATAGCGCTGCAGAAGACAAAATAACACTTCGATTTCAGAAAAATATATAAGTTTGATAGAATTAGGTAGTTTCTCTTTGTGTTACGTAAAAATACGCATATGTGATCCTCGGGTGTCATATGCAAGCAACCTAGTGGTGTGTCAGTGTAGGGAAATGCAGTGAAATATGCGTTATTTTGAAAAAAAGAATAAAGTAGTAACAAACATGGTAGAGGATAACGTATTTTTTTTAAGCCATAGGGACCCGGGTTTGCGACCGCTATGAGAGAAGTGCTGGTACTCGAGTTTGAGCTTTATTTCGTGAAAATATGTTAAATGGTTCTTAAGATATAGACCAAAACAGATTATAATACACGACAATTAGTAACAATTCAATATGCACATAATGACATATAATATATTGTTAGGCGGTTGCCAGCCAACATTTTTACGTGAAATAAGAAAATTAAAACAAAATTGAATAGCTCCGTGGTAATTGGAATCAATTTTTGACAGAAGGTGTGCGTCATGTGATCTCATAGAAAAGGTAAGGGTTATAGTCGTTCATATAGAATATTTGTTTCTAACTTCATTATTTTATGCTTTTTCTGCTAATTTGTGCCTTTCGTACCTATCCTGATGTGTAGAATATGAAAACATTTTTTTTGTTCTAACATTGAAAATATATATACAGGGTGCATCAAAATAACCCGTTGCAGAAGACTAGATAACACTTCGATTTCAGAAAAATATATAAGTTTGATAGAATTAGGTAGTTTCTCTTTGTGTTACGTCAAAATACGCATATGTGATCCTCGGGTGTCATATGCAAGCAACCTAGTGGTGTGTCAGTGTAGGGAAATGCAGTGAAATATGCGTTATTTTGAAAAAAAGAATAAAGTAGTAACAAACATGGTACAGGATAACGTATTTTTTTTCAGCCATAGGGACCCGGGTTTGCGACCGCTATGAGAGAAGTGCTGGTACTCGAGTTTGAGCTTTATTTCGTGAAAATATGTTAAATGGTTCTTAAGATATAGACCAAAACAGATTATAATACACGACAATTAGTAACAATTCAATATGCACATAATGACATATAATATATTGTTAGGCGGTTGCCAGCCAACATTTTTACGTGAAATAAGAAAATTAAAACAAAATTGAATAGCTCCGTGGTAATTGGAATCAATTTTTGACAGAAGGTGTGCGTCATGTGATCTCATTGAAAAGGTAAGGGTTAAAGTCGTTCATGTAGAATATATGTTTCTAACTTCATTATTTTATTTTTATTCTGCTAATTTGTGCATTTCGTACATATCCTGATGTGTAGAATATGAAAACAACATATTTTGTTCTGACATCGAAAATATATATACAGGGTGCATCAAAATATAGCGCTGCAGAGGACAAAATAACACTTCGATTTCAGAAAAATATATAAGTTTGATAGAATTAGGTAGTTTCTCTTTGTGTTACGTAAAAATACGCATATGTGATCCTCGGGTGTCATATGCAAGCAACCTAGTGGTGTGTCAGTGTAGGGAAATGCAGTGAAATATTCGTTATTTTGAAAAAAAGAATAAAGTAGTAACAAACATGGTACAGGATAACGTACTTTTTTTCAGCCATAGGGATTTGGGTTTGCGACCGCTATGAGAGAAGTGCTGGTACTCGAGTTTGAGCTTTATTTCGTGAAAATATGTTAAATGGTTCTTAAGATATAGACCAAAACAGATTATAATACACGACAATTAGTAACAATTCAATATGCACATAATGACATATAATATATTGTTAGGCGGTTGCCAGCCAACATTTTTACGTGAAATAAGAAAATTAAAACAAAATTGAATAGCTCCGTGGTAATTGGAATCAATTTTTGACAGAAGGTGTGCGTCATGTGATCTCATAGAAAAGGTAAGGGTTAAAGTCGTTCATGTAGAATATATGTTTCTAACTTCATTATTTTATTTTTATTCTGCTAATTTGTGCATTTCGTACATATCCTGATGTGTAGAATATGAAAACAACATATTTTGTTCTGACATCGAAAATATATATACAGGGTGCATCAAAATATAGCGCTGCAGAAGACAAAATAACACTTCGATTTCAGAAAAATATATAAGTTTGATAGAATTAGGTAGTTTCTCTTTGTGTTACGTAAAAATACGCATATGTGATCCTCGGGTGTCATATGCAAGCTACCTAGTGGTGTGTCAGTGTAGGGAAATGCAGTGAAATATGCGTTATTTTAAAAAAAAGAATAAAGTAGTAACAAACATGGTACAGGATAAGGTACCTTTTTTCAGCCAAAGGGACCCGGGTTTACGACCTCTATGAGAGAAGTGCTGGTACTCGAGTTTGAGCTTTATTTCGTGAAAATATGTTAAATGGTTCTTAAGATATAGACCAAAACAGATTATAATACACGACAATTAGTAACAATTCAATATGCACATAATGACATATAATATATTGTTAGGCGGTTGCCAGCCAACATTTTTACGTGAAATAAGAAAATTAAAACAAAATTGAATAGCTCCGTGGTAATTGGAATCAATTTTTGACAGAAGGTGTGCGTCATGTGATCTCATAGAAAAGGTAAGGGTTATAGTCGTTCATATAGAATATTTGTTTCTAACTTCATTATTTTATGCTTTTTCTGCTTATTTGTGCCTTTCGTACCTATCCTGATGTGTAGAATATGAAAACATTTTTTTGTTCTAACATTGAAAATATATATACAGGGTGCATCAAAATAACCCGTTGCAGAAGACTAGATAACACTTCGATTTCAGAAAAATATATAAGTTTGATAGAATTAGGTAGTTTCTCTTTGTGTTACGTAAAAATACGCATATGTGATCCTCGGGTGTCATATGCAAGCAACCTAGTGGTGTGTCAGTGTAGGGAAATGCAGTGAAATATGCGTTATTTTGAAAAAAAGAATAAAGTAGTAACAAACATGGTACAGGATAACGTATTTTTTTTCAGCCATAGGGACCCGGGTTTGCGACCGCTATGAGAGAAGTGCTGGTACTCGAGTTTGAGCTTTATTTCGTGAAAATATGTTAAATGGTTCTTAAGATATAGACCAAAACAGATTATAATACACGACAATTAGTAACAATTCAATATGCACATAATGACATATAATATATTGTTAGGCGGTTGCCAGCCAACATTTTTACGTGAAATAAGAAAATTAAAACAAAATTGAATAGCTCCGTGGTAATTGGAATCAATTTTTGACAGAAGGTGTGCGTCATGTGATCTCATTGAAAAGGTAAGGGTTAAAGTCGTTCATGTAGAATATATGTTTCTAACTTCATTATTTTATTTTTATTCTGCTAATTTGTGCATTTCGTACATATCCTGATGTGTAGAATATGAAAACAACATATTTTGTTCTGACATCGAAAATATATATACAGGGTGCATCAAAATATAGCGCTGCAGAGGACAAAATAACACTTCGATTTCAGAAAAATATATAAGTTTGATAGAATTAGGTAGTTTCTCTTTGTGTTACGTAAAAATACGCATATGTGATCCTCGGGTGTCATATGCAAGCAACCTAGTGGTGTGTCAGTGTAGGGAAATGCAGTGAAATATTCGTTATTTTGAAAAAAAGAATAAAGTAGTAACAAACATGGTACAGGATAACGTACTTTTTTCAGCCATAGGGATTTGGGTTTGCGACCGCTATGAGAGAAGTGCTGGTACTCGAGTTTGAGCTTTATTTCGTGAAAATATGTTAAATGGTTCTTAAGATATAGACCAAAACAGATTATAATACACGACAATTAGTAACAATTCAATATGCACATAATGACATATAATATATTGTTAGGCGGTTGCCAGCCAACATTTTTACGTGAAATAAGAAAATTAAAACAAAATTGAATAGGTCCGTGGTAATTGGAATCAATTTTTGACAGAAGGTGTGCGTCATGTGATCTCATAGAAAAGGTAAGGGTTATAGTCGTTTATATAGAATATTTGTTTCTAACTTCATTATTTTATGCTTTTTCTGCTAATTTGTGCCTTTCGTACCTATCCTGATGTGTAGAATATGAAAACATTTTTTTTGTTCTAACATTGAAAATATATATACAGGGTGCATCAAAATAACCCGTTGCAGAAGACAAGATAACACTTCGATTTCAGAAAAATATATAAGTTTGATAGAATTAGGTAGTTTCTCTTTGTGTTACGTAAAAATACGCATATGTGATCCTCGGGTGTCATATGCAAGCAACCTAGTGGTGTGTCAGTGTAGGGAAATGCAGTGAAATATGCGTTATTTTGAAAAAAAGAATAAAGTAGTAACAAACATGGTACAGGATAACGTATTTTTTTTCAGCCATAGGGACCCGGGTTTGCGACCGCTATGAGAGAAGTGCTGGTACTCGAGTTTGAGCTTTATTTCGTGAAAATATGTTAAATGGTTCTTAAGATATAGACCAAAACAGATTATAATACACGACAATTAGTAACAATTCAATATGCACATAATGACATATAATATATTGTTAGGCGGTTGCCAGCCAACATTTTTACGTGAAATAAGAAAATTAAAACAAAATTGAATAGCTCCGTGGTAATTGGAATCAATTTTTGACAGAAGGTGTGCGTCATGTGATCTCATTGAAAAGGTAAGGGTTAAAGTCGTTCATGTAGAATATATGTTTCTAACTTCATTATTTTATTTTTATTCTGCTAATTTGTGCATTTCGTACATATCCTGATGTGTAGAATATGAAAACAACATATTTTGTTCTGACATCGAAAATATATATACAGGGTGCATCAAAATATAGCGCTGCAGAAGACAAAATAACACTTCGATTTCAGAAAAATATATAAGTTTGATAGAATTAGGTAGTTTCTCTTTGTGTTACGTAAAAATACGCATATGTGATCCTCGGGTGTCATATGCAAGCAACCTAGTGGTGTGTCAGTGTAGGGAAATGCAGTGAAATATTCGTTATTTTGAAAAAAAGAATAAAGTAGTAACAAACATGGTACAGGATAACGTACTTTTTTTCAGCCATAGGGATTTGGGTTTGCGACCGCTATGAGAGAAGTGCTGGTACTCGAGTTTGAGCTTTATTTCGTGAAAATATGTTAAATGGTTCTTAAGATATAGACCAAAACAGATTATAATACACGACAATTAGTAACAATTCAATATGCACATAATGACATATAATATATTGTTAGGCGGTTGCCAGCCAACATTTTTACGTGAAATAAGAAAATTAAAACAAAATTGAATAGCTCCGTGGTAATTGGAATCAATTTTTGACAGAAGGTGTGCGTCATGTGATCTCATAGAAAAGGTAAGGGTTAAAGTCGTTCATGTAGAATATATGTTTCTAACTTCATTATTTTATTTTTATTCTGCTAATTTGTGCATTTCGTACATATCCTGATGTGTAGAATATGAAAACAACATATTTTGTTCTGACATCGAAAATATATATACAGGGTGCATCAAAATATAGCGCTGCAGAAGACAAAATAACACTTCGATTTCAGAAAAATATATAAGTTTGATAGAATTAGGTAGTTTCTCTTTGTGTTACGTAAAAATACGCATATGTGATCCTCGGGTGTCATATGCAAGCTACCTAGTGGTGTGTCAGTGTAGGGAAATGCAGTGAAATATGCGTTATTTTAAAAAAAAGAATAAAGTAGTAACAAACATGGTACAGGATAAGGTACCTTTTTTCAGCCAAAGGGACCCGGGTTTACGACCTCTATGAGAGAAGTGCTGGTACTCGAGTTTGAGCTTTATTTCGTGAAAATATGTTAAATGGTTCTTAAGATATAGACCAAAACAGATTATAATACACGACAATTAGTAACAATTCAATATGCACATAATGACATATAATATATTGTTAGGCGGTTGCCAGCCAACATTTTTACGTGAAATAAGAAAATTAAAACAAAATTGAATAGCTCCGTGGTAATTGGAATCAATTTTTGACAGAAGGTGTGCGTCATGTGATCTCATAGAAAAGGTAAGGGTTATAGTCGTTCATATAGAATATTTGTTTCTAACTTCATTATTTTATGCTTTTTCTGCTTATTTGTGCCTTTCGTACCTATCCTGATGTGTAGAATATGAAAACATTTTTTTGTTCTAACATTGAAAATATATATACAGGGTGCATCAAAATAACCCGTTGCAGAAGACTAGATAACACTTCGATTTCAGAAAAATATATAAGTTTGATAGAATTAGGTAGTTTCTCTTTGTGTTACGTAAAAATACGCATATGTGATCCTCGGGTGTCATATGCAAGCAACCTAGTGGTGTGTCAGTGTAGGGAAATGCAGTGAAATATGCGTTATTTTGAAAAAAAGAATAAAGTAGTAACAAACATGGTACAGGATAACGTACTTTTTTTTCAGCCATAGGGACCCGGGTTTGCGACCGCTATGAGAGAAGTGCTGGTACTCGAGTTTGAGCTTTATTTCGTGAAAATATGTTAAATGGTTCTTAAGATATAGACCAAAACAGATTATAATACACGACAATTAGTAACAATTCAATATGCACATAATGACATATAATATATTGTTAGGCGGTTGCCAGCCAACATTTTTACGTGAAATAAGAAAATTAAAACAAAATTGAATAGCTCCGTGGTAATTGGAATCAATTTTTGACAGAAGGTGTGCGTCATGTGATCTCATTGAAAAGGTAAGGGTTAAAGTCGTTCATGTAGAATATATGTTTCTAACTTCATTATTTTATTTTTATTCTGCTAATTTGTGCATTTCGTACATATCCTGATGTGTAGAATATGAAAACAACATATTTTGTTCTGACATCGAAAATATATATACAGGGTGCATCAAAATATAGCGCTGCAGAGGACAAAATAACACTTCGATTTCAGAAAAATATATAAGTTTGATAGAATTAGGTAGTTTCTCTTTGTGTTACGTAAAAATACGCATATGTGATCCTCGGGTGTCATATGCAAGCAACCTAGTGGTGTGTCAGTGTAGGGAAATGCAGTGAAATATTCGTTATTTTGAAAAAAAGAATAAAGTAGTAACAAACATGGTACAGGATAACGTACTTTTTTCAGCCATAGGGATTTGGGTTTGCGACCGCTATGAGAGAAGTGCTGGTACTCGAGTTTGAGCTTTATTTCGTGAAAATATGTTAAATGGTTCTTAAGATATAGACCAAAACAGATTATAATACACGACAATTAGTAACAATTCAATATGCACATAATGACATATAATATATTGTTAGGCGGTTGCCAGCCAACATTTTTACGTGAAATAAGAAAATTAAAACAAAATTGAATAGCTCCGTGGTAATTGGAATCAATTTTTGACAGAAGGTGTGCGTCATGTGATCTCATTGAAAAGGTAAGGGTTAAAGTCGTTCATGTAGAATATATGTTTCTAACTTCATTATTTTATTTTTATTCTGCTAATTTGTGCATTTCGTACATATCCTGATGTGTAGAATATGAAAACAACATATTTTGTTCTGACATCGAAAATATATATACAGGGTGCATCAAAATATAGCGCTGCAGAGGACAAAATAACACTTCGATTTCAGAAAAATATATAAGTTTGATAGAATTAGGTAGTTTCTCTTTGTGTTACGTAAAAATACGCATATGTGATCCTCGGGTGTCATATGCAAGCAACCTAGTGGTGTGTCAGTGTAGGGAAATGCAGTGAAATATTCGTTATTTTGAAAAAAAGAATAAAGTAGTAACAAACATGGTACAGGATAACGTACTTTTTTTCAGCCATAGGGATTTGGGTTTGCGACCGCTATGAGAGAAGTGCTGGTACTCGAGTTTGAGCTTTATTTCGTGAAAATATGTTAAATGGTTCTTAAGATATAGACCAAAACAGATTATAATACACGACAATTAGTAACAATTCAATATGCACATAATGACATATAATATATTGTTAGGCGGTTGCCAGCCAACATTTTTACGTGAAATAAGAAAATTAAAACAAAATTGAATAGCTCCGTGGTAATTGGAATCAATTTTTGACAGAAGGTGTGCGTCATGTGATCTCATAGAAAAGGTAAGGGTTAAAGTCGTTCATGTAGAATATATGTTTCTAACTTCATTATTTTATTTTTATTCTGCTAATTTGTGCATTTCGTACATATCCTGATGTGTAGAATATGAAAACAACATATTTTGTTCTGACATCGAAAATATATATACAGGGTGCATCAAAATATAGCGCTGCAGAAGACAAAATAACACTTCGATTTCAGAAAAATATATAAGTTTGATAGAATTAGGTAGTTTCTCTTTGTGTTACGTAAAAATACGCATATGTGATCCTCGGGTGTCATATGCAAGCTACCTAGTGGTGTGTCAGTGTAGGGAAATGCAGTGAAATATGCGTTATTTTAAAAAAAAGAATAAAGTAGTAACAAACATGGTACAGGATAAGGTACCTTTTTTCAGCCAAAGGGACCCGGGTTTACGACCTCTATGAGAGAAGTGCTGGTACTCGAGTTTGAGCTTTATTTCGTGAAAATATGTTAAATGGTTCTTAAGATATAGACCAAAACAGATTATAATACACGACAATTAGTAACAATTCAATATGCACATAATGACATATAATATATTGTTAGGCGGTTGCCAGCCAACATTTTTACGTGAAATAAGAAAATTAAAACAAAATTGAATAGCTCCGTGGTAATTGGAATCAATTTTTGACAGAAGGTGTGCGTCATGTGATCTCATAGAAAAGGTAAGGGTTATAGTCGTTCATATAGAATATTTGTTTCTAACTTCATTATTTTATGCTTTTTCTGCTTATTTGTGCCTTTCGTACCTATCCTGATGTGTAGAATATGAAAACATTTTTTTGTTCTAACATTGAAAATATATATACAGGGTGCATCAAAATAACCCGTTGCAGAAGACTAGATAACACTTCGATTTCAGAAAAATATATAAGTTTGATAGAATTAGGTAGTTTCTCTTTGTGTTACGTAAAAATACGCATATGTGATCCTCGGGTGTCATATGCAAGCAACCTAGTGGTGTGTCAGTGTAGGGAAATGCAGTGAAATATGCGTTATTTTGAAAAAAAGAATAAAGTAGTAACAAACATGGTACAGGATAACGTACTTTTTTTTCAGCCATAGGGACCCGGGTTTGCGACCGCTATGAGAGAAGTGCTGGTACTCGAGTTTGAGCTTTATTTCGTGAAAATATGTTAAATGGTTCTTAAGATATAGACCAAAACAGATTATAATACACGACAATTAGTAACAATTCAATATGCACATAATGACATATAATATATTGTTAGGCGGTTGCCAGCCAACATTTTTACGTGAAATAAGAAAATTAAAACAAAATTGAATAGCTCCGTGGTAATTGGAATCAATTTTTGACAGAAGGTGTGCGTCATGTGATCTCATTGAAAAGGTAAGGGTTAAAGTCGTTCATGTAGAATATATGTTTCTAACTTCATTATTTTATTTTTATTCTGCTAATTTGTGCATTTCGTACATATCCTGATGTGTAGAATATGAAAACAACATATTTTGTTCTGACATCGAAAATATATATACAGGGTGCATCAAAATATAGCGCTGCAGAGGACAAAATAACACTTCGATTTCAGAAAAATATATAAGTTTGATAGAATTAGGTAGTTTCTCTTTGTGTTACGTAAAAATACGCATATGTGATCCTCGGGTGTCATATGCAAGCAACCTAGTGGTGTGTCAGTGAAGGGAAATGCAGTGAAATATTCGTTATTTTGAAAAAAAGAATAAAGTAGTAACAAACATGGTACAGGATAACGTACTTTTTTCAGCCATAGGGATTTGGGTTTGCGACCGCTATGAGAGAAGTGCTGGTACTCGAGTTTGAGCTTTATTTCGTGAAAATATGTTAAATGGTTCTTAAGATATAGACCAAAACAGATTATAATACACGACAATTAGTAACAATTCAATATGCACATAATGACATATAATATATTGTTAGGCGGTTGCCAGCCAACATTTTTACGTGAAATAAGAAAATTAAAACAAAATTGAATAGGTCCGTGGTAATTGGAATCAATTTTTGACAGAAGGTGTGCGTCATGTGATCTCATAGAAAAGGTAAGGGTTATAGTCGTTTATATAGAATATTTGTTTCTAACTTCATTATTTTATGCTTTTTCTGCTAATTTGTGCCTTTCGTACCTATCCTGATGTGTAGAATATGAAAACATTTTTTTTGTTCTAACATTGAAAATATATATACAGGGTGCATCAAAATAACCCGTTGCAGAAGACAAGATAACACTTCGATTTCAGAAAAATATATAAGTTTGATAGAATTAGGTAGTTTCTCTTTGTGTTACGTAAAAATACGCATATGTGATCCTCGGGTGTCATATGCAAGCAACCTAGTGGTGTGTCAGTGTAGGGAAATGCAGTGAAATATGCGTTATTTTGAAAACAAGAATAAAGTAGTAACAAACATGGTACAGGATAACGTACTTCTTTTTAGCCATAGGGACCCGGGTTTGCGACCGCTATGAGAGAAGTGCTGGTACTCGAGTTTGAGCTTTATTTCGTGAAAATATGTTAAATGGTTCTTAAGATATAGACCAAAACAGATTATAATACACGACAATTAGTAACAATTCAATATGCACATAATGAAATATAATATATTGTTAGGCGGTTGCCAGCCAACATTTTTACGTGAAATAAGAAAATTAAAACAAAATTGAATAGCTCCGTGGTAATTGGAATAAATTTTTGACAGAAGGTGTGCGTCATGTGATCTCATTGAAAAGGTAAGGGTTAAAGTCGTTCATGTAGAACATATATTTCTAACTTCATTATTTTATTTTTATTCTGCTAATTTGTGCTTTTCGTACATATCCTGATGTGTAGAATTCGAAAACAACATATTTTGTTCTGACATCGAAAATATATATACAGGGTGCATCAAAATATAGCGCTGCAGAAGACAAAATAACACTTCGATTTCAGAAAAATATATAAGTTTGATAGAATTAGGTAGTTTCTCTTTGTGTTACGTAAAAATACGCATATGTTATCCTCGGGTGTCATATGCAAGCAACCTAGTGGTGTGTCAGTGTAGGGAAATGCAGTGAAATATGCGTTATTTTGAAAAAAAGAATAAAGTAGTAACAAACATGGTACAGGATAACGTATTTTTTTTAAGCCATAGGGACCCGGGTTTGCGACCGCTATGAGAGAAGTGCTGGTACTCGAGTTTGAGCTTTATTTCGTGAAAATATGTTAAATGGTTCTTAAGATATAGACCAAAACAGATTATAATACACGACAATTAGTAACAATTCAATATGCACATAATGACATATAATATATTGTTAGGCGGTTGCCAGCCAACATTTTTACGTGAAATAAGAAAATTAAAACAAAATTGAATAGCTCCGTGGTAATTGGAATCAATTTTTGACAGAAGGTGTGCGTCATGTGATCTCATTGAAAAGGTAAGGGTTAAAGTCGTTCATGTAGAATATATGTTTCTAACTTCATTATTTTATTTTTATTCTGCTAATTTGTGCATTTCGTACATATCCTGATGTGTAGAATATGAAAACAACATATTTTGTTCTGACATCGAAAATATATATACAGGGTGCATCAAAATATAGCGCTGCAGAAGACAAAATAACACTTCGATTTCAGAAAAATATATAAGTTTGATAGAATTAGGTAGTTTCTCTTTGTGTTACGTAAAAATACGCATATGTGATCCTCGGGTGTCATATGCAAGCAACCTAGTGGTGTGTCAGTGTAGGGAAATGCAGTGAAATATTCGTTATTTTGAAAAAAAGAATAAAGTAGTAACAAACATGGTACAGGATAACGTACTTTTTTTCAGCCATAGGGATTTGGGTTTGCGACCGCTATGAGAGAAGTGCTGGTACTCGAGTTTGAGCTTTATTTCGTGAAAATATGTTAAATGGTTCTTAAGATATAGACCAAAACAGATTATAATACACGACAATTAGTAACAATTCAATATGCACATAATGACATATAATATATTGTTAGGCGGTTGCCAGCCAACATTTTTACGTGAAATAAGAAAATTAAAACAAAATTGAATAGCTCCGTGGTAATTGGAATCAATTTTTGACAGAAGGTGTGCGTCATGTGATCTCATAGAAAAGGTAAGGGTTAAAGTCGTTCATGTAGAATATATGTTTCTAACTTCATTATTTTATTTTTATTCTGCTAATTTGTGCATTTCGTACATATCCTGATGTGTAGAATATGAAAACAACATATTTTGTTCTGACATCGAAAATATATATACAGGGTGCATCAAAATATAGCGCTGCAGAAGACAAAATAACACTTCGATTTCAGAAAAATATATAAGTTTGATAGAATTAGGTAGTTTCTCTTTGTGTTACGTAAAAATACGCATATGTGATCCTCGGGTGTCATATGCAAGCTACCTAGTGGTGTGTCAGTGTAGGGAAATGCAGTGAAATATGCGTTATTTTAAAAAAAAGAATAAAGTAGTAACAAACATGGTACAGGATAAGGTACCTTTTTTCAGCCAAAGGGACCCGGGTTTACGACCTCTATGAGAGAAGTGCTGGTACTCGAGTTTGAGCTTTATTTCGTGAAAATATGTTAAATGGTTCTTAAGATATAGACCAAAACAGATTATAATACACGACAATTAGTAACAATTCAATATGCACATAATGACATATAATATATTGTTAGGCGGTTGCCAGCCAACATTTTTACGTGAAATAAGAAAATTAAAACAAAATTGAATAGCTCCGTGGTAATTGGAATCAATTTTTGACAGAAGGTGTGCGTCATGTGATCTCATAGAAAAGGTAAGGGTTATAGTCGTTCATATAGAATATTTGTTTCTAACTTCATTATTTTATGCTTTTTCTGCTTATTTGTGCCTTTCGTACCTATCCTGATGTGTAGAATATGAAAACATTTTTTTGTTCTAACATTGAAAATATATATACAGGGTGCATCAAAATAACCCGTTGCAGAAGACTAGATAACACTTCGATTTCAGAAAAATATATAAGTTTGATAGAATTAGGTAGTTTCTCTTTGTGTTACGTAAAAATACGCATATGTGATCCTCGGGTGTCATATGCAAGCAACCTAGTGGTGTGTCAGTGTAGGGAAATGCAGTGAAATATGCGTTATTTTGAAAAAAAGAATAAAGTAGTAACAAACATGGTACAGGATAACGTATTTTTTTTCAGCCATAGGGACCCGGGTTTGCGACCGCTATGAGAGAAGTGCTGGTACTCGAGTTTGAGCTTTATTTCGTGAAAATATGTTAAATGGTTCTTAAGATATAGACCAAAACAGATTATAATACACGACAATTAGTAACAATTCAATATGCACATAATGACATATAATATATTGTTAGGCGGTTGCCAGCCAACATTTTTACGTGAAATAAGAAAATTAAAACAAAATTGAATAGCTCCGTGGTAATTGGAATCAATTTTTGACAGAAGGTGTGCGTCATGTGATCTCATTGAAAAGGTAAGGGTTAAAGTCGTTCATGTAGAATATATGTTTCTAACTTCATTATTTTATTTTTATTCTGCTAATTTGTGCATTTCGTACATATCCTGATGTGTAGAATATGAAAACAACATATTTTGTTCTGACATCGAAAATATATATACAGGGTGCATCAAAATATAGCGCTGCAGAAGACAAAATAACACTTCGATTTCAGAAAAATATATAAGTTTGATAGAATTAGGTAGTTTCTCTTTGTGTTACGTAAAAATACGCATATGTGATCCTCGGGTGTCATATGCAAGCAACCTAGTGGTGTGTCAGTGTAGGGAAATGCAGTGAAATATTCGTTATTTTGAAAAAAAGAATAAAGTAGTAACAAACATGGTACAGGATAACGTACTTTTTTTCAGCCATAGGGATTTGGGTTTGCGACCGCTATGAGAGAAGTGCTGGTACTCGAGTTTGAGCTTTATTTCGTGAAAATATGTTAAATGGTTCTTAAGATATAGACCAAAACAGATTATAATACACGACAATTAGTAACAATTCAATATGCACATAATGACATATAATATATTGTTAGGCGGTTGCCAGCCAACATTTTTACGTGAAATAAGAAAATTAAAACAAAATTGAATAGCTCCGTGGTAATTGGAATCAATTTTTGACAGAAGGTGTGCGTCATGTGATCTCATAGAAAAGGTAAGGGTTAAAGTCGTTCATGTAGAATATATGTTTCTAACTTCATTATTTTATTTTTATTCTGCTAATTTGTGCATTTCGTACATATCCTGATGTGTAGAATATGAAAACAACATATTTTGTTCTGACATCGAAAATATATATACAGGGTGCATCAAAATATAGCGCTGCAGAAGACAAAATAACACTTCGATTTCAGAAAAATATATAAGTTTGATAGAATTAGGTAGTTTCTCTTTGTGTTACGTAAAAATACGCATATGTGATCCTCGGGTGTCATATGCAAGCTACCTAGTGGTGTGTCAGTGTAGGGAAATGCAGTGAAATATGCGTTATTTTAAAAAAAAGAATAAAGTAGTAACAAACATGGTACAGGATAAGGTACCTTTTTTCAGCCAAAGGGACCCGGGTTTACGACCTCTATGAGAGAAGTGCTGGTACTCGAGTTTGAGCTTTATTTCGTGAAAATATGTTAAATGGTTCTTAAGATATAGACCAAAACAGATTATAATACACGACAATTAGTAACAATTCAATATGCACATAATGACATATAATATATTGTTAGGCGGTTGCCAGCCAACATTTTTACGTGAAATAAGAAAATTAAAACAAAATTGAATAGCTCCGTGGTAATTGGAATCAATTTTTGACAGAAGGTGTGCGTCATGTGATCTCATAGAAAAGGTAAGGGTTATAGTCGTTCATATAGAATATTTGTTTCTAACTTCATTATTTTATGCTTTTTCTGCTTATTTGTGCCTTTCGTACCTATCCTGATGTGTAGAATATGAAAACATTTTTTTGTTCTAACATTGAAAATATATATACAGGGTGCATCAAAATAACCCGTTGCAGAAGACTAGATAACACTTCGATTTCAGAAAAATATATAAGTTTGATAGAATTAGGTAGTTTCTCTTTGTGTTACGTAAAAATACGCATATGTGATCCTCGGGTGTCATATGCAAGCAACCTAGTGGTGTGTCAGTGTAGGGAAATGCAGTGAAATATGCGTTATTTTGAAAAAAAGAATAAAGTAGTAACAAACATGGTACAGGATAACGTACTTTTTTTTCAGCCATAGGGACCCGGGTTTGCGACCGCTATGAGAGAAGTGCTGGTACTCGAGTTTGAGCTTTATTTCGTGAAAATATGTTAAATGGTTCTTAAGATATAGACCAAAACAGATTATAATACACGACAATTAGTAACAATTCAATATGCACATAATGACATATAATATATTGTTAGGCGGTTGCCAGCCAACATTTTTACGTGAAATAAGAAAATTAAAACAAAATTGAATAGCTCCGTGGTAATTGGAATCAATTTTTGACAGAAGGTGTGCGTCATGTGATCTCATTGAAAAGGTAAGGGTTAAAGTCGTTCATGTAGAATATATGTTTCTAACTTCATTATTTTATTTTTATTCTGCTAATTTGTGCATTTCGTACATATCCTGATGTGTAGAATATGAAAACAACATATTTTGTTCTGACATCGAAAATATATATACAGGGTGCATCAAAATATAGCGCTGCAGAGGACAAAATAACACTTCGATTTCAGAAAAATATATAAGTTTGATAGAATTAGGTAGTTTCTCTTTGTGTTACGTAAAAATACGCATATGTGATCCTCGGGTGTCATATGCAAGCAACCTAGTGGTGTGTCAGTGTAGGGAAATGCAGTGAAATATTCGTTATTTTGAAAAAAAGAATAAAGTAGTAACAAACATGGTACAGGATAACGTACTTTTTTCAGCCATAGGGATTTGGGTTTGCGACCGCTATGAGAGAAGTGCTGGTACTCGAGTTTGAGCTTTATTTCGTGAAAATATGTTAAATGGTTCTTAAGATATAGACCAAAACAGATTATAATACACGACAATTAGTAACAATTCAATATGCACATAATGACATATAATATATTGTTAGGCGGTTGCCAGCCAACATTTTTACGTGAAATAAGAAAATTAAAACAAAATTGAATAGCTCCGTGGTAATTGGAATCAATTTTTGACAGAAGGTGTGCGTCATGTGATCTCATTGAAAAGGTAAGGGTTAAAGTCGTTCATGTAGAATATATGTTTCTAACTTCATTATTTTATTTTTATTCTGCTAATTTGTGCATTTCGTACATATCCTGATGTGTAGAATATGAAAACAACATATTTTGTTCTGACATCGAAAATATATATACAGGGTGCATCAAAATATAGCGCTGCAGAGGACAAAATAACACTTCGATTTCAGAAAAATATATAAGTTTGATAGAATTAGGTAGTTTCTCTTTGTGTTACGTAAAAATACGCATATGTGATCCTCGGGTGTCATATGCAAGCAACCTAGTGGTGTGTCAGTGTAGGGAAATGCAGTGAAATATTCGTTATTTTGAAAAAAAGAATAAAGTAGTAACAAACATGGTACAGGATAACGTACTTTTTTTCAGCCATAGGGATTTGGGTTTGCGACCGCTATGAGAGAAGTGCTGGTACTCGAGTTTGAGCTTTATTTCGTGAAAATATGTTAAATGGTTCTTAAGATATAGACCAAAACAGATTATAATACACGACAATTAGTAACAATTCAATATGCACATAATGACATATAATATATTGTTAGGCGGTTGCCAGCCAACATTTTTACGTGAAATAAGAAAATTAAAACAAAATTGAATAGCTCCGTGGTAATTGGAATCAATTTTTGACAGAAGGTGTGCGTCATGTGATCTCATAGAAAAGGTAAGGGTTAAAGTCGTTCATGTAGAATATATGTTTCTAACTTCATTATTTTATTTTTATTCTGCTAATTTGTGCATTTCGTACATATCCTGATGTGTAGAATATGAAAACAACATATTTTGTTCTGACATCGAAAATATATATACAGGGTGCATCAAAATATAGCGCTGCAGAAGACAAAATAACACTTCGATTTCAGAAAAATATATAAGTTTGATAGAATTAGGTAGTTTCTCTTTGTGTTACGTAAAAATACGCATATGTGATCCTCGGGTGTCATATGCAAGCTACCTAGTGGTGTGTCAGTGTAGGGAAATGCAGTGAAATATGCGTTATTTTAAAAAAAAGAATAAAGTAGTAACAAACATGGTACAGGATAAGGTACCTTTTTTCAGCCAAAGGGACCCGGGTTTACGACCTCTATGAGAGAAGTGCTGGTACTCGAGTTTGAGCTTTATTTCGTGAAAATATGTTAAATGGTTCTTAAGATATAGACCAAAACAGATTATAATACACGACAATTAGTAACAATTCAATATGCACATAATGACATATAATATATTGTTAGGCGGTTGCCAGCCAACATTTTTACGTGAAATAAGAAAATTAAAACAAAATTGAATAGCTCCGTGGTAATTGGAATCAATTTTTGACAGAAGGTGTGCGTCATGTGATCTCATAGAAAAGGTAAGGGTTATAGTCGTTCATATAGAATATTTGTTTCTAACTTCATTATTTTATGCTTTTTCTGCTTATTTGTGCCTTTCGTACCTATCCTGATGTGTAGAATATGAAAACATTTTTTTGTTCTAACATTGAAAATATATATACAGGGTGCATCAAAATAACCCGTTGCAGAAGACTAGATAACACTTCGATTTCAGAAAAATATATAAGTTTGATAGAATTAGGTAGTTTCTCTTTGTGTTACGTAAAAATACGCATATGTGATCCTCGGGTGTCATATGCAAGCAACCTAGTGGTGTGTCAGTGTAGGGAAATGCAGTGAAATATGCGTTATTTTGAAAAAAAGAATAAAGTAGTAACAAACATGGTACAGGATAACGTACTTTTTTTTCAGCCATAGGGACCCGGGTTTGCGACCGCTATGAGAGAAGTGCTGGTACTCGAGTTTGAGCTTTATTTCGTGAAAATATGTTAAATGGTTCTTAAGATATAGACCAAAACAGATTATAATACACGACAATTAGTAACAATTCAATATGCACATAATGACATATAATATATTGTTAGGCGGTTGCCAGCCAACATTTTTACGTGAAATAAGAAAATTAAAACAAAATTGAATAGCTCCGTGGTAATTGGAATCAATTTTTGACAGAAGGTGTGCGTCATGTGATCTCATTGAAAAGGTAAGGGTTAAAGTCGTTCATGTAGAATATATGTTTCTAACTTCATTATTTTATTTTTATTCTGCTAATTTGTGCATTTCGTACATATCCTGATGTGTAGAATATGAAAACAACATATTTTGTTCTGACATCGAAAATATATATACAGGGTGCATCAAAATATAGCGCTGCAGAGGACAAAATAACACTTCGATTTCAGAAAAATATATAAGTTTGATAGAATTAGGTAGTTTCTCTTTGTGTTACGTAAAAATACGCATATGTGATCCTCGGGTGTCATATGCAAGCAACCTAGTGGTGTGTCAGTGAAGGGAAATGCAGTGAAATATTCGTTATTTTGAAAAAAAGAATAAAGTAGTAACAAACATGGTACAGGATAACGTACTTTTTTCAGCCATAGGGATTTGGGTTTGCGACCGCTATGAGAGAAGTGCTGGTACTCGAGTTTGAGCTTTATTTCGTGAAAATATGTTAAATGGTTCTTAAGATATAGACCAAAACAGATTATAATACACGACAATTAGTAACAATTCAATATGCACATAATGACATATAATATATTGTTAGGCGGTTGCCAGCCAACATTTTTACGTGAAATAAGAAAATTAAAACAAAATTGAATAGGTCCGTGGTAATTGGAATCAATTTTTGACAGAAGGTGTGCGTCATGTGATCTCATAGAAAAGGTAAGGGTTATAGTCGTTTATATAGAATATTTGTTTCTAACTTCATTATTTTATGCTTTTTCTGCTAATTTGTGCCTTTCGTACCTATCCTGATGTGTAGAATATGAAAACATTTTTTTTGTTCTAACATTGAAAATATATATACAGGGTGCATCAAAATAACCCGTTGCAGAAGACAAGATAACACTTCGATTTCAGAAAAATATATAAGTTTGATAGAATTAGGTAGTTTCTCTTTGTGTTACGTAAAAATACGCATATGTGATCCTCGGGTGTCATATGCAAGCAACCTAGTGGTGTGTCAGTGTAGGGAAATGCAGTGAAATATGCGTTATTTTGAAAACAAGAATAAAGTAGTAACAAACATGGTACAGGATAACGTACTTCTTTTTAGCCATAGGGACCCGGGTTTGCGACCGCTATGAGAGAAGTGCTGGTACTCGAGTTTGAGCTTTATTTCGTGAAAATATGTTAAATGGTTCTTAAGATATAGACCAAAACAGATTATAATACACGACAATTAGTAACAATTCAATATGCACATAATGAAATATAATATATTGTTAGGCGGTTGCCAGCCAACATTTTTACGTGAAATAAGAAAATTAAAACAAAATTGAATAGCTCCGTGGTAATTGGAATAAATTTTTGACAGAAGGTGTGCGTCATGTGATCTCATTGAAAAGGTAAGGGTTAAAGTCGTTCATGTAGAACATATATTTCTAACTTCATTATTTTATTTTTATTCTGCTAATTTGTGCTTTTCGTACATATCCTGATGTGTAGAATTCGAAAACAACATATTTTGTTCTGACATCGAAAATATATATACAGGGTGCATCAAAATATAGCGCTGCAGAAGACAAAATAACACTTCGATTTCAGAAAAATATATAAGTTTGATAGAATTAGGTAGTTTCTCTTTGTGTTACGTAAAAATACGCATATGTTATCCTCGGGTGTCATATGCAAGCAACCTAGTGGTGTGTCAGTGTAGGGAAATGCAGTGAAATATGCGTTATTTTGAAAAAAAGAATAAAGTAGTAACAAACATGGTACAGGATAACGTATTTTTTTTAAGCCATAGGGACCCGGGTTTGCGACCGCTATGAGAGAAGTGCTGGTACTCGAGTTTGAGCTTTATTTCGTGAAAATATGTTAAATGGTTCTTAAGATATAGACCAAAACAGATTATAATACACGACAATTAGTAACAATTCAATATGCACATAATGACATATAATATATTGTTAGGCGGTTGCCAGCCAACATTTTTACGTGAAATAAGAAAATTAAAACAAAATTGAATAGCTCCGTGGTAATTGGAATCAATTTTTGACAGAAGGTGTGCGTCATGTGATCTCATTGAAAAGGTAAGGGTTAAAGTCGTTCATGTAGAATATATGTTTCTAACTTCATTATTTTATTTTTATTCTGCTAATTTGTGCATTTCGTACATATCCTGATGTGTAGAATATGAAAACAACATATTTTGTTCTGACATCGAAAATATATATACAGGGTGCATCAAAATATAGCGCTGCAGAAGACAAAATAACACTTCGATTTCAGAAAAATATATAAGTTTGATAGAATTAGGTAGTTTCTCTTTGTGTTACGTAAAAATACGCATATGTGATCCTCGGGTGTCATATGCAAGCAACCTAGTGGTGTGTCAGTGTAGGGAAATGCAGTGAAATATTCGTTATTTTGAAAAAAAGAATAAAGTAGTAACAAACATGGTACAGGATAACGTACTTTTTTTCAGCCATAGGGATTTGGGTTTGCGACCGCTATGAGAGAAGTGCTGGTACTCGAGTTTGAGCTTTATTTCGTGAAAATATGTTAAATGGTTCTTAAGATATAGACCAAAACAGATTATAATACACGACAATTAGTAACAATTCAATATGCACATAATGACATATAATATATTGTTAGGCGGTTGCCAGCCAACATTTTTACGTGAAATAAGAAAATTAAAACAAAATTGAATAGCTCCGTGGTAATTGGAATCAATTTTTGACAGAAGGTGTGCGTCATGTGATCTCATAGAAAAGGTAAGGGTTAAAGTCGTTCATGTAGAATATATGTTTCTAACTTCATTATTTTATTTTTATTCTGCTAATTTGTGCATTTCGTACATATCCTGATGTGTAGAATATGAAAACAACATATTTTGTTCTGACATCGAAAATATATATACAGGGTGCATCAAAATATAGCGCTGCAGAAGACAAAATAACACTTCGATTTCAGAAAAATATATAAGTTTGATAGAATTAGGTAGTTTCTCTTTGTGTTACGTAAAAATACGCATATGTGATCCTCGGGTGTCATATGCAAGCAACCTAGTGGTGTGTCAGTGTAGGGAAATGCAGTCAAATATGCGTTATTTTAAAAAAAAGAATAAAGTAGTAACAAACATGGTACAGGATAAGGTACCTTTTTTCAGCCAAAGGGACCCGGGTTTACGACCTCTATGAGAGAAGTGCTGGTACTCGAGTTTGAGCTTTATTTCGTGAAAATATGTTAAATGGTTCTTAAGATATAGACCAAAACAGATTATAATACACGACAATTAGTAACAATTCAATATGCACATAATGACATATAATATATTGTTAGGCGGTTGCCAGCCAACATTTTTACGTGAAATAAGAAAATTAAAACAAAATTGAATAGCTCCGTGGTAATTGGAATCAATTTTTGACAGAAGGTGTGCGTCATGTGATCTCATAGAAAAGGTAAGGGTTATAGTCGTTCATATAGAATATTTGTTTCTAACTTCATTATTTTATGCTTTTTCTGCTAATTTGTGCCTTTCGTACCTATCCTGATGTGTAGAATATGAAAACATTTTTTTTGTTCTAACATTGAAAATATATATACAGGGTGCATTAAAATAACCCGTTCCAGAAGACAAGATAACACTTCGATTTCAGAAAAATTTATAAGTTTGATAGAATTAGGTAGTTTCTCTTTGTGTTACGTAAAAATACGCATATGTGATCCTCGGGTGTCATATGCATGCAACCTAGTGGTGTGTCAGTGTAGGGAAATGCAGTGAAATATGCGTTATTTTGAAAACAAGAATAAAGTAGTAACAAACATGGTACAGGATAACGTACTTTTTTTCCGCCATAGGGTTTGGGTTTGCGACCGCTATGAGAGAAGTGCTGGTACTCGAGTTTGAGCTTTATTTCGTGAAAATATGTTAAATGGTTCTTAAGATATAGACCAAAACAGATTATAATACACGACAATTAGTAACAATTCAATATGCACATAATGACATATAATATATTGTTAGGCGGTTGCCAGCCAACATTTTTACGTGAAATAAGAAAATTAAAACAAAATTGAATAGCTCCGTGGTAATTGGAATCAATTTTTGACAGAAGGTGTGCGTCATGTGATCTCATAGAAAAGGTAAGGGTTATAGTCGTTCATATAGAATATTTGTTTCTAACTTCATTATTTTATGCTTTTTCTGCTTATTTGTGCCTTTCGTACCTATCCTGATGTGTAGAATATGAAAACATTTTTTTGTTCTAACATTGAAAATATATATACAGGGTGCATCAAAATAACCCGTTGCAGAAGACTAGATAACACTTCGATTTCAGAAAAATATATAAGTTTGATAGAATTAGGTAGTTTCTCTTTGTGTTACGTAAAAATACGCATATGTGATCCTCGGGTGTCATATGCAAGCTACCTAGTGGTGTGTCAGTGTAGGGAAATGCAGTGAAATATGCGTTATTTTAAAAAAAAGAATAAAGTAGTAACAAACATGGTACAGGATAAGGTACCTTTTTTCAGCCAAAGGGACCCGGGTTTACGACCTCTATGAGAGAAGTGCTGGTACTCGAGTTTGAGCTTTATTTCGTGAAAATATGTTAAATGGTTCTTAAGATATAGACCAAAACAGATTATAATACACGACAATTAGTAACAATTCAATATGCACATAATGACATATAATATATTGTTAGGCGGTTGCCAGCCAACATTTTTACGTGAAATAAGAAAATTAAAACAAAATTGAATAGCTCCGTGGTAATTGGAATCAATTTTTGACAGAAGGTGTGCGTCATGTGATCTCATTGAAAAGGTAAGGGTTAAAGTCGTTCATGTAGAATATATGTTTCTAACTTCATTATTTTATTTTTATTCTGCTAATTTGTGCATTTCGTACATATCCTGATGTGTAGAATATGAAAACAACATATTTTGTTCTGACATCGAAAATATATATACAGGGTGCATCAAAATATAGCGCTGCAGAGGACAAAATAACACTTCGATTTCAGAAAAATATATAAGTTTGATAGAATTAGGTAGTTTCTCTTTGTGTTACGTAAAAATACGCATATGTGATCCTCGGGTGTCATATGCAAGCAACCTAGTGGTGTGTCAGTGTAGGGAAATGCAGTGAAATATTCGTTATTTTGAAAAAAAGAATAAAGTAGTAACAAACATGGTACAGGATAACGTACTTTTTTTCAGCCATAGGGATTTGGGTTTGCGACCGCTATGAGAGAAGTGCTGGTACTCGAGTTTGAGCTTTATTTCGTGAAAATATGTTAAATGGTTCTTAAGATATAGACCAAATTAGATTATAATACACGACAATTAGTAACAATTCAATATGCACATAATGACATATAATATATTGTTAGGCGGTTGCCAGCCAACATTTTTACGTGAAATAAGAAAATTAAAACAAAATTGAATAGCTCCGTGGTAATTGGAATCAATTTTTGACAGAAGGTGTGCGTCATGTGATCTCATTGAAAAGGTAAGGGTTAAAGTCGTTCATGTAGAATATATGTTTCTAACTTCATTATTTTATGCTTTTTCTGCTAATTTGTGCTTTTCCTATCTATCTTGATGTGTAGAATATGAAAACAACATATTTTGCTCTGACATCGAAAATATATATACAGGGTGCATCAAAATATAGCGCTGCAGAGGACAAAATAACACTTCGATTTCAGAAAAATATATAAGTTTGATAGAATTAGGTAGTTTCTCTTTGTGTTACGTAAAAATACGCATATGTGATCCTCGGGTGTCATATGCAAGCAACCTAGTGGTGTGTCAGTGTAGGGAAATGCAGTGAAATATGCGTTATTTTGAAAAAAAGAATAAAGTAGTAACAAACATGGTACAGGATAAGGTACCTTTTTTCAGCCATAGGGACCCGGGATTACGACCTCTATGAGAGAAGTGCTGGTACTCGAGTTTGAGCTTTATTTCGTGAAAATATGTTAAATGGTTCTTAAGATATAGACCAAAACAGATTATAATACACGACAATTAGTAACAATTCAATATGCACATAATGACATATAATATATTGTTAGGCGGTTGCCAGCCAACATTTTTACGTGAAATAAGAAAATTAAAACAAAATTGAATAGCTCCGTGGTAATTGGAATCAATTTTTGACAGAAGGTGTGCGTCATGTGATCTCATAGAAAAGGTAAGGGTTATAGTCGTTCATATAGAATATTTGTTTCTAACTTCATTATTTTATGCTTTTTCTGCTAATTTGTGCCTTTCGTACCTATCCTGATGTGTAGAATATGAAAACATTTTTTTGTTCTAACATTGAAAATATATATACATGGTGCATCAAAATAACCCGTTGCAGAAGACTAGATAACACTTCGATTTCAGAAAAATATATAAGTTTGATAGAATTAGGTAGTTTCTCTTTGTGTTACGTAAAAATACGCATATGTGATCCTCGGGTGTCATATGCAAGCAACCTAGTGGTGTGTCAGTGTAGGGAAATGCAGTGAAATATGCGTTATTTTGAAAAAAAGAATAAAGTAGTAACAAACATGGTACAGGATAACGTACTTTTTTTTCAGCCAAAGGGACCCGCGTTTGCGACCGCTATGAGAGAAGTGCTGGTACTCGAGTTTGAGCTTTATTTCGTGAAAATATGTTAAATGGTTCTTAAGATATAGACCAAAACAGATTATAATACACGACAATTAGTAACAATTCAATATGCACATAATGACATATAATATATTGTTAGGCGGTTGCCAGCCAACATTTTTACGTGAAATAAGAAAATTAAAACAAAATTGAATAGCTCCGTGGTAATTGGAATCAATTTTTGACAGAAGGTGTGCGTCATGTGATCTCATTGAAAAGGTAAGGGTTAAAGTCGTTCATGTAGAATATATATTTCTATCTTCATTATTTTATTTTTATTCTGCTAATTTGTGCTTTTCGTACATATCCTGATGTGTAGAATATGAAAACAACATATTTTGTTCTGACATCGAAAATATATATACAGGGTGCATCAAAATATAGCGCTTCAGAAGACAAAATAACACTTCGATTTCAGAAAAATATATAAGTTTGATAGAATTAGGTAGTTTCTCTTTGTGTTACGTAAAAATACGCATATGTGATCCTCGGGTGTCATATGCAAGCAACCTAGTGGTGTGTCAGTGTAGGGAAATGCAGTGAAATATGCGTTATTTTGAAAAAAGAATAAAGTAGTAACAAACATGGTAGAGGATAACGTATTTTTTTTAAGCCATAGGGACCCGGGTTTGCGACCGCTATGAGAGAAGTGCTGGTACTCGAGTTTGAGCTTTATTTCGTGAAAATATGTTAAATGGTTCTTAAGATATAGACCAAAACAGATTATAATACACGACAATTAGTAACAATTCAATATGCACATAATGACATATAATATATTGTTAGGCGGTTGACAGCCAACATTTTTACGTGAAATAAGAAAATTAAAACAAAATTGAATAGCTCCGTGGTAATTGGAATCAATTTTTGACAGAAGGTGTGCGTCATGTGATCTCATAGAAAAGGTAAGGGTTATAGTCGTTCATATAGAATATTTGTTTCTAACTTCATTATTTTATGCTTTTTCTGCTAATTTGTGCCTTTCGTACCTATCCTGATGTGTAGAATATGAAAACATTTTTTTTGTTCTAACATTGAAAATATATATACAGGGTGCATCAAAATAACCCGTTGCAGAAGACAAGATAACACTTCGATTTCAGAAAAATTTATAAGTTTGATAGAATTAGGTAGTTTCTCTTTGTGTTACGTAAAAATACGCATATGTGATCCTCGGGTGTCATATGCAAGCAACCTAGTGGTGTGTCAGTGTAGGGAAATGCAGTGAAATATGCGTTATTTTGAAAACAAGAATAAAGTAGTAACAAACATGGTACAGGATAACGTACTTTTTTTCAGCCATAGGGATTTGGGTTTGCGGCCGCTATGAGAGAAGTGCAGGTACTCGAGTTTGAGCTTTATTTCGTGAAAATATGTTAAATGGTTCTTAAGATATAGACCAAAACAGATTATAATACACGACAATTAGTAACAATTCAATATGCACATAATGACATATAATATATTGTTAGGCGGTTGCCAGCCAACATTTTTACGTGAAATAAGAAAATTAAAACAAAATTGAATAGCTCCGTGGTAATTGGAATCAATTTTTGACAGAAGGTGTGCGTCATGTGATCTCATTGAAAAGGTAAGGGTTAAAGTCGTTCATGTAGAATATATGTTTCTAACTTCATTATTTTATTTTTATTCTGCTAATTTGTGCATTTCGTACATATCCTGATGTGTAGAATATGAAAACAACATATTTTGTTCTGACATCGAAAATATATATACAGGGTGCATCAAAATATAGCGCTGCAGAGGACAAAATAACACTTCGATTTCAGAAAAATATATAAGTTTGATAGAATTAGGTAGTTTCTCTTTGTGTTACGTAAAAATACGCATATGTGATCCTCGGGTGTCATATGCAAGCAACCTAGTGGTGTGTCAGTGTAGGGAAATGCAGTGAAATATTCGTTATTTTGAAAAAAAGAATAAAGTAGTAACAAACATGGTACAGGATAACGTACTTTTTTTCAGCCATAGGGATTTGGGTTTGCGACCGCTATGAGAGAAGTGCTGGTACTCGAGTTTGAGCTTTATTTCGTGAAAATATGTTAAATGGTTCTTAAGATATAGACCAAATTAGATTATAATACACGACAATTAGTAACAATTCAATATGCACATAATGACATATAATATATTGTTAGGCGGTTGCCAGCCAACATTTTTACGTGAAATAAGAAAATTAAAACAAAATTGAATAGCTCCGTGGTAATTGGAATCAATTTTTGACAGAAGGTGTGCGTCATGTGATCTCATTGAAAAGGTAAGGGTTAAAGTCGTTCATGTAGAATATATGTTTCTAACTTCATTATTTTATGCTTTTTCTGCTAATTTGTGCTTTTCCTATCTATCTTGATGTGTAGAATATGAAAACAACATATTTTGCTCTGACATCGAAAATATATATACAGGGTGCATCAAAATATAGCGCTGCAGAAGACAAAATAACACTTCGATTTCAGAAAAATATATAAGTTTGATAGAATTAGGTAGTTTCTCTTGGTGTTACGTAAAAATACGCATATGTGATCCTCGGGTGTCATATGCAAGCAACCTAGTGGTGTGTCAGTGTAGGGAAATGCAGTGAAATATGCGTTATTTTGAAAAAAAGAATAAAGTAGTAACAAACATGGTACAGGATAAGGTACCTTTTTTCAGCCATAGGGACCCGGGTTTACGACCTCTATGAGAGAAGTGCTGGTACTCGAGTTTGAGCTTTATTTCGTGAAAATATGTTAAATGGTTCTTAAGATATAGACCAAAACAGATTATAATACACGACAATTAGTAACAATTCAATATGCACATAATGACATATAATATATTGTTAGGCGGTTGCCAGCCAACATTTTTACGTGAAATAAGAAAATTAAAACAAAATTGAATAGCTCCGTGGTAATTGGAATCAATTTTTGACAGAAGGTGTGCGTCATGTGATCTCATAGAAAAGGTAAGGGTTATAGTCGTTCATATAGAATATTTGTTTCTAACTTCATTATTTTATGCTTTTTCTGCTAATTTGTGCCTTTCGTACCTATCCTGATGTGTAGAATATGAAAACATTTTTTTGTTCTAACATTGAAAATATATATACAGGGTGCATCAAAATAACCCGTTGCAGAAGACTAGATAACACTTCGATTTCAGAAAAATATATAAGTTTGATAGAATTAGGTAGTTTCTCTTTGTGTTACGTAAAAATACGCATATGTGATCCTCGGGTGTCATATGCAAGCAACCTAGTGGTGTGTCAGTGTAGGGAAATGCAGTGAAATATGCGTTATTTTGAAAAAAAGAATAAAGTAGTAACAAACATGGTACAGGATAACGTACTTTTTTTTCAGCCAAAGGGACCCGCGTTTGCGACCGCTATGAGAGAAGTGCTGGTACTCGAGTTTGAGCTTTATTTCGTGAAAATATGTTAAATGGTTCTTAAGATATAGACCAAAACAGATTATAATACACGACAATTAGTAACAATTCAATATGCACATAATGACATATAATATATTGTTAGGCGGTTGCCAGCCAACATTTTTACGTGAAATAAGAAAATTAAAACAAAATTGAATAGCTCCGTGGTAATTGGAATCAATTTTTGACAGAAGGTGTGCGTCATGTGATCTCATTGAAAAGGTAAGGGTTAAAGTCGTTCATGTAGAATATATATTTCTAACTTCATTATTTTATTTTTATTCTGCTAATTTGTGCTTTTCGTACATATCCTGATGTGTAGAATATGAAAACAACATATTTTGTTCTGACATCGAAAATATATATACAGGGTGCATCAAAATATAGCGCTTCAGAAGACAAAATAACACTTCGATTTCAGAAAAATATATAAGTTTGATAGAATTAGGTAGTTTCTCTTTGTGTTACGTAAAAATACGCATATGTGATCCTCGGGTGTCATATGCAAGCAACCTAGTGGTGTGTCAGTGTAGGGAAATGCAGTGAAATATGCGTTATTTTGAAAAAAAGAATAAAGTAGTAACAAACATGGTAGAGGATAACGTATTTTTTTTAAGCCATAGGGACCCGGGTTTGCGACCGCTATGAGAGAAGTGCTGGTACTCGAGTTTGAGCTTTATTTCGTGAAAATATGTTAAATGGTTCTTAAGATATAGACCAAAACAGATTATAATACACGACAATTAGTAACAATTCAATATGCACATAATGACATATAATATATTGTTAGGCGGTTGCCAGCCAACATTTTTACGTGAAATAAGAAAATTAAAACAAAATTGAATAGCTCCGTGGTAATTGGAATCAATTTTTGACAGAAGGTGTGCGTCATGTGATCTCATAGAAAAGGTAAGGGTTATAGTCGTTCATATAGAATATTTGTTTCTAACTTCATTATTTTATGCTTTTTCTGCTAATTTGTGCCTTTCGTACCTATCCTGATGTGTAGAATATGAAAACATTTTTTTTGTTCTAACATTGAAAATATATATACAGGGTGCATCAAAATAACCCGTTGCAGAAGACAAGATAACACTTCGATTTCAGAAAAATTTATAAGTTTGATAGAATTAGGTAGTTTCTCTTTGTGTTACGTAAAAATACGCATATGTGATCCTCGGGTGTCATATGCAAGCAACCTAGTGGTGTGTCAGTGTAGGGAAATGCAGTGAAATATGCGTTATTTTGAAAACAAGAATAAAGTAGTAACAAACATGGTACAGGATAACGTACTTTTTTTCAGCCATAGGGATTTGCGTTTGCGGCCGCTATGAGAGAAGTGCAGGTACTCGAGTTTGAGCTTTATTTCGTGAAAATATGTTAAATGGTTCTTAAGATATAGACCAAAACAGATTATAATACACGACAATTAGTAACAATTCAATATGCACATAATGACATATAATATATTGTTAGGCGGTTGCCAGCCAACATTTTTACGTGAAATAAGAAAATTAAAACAAAATTGAATAGCTCCGTGGTAATTGGAATCAATTTTTGACAGAAGGTGTGCGTCATGTGATCTCATTGAAAAGGTAAGGGTTAAAGTCGTTCATGTAGAATATATGTTTCTAACTTCATTATTTTATTTTTATTCTGCTAATTTGTGCATTTCGTACATATCCTGATGTGTAGAATATGAAAACAACATATTTTGTTCTTACATCGAAAATATATATACAGGGTGCATCAAAATATAGCGCTGCAGAAGACAAAATAACACTTCGATTTCAGAAAAATATATAAGTTTGATAGAATTAGGTAGTTTCTCTTTGTGTTACGTAAAAATACGCATATGTGATCCTCGGGTGTCATATGCAAGCAACCTAGTGGTGTGTCAGTGTAGGGAAATGCAGTGAAATATGCGTTATTTTGAAAAAAAGAATAAAGTAGTAACAAACATGGTAGAGGATAACGTATTTTTTTTAAGCCATAGGGACCCTTGTTTGCGACCGCTATGAGAGAAGTGCTGGTACTCGAGTTTGAGCTTTATTTCGTGAAAATATGTTAAATGGTTCTTAAGATATAGACCAAAACAGATTATAATACACGACAATTAGTAACAATTGAATATGCACATAATGACATATAATATATTGTTAGGCGGTTGCCAGCCAACATTTTTACGTGAAATAAGAAAATTAAAACAAAATTGAATAGCTCCGTGGTAATTGGAATCAATTTTTGACAGAAGGTGTGCGTCATGTGATCTCATAGAAAAGGTAAGGGTTATAGTCGTTCATATAGAATATTTGTTTCTAACTTCATTATTTTATGCTTTTTCTGCTAATTTGTGCCTTTCGTACCTATCCTGATGTGTAGAATATGAAAACATTTTTTTGTTCTAACATTGAAAATATATATACAGGGTGCATCAAAATAACCCGTTGCAGAAGACTAGATAACACTTCGATTTCAGAAAAATATATAAGTTTGATAGAATTAGGTAGTTTCTCTTTGTGTTACGTAAAAATACGCATATGTGATCCTCGGGTGTCATATGCAAGCAACCTAGTGGTGTGTCAGTGTAGGGAAATGCAGTGAAATATGCGTTATTTTGAAAAAAAGAATAAAGTAGTAACAAACATGGTACAGGATAACGTACTTTTTTTTCAGCCAAAGGGACCCGCGTTTGCGACCGCTATGAGAGAAGTGCTGGTACTCGAGTTTGAGCTTTATTTCGTGAAAATATGTTAAATGGTTCTTAAGATATAGACCAAAACAGATTATAATACACGACAATTAGTAACAATTCAATATGCACATAATGACATATAATATATTGTTAGGCGGTTGCCAGCCAACATTTTTACATGAAATAAGAAAATTAAAACAAAATTGAATAGCTCCGTGGTAATTGGAATCAATTTTTGACAGAAGGTGTGCGTCATGTGATCTCATTGAAAAGGTAAGGGTTAAAGTCGTTCATGTAGAATATATGTTTCTAACTTCATTATTTTATTTTTATTCTGCTAATTTGTGCATTTCGTACATATCCTGATGTGTAGAATATGAAAACAACATATTTTGTTCTGACATCGAAAATATATATACAGGGTGCATCAAAATATAGCGCTTCAGAAGACAAAATAACACTTCGATTTCAGAAAAATATATAAGTTTGATAGAATTAGGTAGTTTCTCTTTGTGTTACGTAAAAATACGCATATGTGATCCTCGGGTGTCATATGCAAGCAACCTAGTGGTGTGTCAGTGTAGGGAAATGCAGTGAAATATGCGTTATTTTGAAAAAAAGAATAAAGTAGTAACAAACATGGTAGAGGATAACGTATTTTTTTTAAGCCATAGGGACCCGGGTTTGCGACCGCTATGAGAGAAGTGCTGGTACTCGAGTTTGAGCTTTATTTCGTGAAAATATGTTAAATGGTTCTTAAGATATAGACCAAAACAGATTATAATACACGACAATTAGTAACAATTCAATATGCACATAATGACATATAATATATTGTTAGGCGGTTGCCAGCCAACATTTTTACGTGAAATAAGAAAATTAAAACAAAATTGAATAGCTCCGTGGTAATTGGAATCAATTTTTGACAGAAGGTGTGCGTCATGTGATCTCATAGAAAAGGTAAGGGTTATAGTCGTTCATATAGAATATTTGTTTCTAACTTCATTATTTTATGCTTTTTCTGCTAATTTGTGCCTTTCGTACCTATCCTGATGTGTAGAATATGAAAACATTTTTTTTGTTCTAACATTGAAAATATATATACAGGGTGCATCAAAATAACCCGTTGCAGAAGACAAGATAACACTTCGATTTCAGAAAAATTGATAAGTTTGATAGAATTAGGTAGTTTCTCTTTGTGTTACGTAAAAATACGCATATGTGATCCTCGGGTGTCATATGCAAGCAACCTAGTGGTGTGTCAGTGTAGGGAAATGCAGTGAAATATGCGTTATTTTGAAAACAAGAATAAAGTAGTAACAAACATGGTACAGGATAACGTACTTTTTTTCAGCCATAGGGATTTGGGTTTGCGGCCGCTATGAGAGAAGTGCAGGTACTCGAGTTTGAGCTTTATTTCGTGAAAATATGTTAAATGGTTCTTAAGATATAGACCAAAACAGATTATAATACACGACAATTAGTAACAATTCAATATGCACATAATGACATATAATATATTGTTAGGCGGTTGCCAGCCAACATTTTTACGTGAAATAAGAAAATTAAAACAAAATTGAATAGCTCCGTGGTAATTGGAATCAATTTTTGACAGAAGGTGTGCGTCATGTGATCTCATTGAAAAGGTAAGGGTTAAAGTCGTTCATGTAGAATATATGTTTCTAACTTCATTATTTTATTTTTATTCTGCTAATTTGTGCATTTCGTACATATCCTGATGTGTAGAATATGAAAACAACATATTTTGTTCTGACATCGAAAATATATATACAGGGTGCATCAAAATATAGCGCTGCAGAAGACAAAATAACACTTCGATTTCAGAAAAATATATAAGTTTGATAGAATTAGGTAGTTTCTCTTTGTGTTACGTAAAAATACGCATATGTGATCCTCGGGTGTCATATGCAAGCAACCTAGTGGTGTGTCAGTGTAGGGAAATGCAGTGAAATATGCGTTATTTTGAAAAAAAGAATAAAGTAGTAACAAACATGGTAGAGGATAACGTATTTTTTTTAAGCCATAGGGACCCTTGTTTGCGACCGCTATGAGAGAAGTGCTGGTACTCGAGTTTGAGCTTTATTTCGTGAAAATATGTTAAATGGTTCTTAAGATATAGACCAAAACAGATTATAATACACGACAATTAGTAACAATTCAATATGCACATAATGACATATAATATATTGTTAGGCGGTTGCCAGCCAACATTTTTACGTGAAATAAGAAAATTAAAACAAAATTGAATAGCTCCGTGGTAATTGGAATCAATTTTTGACAGAAGGTGTGCGTCATGTGATCTCATTGAAAAGGTAAGGGTTAAAGTCGTTCATGTAGAATATATGTTTCTAACTTCATTATTTTATTTTTATTCTGCTAATTTGTGCATTTCGTACATATCCTGATGTGTAGAATATGAAAACAACATATTTTGTTCTGACATCGAAAATATATATACAGGGTGCATCAAAATATAGCGCTGCAGAAGACAAAATAACACTTCGATTTCAGAAAAATATATAAGTTTGATAGAATTAGGTAGTTTCTCTTTGTGTTACGTAAAAATACGCATATGTGATCCTCGGGTGTCATATGCAAGCAACCTAGTGGTGTGTCAGTGTAGGGAAATGCAGTGAAATATGCGTTATTTTGAAAAAAAGAATAAAGTAGTAACAAACATGGTAGAGGATAACGTATTTTTTTTAAGCCATAGGGACCCTTGTTTGCGACCGCTATGAGAGAAGTGCTGGTACTCGAGTTTGAGCTTTATTTCGTGAAAATATGTTAAATGGTTCTTAAGATATAGACCAAAACAGATTATAATACACGACAATTAGTAACAATTCAATATGCACATAATGACATATAATATATTGTTAGGCGGTTGCCAGCCAACATTTTTACGTGAAATAAGAAAATTAAAACAAAATTGAATAGCTCCGTGGTAATTGGAATCAATTTTTGACAGAAGGTGTGCGTCATGTGATCTCATAGAAAAGGTAAGGGTTATAGTCGTTCATATAGAATATTTGTTTCTAACTTCATTATTTTATGCTTTTTCTGCTAATTTGTGCCTTTCGTACCTATCCTGATGTGTAGAATATGAAAACATTTTTTTGTTCTAACATTGAAAATATATATACAGGGTGCATCAAAATAACCCGTTGCAGAAGACTAGATAACACTTCGATTTCAGAAAAATATATAAGTTTGATAGAATTAGGTAGTTTCTCTTTGTGTTACGTAAAAATACGCATATGTGATCCTCGGGTGTCATATGCAAGCAACCTAGTGGTGTGTCAGTGTAGGGAAATGCAGTGAAATATGCGTTATTTTGAAAAAAAGAATAAAGTAGTAACAAACATGGTACAGGATAACGTACTTTTTTTTCAGCCAAAGGGACCCGCGTTTGCGACCGCTATGAGAGAAGTGCTGGTACTCGAGTTTGAGCTTTATTTCGTGAAAATATGTTAAATGGTTCTTAAGATATAGACCAAAACAGATTATAATACACGACAATTAGTAACAATTCAATATGCACATAATGACATATAATATATTGTTAGGCGGTTGCCAGCCAACATTTTTACATGAAATAAGAAAATTAAAACAAAATTGAATAGCTCCGTGGTAATTGGAATCAATTTTTGACAGAAGGTGTGCGTCATGTGATCTCATTGAAAAGGTAAGGGTTAAAGTCGTTCATGTAGAATATATGTTTCTAACTTCATTATTTTATTTTTATTCTGCTAATTTGTGCATTTCGTACATATCCTGATGTGTAGAATATGAAAACAACATATTTTGTTCTGACATCGAAAATATATATACAGGGTGCATCAAAATATAGCGCTTCAGAAGACAAAATAACACTTCGATTTCAGAAAAATATATAAGTTTGATAGAATTAGGTAGTTTCTCTTTGTGTTACGTAAAAATACGCATATGTGATCCTCGGGTGTCATATGCAAGCAACCTAGTGGTGTGTCAGTGTAGGGAAATGCAGTGAAATATGCGTTATTTTGAAAAAAAGAATAAAGTAGTAACAAACATGGTAGAGGATAACGTATTTTTTTTAAGCCATAGGGACCCGGGTTTGCGACCGCTATGAGAGAAGTGCTGGTACTCGAGTTTGAGCTTTATTTCGTGAAAATATGTTAAATGGTTCTTAAGATATAGACCAAAACAGATTATAATACACGACAATTAGTAACAATTCAATATGCACATAATGACATATAATATATTGTTAGGCGGTTGCCAGCCAACATTTTTACGTGAAATAAGAAAATTAAAACAAAATTGAATAGCTCCGTGGTAATTGGAATCAATTTTTGACAGAAGGTGTGCGTCATGTGATCTCATAGAAAAGGTAAGGGTTATAGTCGTTCATATAGAATATTTGTTTCTAACTTCATTATTTTATGCTTTTTCTGCTAATTTGTGCCTTTCGTACCTATCCTGATGTGTAGAATATGAAAACATTTTTTTTGTTCTAACATTGAAAATATATATACAGGGTGCATCAAAATAACCCGTTGCAGAAGACTAGATAACACTTCGATTTCAGAAAAATATATAAGTTTGATAGAATTAGGTAGTTTCTCTTTGTGTTACGTAAAAATACGCATATGTGATCCTCGGGTGTCATATGCAAGCAACCTAGTGGTGTGTCAGTGTAGGGAAATGCAGTGAAATATGCGTTATTTTGAAAAAAAGAATAAAGTAGTAACAAACATGGTACAGGATAACGTACTTTTTTTCAGCCATAGGGACCCGGGTTTGCGACCGCTATGAGAGAAGTGCTGGTACTCGAGTTTGAGCTTTATTTCGTGAAAATATGTTAAATGGTTCTTAAGATATAGACCAAAACAGATTATAATACACGACAATTAGTAACAATTCAATATGCACATAATGACATATAATATATTGTTAGGCGGTTGCCAGCCAACATTTTTACGTGAAATAAGAAAATTAAAACAAAATTGAATAGCTCCGTGGTAATTGGAATCAATTTTTGACAGAAGGTGAGCGTCATGTGATCTCATTGAAAAGGTAAGGGTTAAAGTCGTTCATGTAGAATATATGTTTCTAACTTCATTATTTTATTTTTATTCTGCTAATTTGTGCATTTCGTACATATCCTGATGTGTAGAATATGAAAACAACATATTTTGTTCTGACATCGAAAATATATATACAGGGTGCATCAAAATATAAAGCTGCAGAGGACAAAATAACACTTCGATTTCAGAAAAATATATGTTTGATAGAATTAGGTAGTTTCTCTTTGTGTTACGTAAAAATACGCATATGTGATCCTCGGGTGTCATATGCAAGCAACCTAGTGGTGTGTCAGTGTAGGGAAATGCAGTGAAATATGCGTTATTTTGAAAAAAAGAATAAAGTAGTAACAAACATGGTACAGGATAACGTACTTTTTTTCAGCCATAGGGACCCGGGTTTGCGACCGCTATGAGAGAAGTGCTGGTACTCGAGTTTGAGCTTTATTTCGTGAAAATATGTTAAATGGTTCTTAAGATATAGACCAAAACAGATTATAATACACGACAATTAGTAACAATTCAATATGCACATAATGACATATAATATATTGTTAGGCGGTTGCCAGCCAACATTTTTACGTGAAATAAGAAAATTAAAACAAAATTGAATAGCTCCGTGGTAATTGGAATCAATTTTTGACAGAAGGTGAGCGTCATGTGATCTCATTGAAAAGGTAAGGGTTAAAGTCGTTCATGTAGAAAATATGTTTCTAACTTCATTATTTTATTTTTATTCTGCTAATTTGTGCATTTCGTACATATCCTGATGTGTAGAATATGAAAACAACATATTTTGTTCTGACATCGAAAATATATATACAGGGTGCATCAAAATATAGCGCTGCAGAGGACAAGATAACACTTCGATTTCAGAAAAATATATAAGTTTGATAGAATTAGGTAGTTTCTCTTTGTGTTACGTAAAAATACGCATATGTGATCCTCGGGTGTCATATGCAAGCAACCTAGTGGTGTGTCAGTGTAGGGAAATGCAGTGAAATATTCGTTATTTTGAAAAAAAGAATAAAGTAGTAACAAACATGGTACAGGATAACGTACTTTTTTTCAGCCATAGGGATTTGGGTTTGCGACCGCTATGAGAGAAGTGCTGGTACTCGAGTTTGAGCTTTATTTCGTGAAAATATGTTAAATGGTTCTTAAGATATAGACCAAAACAGATTATAATACACGACAATTAGTAACAATTCAATATGCACATAATGACATATAATATATTGTTAGGCGGTTGCCAGCCAACATTTTTACGTGAAATAAGAAAATTAAAACAAAATTGAATAGCTCCGTGGTAATTGGAATCAATTTTTGACAGAAGGTGTGCGTCATGTGATCTCATTGAAAAGGTAAGGGTTAAAGTCGTTCATGTAGAATATATGTTTCTAACTTCATTATTTTATGCTTTTTCTGCTAATTTGTGCTTTTCCTACCTATCTTGATGTGTAGAATATGAAAACAACATATTTTGCTCTGACATCGAAAATATATATACAGGGTGCATCAAAATATAGCGCTGCAGAAGACAAAATAACACTCCGATTTCAGAAAAATATATAAGTTTGATAGAATTAGGTAGTTTCTCTTTGTGTTACGTAAAAATACGCATATGTGATCCTCGGGTATCATATGCAAGCAACCTAGTGGTGTGTCAGTGTAGGGAAATGCAGTGAAATATGCGTTATTTTGAAAAAAAGAATAAAGTAGTAACAAACATGGTACAGGATAAGGTACCTTTTTTCAGCCATAGGGACCCGGGTTTACGACCTCTATGAGAGAAGTGCTGGTACTCGAGTTTGAGCTTTATTTCGTGAAAATATGTTAAATGGTTCTTAAGATATAGACCAAAACAGATTATAATACACGACAATTAGTAACAATTCAATATGCACATAATGACATATAATATATTGTTAGGCGGTTGCCAGCCAACATTTTTACGTGAAATAAGAAAATTAAAACAAAATTGAATAGCTCCGTGGTAATTGGAATCAATTTTTGACAGAAGGTGTGCGTCATGTGATCTCATAGAAAAGGTAAGGGTTATAGTCGTTCATATAGAATATTTGTTTCTAACTTCATTATTTTATGCTTTTTCTGCTAATTTGTGCCTTTCGTACCTATCCTGATGTGTAGAATATGAAAACATTTTTTTTGTTCTAACATTGAAAATATATATACAGGGTGCATCAAAATAACCCGTTGCAGAAGACTAGATAACACTTCGATTTCAGAAAAATATATAAGTTTGATAGAATTAGGTAGTTTCTCTTTGTGTTACGTAAAAATACGCATATGTGATCCTCGGGTGTCATATGCAAGCAACCTAGTGGTGTGTCAGTGTAGGGAAATGCAGTGAAATATGCGTTATTTTGAAAAAAAGAATAAAGTAGTAACAAACATGGTACAGGATAACGTACTTTTTTTCAGCCATAGGGACCCGGGTTTGCGACCGCTATGAGAGAAGTGCTGGTACTCGAGTTTGAGCTTTATTTCGTGAAAATATGTTAAATGGTTCTTAAGATATAGACCAAAACAGATTATAATACACGACAATTAGTAACAATTCAATATGTACATAATGACATATAATATATTGTTAGGCGGTTGCCAGCCAACATTTTTACGTGAAATAAGAAAATTAAAACAAAATTGAATAGCTCCGTGGTAATTGGAATCAATTTTTGACAGAAGGTGAGCGTCATGTGATCTCATTGAAAAGGTAAGGGTTAAAGTCGTTCATGTAGAATATATGTTTCTAACTTCATTATTTTATTTTTATTCTGCTAATTTGTGCATTTCGTACATATCCTGATGTGTAGAATATGAAAACAACATATTTTGTTCTGACATCGAAAATATATATACAGGTTGCATCAAAATATAGCGCTGCAGAGGACAAAATAACACTTCGATTTCAGAAAAATATATAAGTTTGATAGAATTAGGTAGTTTCTCTTTGTGTTACGTAAAAATACGCATATGTGATCCTCGGGTGTCATATGCAAGCAACCTAGTGGTGTGCCAGTGTAGGGAAATGCAGTGAAATATGCGTTATTTTGAAAAAAAGAATAAAGTAGTAACAAACATGGTACAGGATAACGTACTTTTTTTCAGCCATAGGGACCCGGGTTTGCGACCGCTATGAGAGAGGTGCTGGTACTCGAGTTTGAGCTTTATTTCGTGAAAATATGTTAAATGGTTCTTAAGATATAGACCAAAACAGATTATAATACACGACAATTAGTAACAATTCAATATGCACATAATGACATATAATATATTGTTAGGCGGTTGCCAGCCAACATTTTTACGTGAAATAAGAAAATTAAAACAAAATTGAATAGCTCCGTGGTAATTGGAATCAATTTTTGACAGAAGGTGTGCGTCATGTGATCTCATTGAAAAGGTAAGGGTTAAAGTCGTTCATGTAGAATATATGTTTCTAACTTCATTATTTTATGCTTTTTCTGCTAATTTGTGCTTTTCCTACCTATCTTGATGTGTAGAATATGAAAACAACATATTTTGCTCTGACATCGAAAATATATATACAGGGTGCATCAAAATATAGCGCTGCAGAAGACAAAATAACACTCCGATTTCAGAAATATATATAAGTTTGATAGAATTAGGTAGTTTCTCTTTGTGTTACGTAAAAATACGCATATGTGATCCTCGGGTATCATATGCAAGCAACCTAGTGGTGTGTCAGTGTAGGGAAATGCAGTGAAATATGCGTTATTTTGAAAAAAAGAATAAAGTAGTAACAAACATGGTACAGGATAAGGTACCTTTTTTCAGCAATAGGGACCCGGGTTTACGACCTCTACGAGAGAAGTGCTGGTACTCGAGTTTGAGCTTTATTTCGTGAAAATATGTTAAATGGTTCTTAAGATATAGACCAAAACAGATTATAATACACGACAATTAGTAACAATTCAATATGCACATAATGACATATAATATATTGTTAGGCGGTTGCCAGCCAACATTTTTACGTGAAATAAGAAAATTAAAACAAAATTGAATAGCTCCGTGGTAATTGGAATCAATTTTTGACAGAAGGTGTGCGTCATGTGATCTCATTGAAAAGGTAAGGGTTATAGTCGTTCATATAGAATATCTGTTTCTAACTTCATTATTTTATGCTTTTTCTGCTAATTTGTGCCTTTCGTACCTATCCTGATGTGTAGAATATGAAAACATTTTTTTTGTTCTAACATTGAAAATATATATACAGGGTGCATCAAAATAACCCGTTGCAGAATACTAGATAACACTTCGATTTCAGAAAAATATATAAGTTTGATAGAATTAGGTAGTTTCTCTTTGTGTTACGTAAAAATACGCATATGTGATCCTCGGGTGTCATATGCAAGCAACCTAGTGGTGTGTCAGTGTAGGGAAATGCAGTGAAATATGCGTTATTTTGAAAAAAAGAATAAAGTAGTAACAAACATGGTACAGGATAACGTACTTTTTTTCAGCCATAGGGACCCGGGTTTGCGACCGCTATGAGAGAAGTGCTGGTACTCGAGTTTGAGCTTTATTTCGTGAAAATATGTTAAATGGTTCTTAAGATATAGACCAAAACAGATTATAATACACGACAATTAGTAACAATTCAATATGCACATAATGACATATAATATATTGTTAGGCGGTTGCCAGCCAACATTTTTACGTGAAATAAGAAAATTAAAACAAAATTGAATAGCTCCGTGGTAATTGGAATCAATTTTTGACAGAAGGTGAGCGTCATGTGATCTCATTGAAAAGGTAAGGGTTAAAGTCGTTCATGTAGAATATTTGTTTCTAACTTCATTATTTTATTTTTATTCTGCTAATTTGTGCATTTCGTACATATCCTGATGTGTAGAATATGAAAACAACATATTTTGTTCTGACATCGAAAATATATATACAGGGTGCATCAAAATATAGCGCTGCAGAGGACAAAATAACACTTCGATTTCAGAAAAATATATAAGTTTGATAGAATTAGGTAGTTTCTCTTTGTGTTACGTAAAAATACGCATATGTGATCCTCGGGTGTCATATGCAAGCAACCTAGTGGTGTGTCAGTGTAGGGAAATGCAGTGAAATATTCGTTATTTTGAAAAAAAGAATAAAGTAGTAACAAACATGGTACAGGATAACGTACTTTTTTTCAGCCATAGGGATTTGGGTTTGCGATTGCTATGAGAGAAGTGCTGGTACTCGAGTTTGAGCTTTATTTCGTGAAAATATGTTAAATGGTTCTTAAGATATAGACCAAAACAGATTATAATACACGACAATTAGTAACAATTCAATATGCACATAATGACATATAATATATTGTTAGGCGGTTGCCAGCCAACATTTTTACGTGAAATAAGAAAATTAAAACAAAATTGAATAGCTCCGTGGTAATTGGAATCAATTTTTGACAGAAGGTGTGCGTCATGTGATCTCATTGAAAAGGTAAGGGTTAAAGTCGTTCATGTAGAATATATGTTTCTAACTTCATTATTTTATTTTTATTCTGCTAATTTGTGCATTTCGTACATATCCTGATGTGTAGAATATGAAAACAACATATTTTGTTCTGACATCGAAAATATATATACAGGGTGCATCAAAATATAGCGCTGCAGAGGACAAAATAACACTTCGATTTCAGAAAAATATATGTTTGATAGAATTAGGTAGTTTCTCTTTGTGTTACGTAAAAATACGCATATGTGATCCTCGGGTGTCATATGCAAGGAACCTAGTGGTGTGTCAGTGTAGGGAAATGCAGTGAAATATGCGTTATTTTGAAAAAAAGAATAAAGTAGTAACAAACATGGTACAGGATAACGTACTTTTTTTCAGCCATAGGGACCCGGGTTTGCGACCGCTATGAGAGAAGTGCTGGTACTCGAGTTTGAGCTTTATTTCGTGAAAATATGTTAAATGGTTCTTAAGATATAGACCAAAACAGATTATAATACACGACAATTAGTAACAATTCAATATGCACATAATGACATATAATATATTGTTAGGCGGTTGCCAGCCAACATTTTTACGTGAAATAAGAAAATTAAAACAAAATTGAATAGCTCCGTGGTAATTGGAATCAATTTTTGACAGAAGGTGTGCGTCATGTGATCTCATTGAAAAGGTAAGGGTTAAAGTCGTTCATGTAGAATATATGTTTCTAACTTCATTATTTTATGCTTTTTCTGCTAATTTGTGCTTTTCCTACCTATCTTGATGTGTAGAATATGAAAACAACATATTTTGCTCTGACATCGAAAATATATATACAGGGTGCATCAAAATATAGCGCTGCAGAAGACAAAATAACACTCCGATTTCAGAAAAATATATAAGTTTGATAGAATTAGGTAGTTTCTCTTTGTGTTACGTAAAAATACGCATATGTGATCCTCGGGTATCATATGCAAGCAACCTAGTGGTGTGTCAGTGTAGGGAAATGCAGTGAAATATGCGTTATTTTGAAAAAAAGAATAAAGTAGTAACAAACATGGTACAGGATAAGGTACCTTTTTTCAGCCATAGGGACCCGGGTTTACGACCTCTATGAGAGGAGTGCTGGTACTCGAGTTTGAGCTTTATTTCGTGAAAATATGTTAAATGGTTCTTAAGATATAGACCAAAACAGATTATAATACACGACAATTAGTAACAATTCAATATGCACATAATGACATATAATATATTGTTAGGCGGTTGCCAGCCAACATTTTTACGTGAAATAAGAAAATTAAAACAAAATTGAATAGCTCCGTGGTAATTGGAATCAATTTTTGACAGAAGGTGTGCGTCATGTGATCTCATTGAAAAGGTAAGGGTTAAAGTCGTTCATGTAGAATATATGTTTCTAACTTCATTATTTTATTTTTATTCTGCTAATTTGTGCATTTCGTACATATCCTGATGTGTAGAATATGAAAACAACATATTTTGTTCTGACATCGAAAATATATATACAGGGTGCATCAAAATATAGCGCTGCAGAGGACAAAATAACACTTCGATTTCAGAAAAATATATGTTTGATAGAATTAGGTACTTTCTCTTTGTGTTACGTAAAAATACGCATATGTGATCCTCGGGTGTCATATGCAAGCAACCTAGTGGTGTGTCAGTGTAGGGAAATGCAGTGAAATATGCGTTATTTTGAAAAAAAGAATAAAGTAGTAACAAACATGGTACAGGATAACGTATTTTTTTTCAGCCATAGGGACCCGGGTTTGCGACCGCTATGAGAGAGGTGCTGGTACTCGAGTTTGAGCTTTATTTCGTGAAAATATGTTAAATGGTTCTTAAGATATAGACCAAAACAGATTATAATACACGACAATTAGTAACAATTCAATATGCACATAATGACATATAATATATTGTTAGGCGGTTGCCAGCCAACATTTTTACGTGAAATAAGAAAATTAAAACAAAATTGAATAGCTCCGTGGTAATTGGAATCAATTTTTGACAGAAGGTGTGCGTCATGTGATCTCATTGAAAAGGTAAGGGTTAAAGTCGTTCATGTAGAATATATGTTTCTAACTTCATTATTTTATTTTTATTCTGCTAATTTGTGCATTTCGTACATATCCTGATGTGTAGAATATGAAAACAACATATTTTGTTCTGACATCGAAAATATATATACAGGGTGCATCAAAATATAGCGCTGCAGAGGACAAAATAACACTTCGATTTCAGAAAAATATATGTTTGATAGAATTAGGTAGTTTCTCTTTGTGTTACGTAAAAATACGCATATGTGATCCTCGGGTGTCATATGCAAGCAACCTAGTGGTGTGTCAGTGTAGGGAAATGCAGTGAAATATGCGTTATTTTGAAAAAAAGAATAAAGTAGTAACAAACATGGTACAGGATAACGTACTTTTTTTCAGCCATAGGGACCCGGGTTTGCGACCGCTATGAGAGAAGTGCTGGTACTCGAGTTTGAGCTTTATTTCGTGAAAATATGTTAAATGGTTCTTAAGATATAGACCAAAACAGATTATAATACACGACAATTAGTAACAATTCAATATGCACATAATGACATATAATATATTGTTAGGCGGTTGCCAGCCAACATTTTTACGTGAAATAAGAAAATTAAAACAAAATTGAATAGCTCCGTGGTAATTGGAATCAATTTTTGACAGAAGGTGTGCGTCATGTGATCTCATTGAAAAGGTAAGGGTTAAAGTCGTTCATGTAGAATATTTGTTTCTAACTTCATTATTTTATTTTTATTCTGCTAATTTGTGCATTTCGTACATATCCTGATGTGTAGAATATGAAAACAACATATTTTGTTCTGACATCGAAAATATATATACAGGGTGCATCAAAATATAGCGCTGCAGAGGACAAAATAACACTTCGATTTCAGAAAAATATATAAGTTTGATAGAATTAGGTAGTTTCTCTTTGTGTTACGTAAAAATACGCATATGTGATCCTCGGGTGTCATATGCAAGCAACCTAGTGGTGTGTCAGTGTAGGGAAATGCAGTGAAATATTCGTTATTTTGAAAAAAAGAATAAAGTAGTAACAAACATGGTACAGGATAACGTACTTTTTTTCAGCCATAGGGATTTGGGTTTGCGATTGCTATGAGAGAAGTGCTGGTACTCGAGTTTGAGCTTTATTTCGTGAAAATATGTTAAATGGTTCTTAAGATATAGACCAAAACAGATTATAATACACGACAATTAGTAACAATTCAATATGCACATAATGACATATAATATATTGTTAGGCGGTTGCCAGCCAACATTTTTACGTGAAATAAGAAAATTAAAACAAAATTGAATAGCTCCGTGGTAATTGGAATCAATTTTTGACAGAAGGTGTGCGTCATGTGATCTCATTGAAAAGGTAAGGGTTAAAGTCGTTCATGTAGAATATATGTTTCTAACTTCATTATTTTATTTTTATTCTGCTAATTTGTGCATTTCGTACATATCCTGATGTGTAGAATATGAAAACAACATATTTTGTTCTGACATCGAAAATATATATACAGGGTGCATCAAAATATAGCGCTGCAGAGGACAAAATAACACTTCGATTTCAGAAAAATATATGTTTGATAGAATTAGGTAGTTTCTCTTTGTGTTACGTAAAAATACGCATATGTGATCCTCGGGTGTCATATGCAAGCAACCTAGTGGTGTGTCAGTGTAGGGAAATGCAGTGAAATATGCGTTATTTTGAAAAAAAGAATAAAGTAGTAACAAACATGGTACAGGATAACGTACTTTTTTTCAGCCATAGGGACCCGGGTTTGCGACCGCTATGAGAGAAGTGCTGGTACTCGAGTTTGAGCTTTATTTCGTGAAAATATGTTAAATGGTTCTTAAGATATAGACCAAAACAGATTATAATACACGACAATTAGTAACAATTCAATATGCACATAATGACATATAATATATTGTTAGGCGGTTGCCAGCCAACATTTTTACGTGAAATAAGAAAATTAAAACAAAATTGAATAGCTCCGTGGTAATTGGAATCAATTTTTGACAGAAGGTGTGCGTCATGTGATCTCATTGAAAAGGTAAGGGTTAAAGTCGTTCATGTAGAATATATGTTTCTAACTTCATTATTTTATGCTTTTTCTGCTAATTTGTGCTTTTCCTACCTATCTTGATGTGTAGAATATGAAAACAACATATTTTGCTCTGACATCGAAAATATATATACAGGGTGCATCAAAATATAGCGCTGCAGAATACAAAATAACACTCCGATTTCAGAAAAATATATAAGTTTGATAGAATTAGGTAGTTTCTCTTTGTGTTACGTAAAAATACGCATATGTGATCCTCGGGTATCATATGCAAGCAACCTAGTGGTGTGTCAGTGTAGGGAAATGCAGTGAAATATGCGTTATTTTGAAAAAAAGAATAAAGTAGTAACAAACATGGTACAGGATAAGGTACCTTTTTTCAGCCATAGGGACCCGGGTTTACGACCTCTATGAGAGGAGTGCTGGTACTCGAGTTTGAGCTTTATTTCGTGAAAATATGTTAAATGGTTCTTAAGATATAGACCAAAACAGATTATAATACACGACAATTAGTAACAATTCAATATGCACATAATGACATATAATATATTGTTAGGCGGTTGCCAGCCAACATTTTTACGTGAAATAAGAAAATTAAAACAAAATTGAATAGCTCCGTGGTAATTGGAATCAATTTTTGACAGAAGGTGTGCGTCATGTGATCTCATTGAAAAGGTAAGGGTTAAAGTCGTTCATGTAGAATATATGTTTCTAACTTCATTATTTTATTTTTATTCTGCTAATTTGTGCATTTCGTACATATCCTGATGTGTAGAATATGAAAACAACATATTTTGTTCTGACATCGAAAATATATATACAGGGTGCATCAAAATATAGCGCTGCAGAGGACAAAATAACACTTCGATTTCAGAAAAATATATGTTTGATAGAATTAGGTACTTTCTCTTTGTGTTACGTAAAAATACGCATATGTGATCCTCGGGTGTCATATGCAAGCAACCTAGTGGTGTGTCAGTGTAGGGAAATGCAGTGAAATATGCGTTATTTTGAAAAAAAGAATAAAGTAGTAACAAACATGGTACAGGATAACGTATTTTTTTTCAGCCATAGGGACCCGGGTTTGCGACCGCTATGAGAGAGGTGCTGGTACTCGAGTTTGAGCTTTATTTCGTGAAAATATGTTAAATGGTTCTTAAGATATAGACCAAAACAGATTATAATACACGACAATTAGTAACAATTCAATATGCACATAATGACATATAATATATTGTTAGGCGGTTGCCAGCCAACATTTTTACGTGAAATAAGAAAATTAAAACAAAATTGAATAGCTCCGTGGTAATTGGAATCAATTTTTGACAGAAGGTGTGCGTCATGTGATCTCATTGAAAAGGTAAGGGTTAAAGTCGTTCATGTAGAATATATGTTTCTAACTTCATTATTTTATTTTTATTCTGCTAATTTGTGCATTTCGTACATATCCTGATGTGTAGAATATGAAAACAACATATTTTGTTCTGACATCGAAAATATATATACAGGGTGCATCAAAATATAGCGCTGCAGAGGACAAAATAACACTTCGATTTCAGAAAAATATATGTTTGATAGAATTAGGTAGTTTCTCTTTGTGTTACGTAAAAATACGCATATGTGATCCTCGGGTGTCATATGCAAGCAACCTAGTGGTGTGTCAGTGTAGGGAAATGCAGTGAAATATGCGTTATTTTGAAAAAAAGAATAAAGTAGTAACAAACATGGTACAGGATAACGTACTTTTTTTCAGCCATAGGGACCCGGGTTTGCGACCGCTATGAGAGAAGTGCTGGTACTCGAGTCTGAGCTTTATTTCGTGAAAATATGTTAAATGGTTCTTAAGATATAGACAAAAACAGATTATAATACACGACAATTAGTAACAATTCAATATGCACATAATGACATATAATATATTGTTAGGCGGTTGCCAGCCAACATTTTTACGTGAAATAAGAAAATTAAAACAAAATTGAATAGCTCCGTGGTAATTGGAATCAATTTTTGACAGAAGGTGTGCGTCATGTGATCTCATTGAAAAGGTAAGGGTTAAAGTCGTTCATGTAGAATATATGTTTCTAACTTCATTATTTTATGCTTTTTCTGCTAATTTGTGCTTTTCCTACCTATCTTGATGTGTAGAATATGAAAACAACATATTTTGCTCTGACATCGAAAATATATATACAGGGTGCATCAAAATATAGCGCTGCAGAAGACAAAATAACACTCCGATTTCAGAAAAATATATAAGTTTGATAGAATTAGGTAGTTTCTCTTTGTGTTACGTAAAAATACGCATATGTGATCCTCGGGTATCATATGCAAGCAACCTAGTGGTGTGTCAGTGTAGGGAAATGCAGTGAAATATGCGTTATTTTGAAAAAAAGAATAAAGTAGTAACAAACATGGTACAGGATAAGGTACCTTTTTTCAGCCATAGGGACCCGGGTTTACGACCTCTATGAGAGAAGTGCTGGTACTCGAGTTTGAGCTTTATTTCGTGAAAATATGTTAAATGGTTCTTAAGATATAGACCAAAACAGATTATAATACACGACAATTAGTAACAATTCAATATGCACATAATGACATATAATATATTGTTAGGCGGTTGCCAGCCAACATTTTTACGTGAAATAAGAAAATTAAAACAAAATTGAATAGCTCCGTGGTAATTGGAATCAATTTTTGACAGAAGGTGTGCGTCATGTGATCTCATTGAAAAGGTAAGGGTTAAAGTCGTTCATGTAGAATATATGTTTCTAACTTCATTATTTTATTTTTATTCTGCTAATTTGTGCATTTCGTACATATCCTGATGTGTAGAATATGAAAACAACATATTTTGTTCTGACATCGAAAATATATATACAGGGTGCATCAAAATATAGCGCTGCAGAGGACAAAATAACACTTCGATTTCAGAAAAATATATGTTTGATAGAATTAGGTAGTTTCTCTTTGTGTTACGTAAAAATACGCATATGTGATCCTCGGGTGTCATATGCAAGCAACCTAGTGGTGTGTCAGTGTAGGGAAATGCAGTGAAATATGCGTTATTTTGAAAAAAAGAATAAAGTAGTAACAAACATGGTACAGGATAACGTACTTTTTTTCAGCCATAGGGACCCGGGTTTGCGACCGCTATGAGAGAGGTGCTGGTACTCGAGTTTGAGCTTTATTTCGTGAAAATATGTTAAATGGTTCTTAAGATATAGACCAAAACAGATTATAATACACGACAATTAGTAACAATTCAATATGCACATAATGACATATAATATATTGTTAGGCGGTTGCCAGCCAACATTTTTACGTGAAATAAGAAAATTAAAACAAAATTGAATAGCTCCGTGGTAATTGGAATCAATTTTTGACAGAAGGTGTGCGTCATGTGATCTCATTGAAAAGGTAAGGGTTAAAGTCGTTCATGTAGAATATATGTTTCTAACTTCATTATTTTATGCTTTTTCTGCTAATTTGTGCCTTTCGTACCTATCCTGATGTGTAGAATATGAAAACATTTTTTTTTGTTCTAACATTGAAAATATATATACAGGGTGCATCAAAATAACCCGTTGCAGAAGACTAGATAACACTTCGATTTCAGAAAAATATATAAGTTTGATAGAATTATGTAGTTTCTCTTTGTGTTACGTAAAAATACGCATATGTGATCCTCGGGTGTCATATGCAAGCAACCTAGTGGTGTGTCAGTGTAGGGAAATGCAGTGAAATATGCGTTATTTTGAAAAAAAGAATAAAGTAGTAACAAACATGGTACAGGATAACGTACTTTTTTTCAGCCATAGGGACCCGGGTTTGCGACCGCTATGAGAGAAGTGCTGGTACTCGAGTTTGAGCTTTATTTCGTGAAAATATGTTAAATGGTTCTTAAGATATAGACCAAAACAGATTATAATACACGACAATTAGTAACAATTCAATATGCACATAATGACATATAATATATTGTTAGGCGGTTGCCAGCCAACATTTTTACGTGAAATAAGAAAATTAAAACAAAATTGAATAGCTCCGTGGTAATTGGAATCAATTTTTGACAGACGGTGAGCGTCATGTGATCTCATTGAAAAGGTAAGGGTTAAAGTCGTTCATGTAGAATATATGTTTCTAACTTCATTATTTTATTTTTATTCTGCTAATTTGTGCATTTCGTACATATCCTGATGTGTAGAATATGAAAACAACATATTTTGTTCTGACATCGAAAATATATATACAGGGTGCATCAAAATATAGCGCTGCAGAGGACAAAATAACACTTCGATTTCAGAAAAATATATAAGTTTGATAGAATTAGGTAGTTTCTCTTTGTGTTACGTAAAAATACGCATATGTGATCCTCGGGTGTCATATGCAAGCAACCTAGTGGTGTGTCAGTGTAGGGAAATGCAGTGAAATATGCGTTATTTTGAAAAAAAGAATAAAGTAGTAACAAACATGGTACAGGATAACGTACTTTTTTTCAGCCATAGGGATTTGGGTTTGCGACCGCTATGAGAGAAGTGCTGGTACTCGAGTTTGAGCTTTATTTCGTGAAAATATGTTAAATGGTTCTTAAGATATAGACCAAAACAGATTATAATACACGACAATTAGTAACAATTCAATATGCACATAATGACATATAATATATTGTTAGGCGGTTGCCAGCCAACATTTTTACGTGAAATAAGAAAATTAAAACAAAATTGAATAGCTCCGTGGTAATTGGAATCAATTTTTGACAGAAGGTGTGCGTCATGTGATCTCATTGAAAAGGTAAGGGTTAAAGTCGTTCATGTAGAATATATGTTTCTAACTTCATTATTTTATTTTTATTCTGCTAATTTGTGCATTTCGTACATATCCTGATGTGTAGAATATGAAAACAACATATTTTGTTCTGACATCGAAAATATATATACAGGGTGCATCAAAATATAGCGCTGCAGAGGACAAAATAACACTTCGATTTCAGAAAAATATATGTTTGATAGAATTAGGTAGTTTCTCTTTGTGTTACGTAAAAATACGCATATGTGATCCTCGGGTGTCATATGCAAGCAACCTAGTGTTGTGTCAGTGTAGGGAAATGCAGTGAAATATGCGTTATTTTGAAAAAAAGAATAAAGTAGTAACAAACATGGTACAGGATAACGTACTTTTTTTCAGCCATAGGGACCCGGGTTTGCGACCGCTATGAGAGAAGTGCTGGTACTCGAGTTTGAGCTTTATTTCGTGAAAATATGTTAAATGGTTCTTAAGATATAGACCAAAACAGATTATAATACACGACAATTAGTAACAATTCAATATGCACATAATGACATATAATATATTGTTAGGCGGTTGCCAGCCAACATTTTTACGTGAAATAAGAAAATTAAAACAAAATTGAATAGCTCCGTGGTAATTGGAATCAATTTTTGACAGAAGGTGAGCGTCATGTGATCTCATTGAAAAGGTAAGGGTTAAAGTCGTTCATGTAGAATATATGTTTCTAACTTCATTATTTTATTTTTATTCTGCTAATTTGTGCATTTCGTACATATCCTGATGTGTAGAATATGAAAACAACATATTTTGTTCTGACATCGAAAATATATATACAGGGTGCATCAAAATATAGCGCTGCAGAGGACAAAATAACACTTCGATTTCAGAAAAATATATGTTTGATAGAATTAGGTAGTTTCTCTTTGTGTTACGTAAAAATACGCATATGTGATCCTCGGGTATCATATGCAAGCAACCTAGTGGTGTGTCAGTGTAGGGAAATGCAGTGAAATATGCGTTATTTTGAAAAAAAGAATAAAGTAGTAACAAACATGGTACAGGATAAGGTACCTTTTTTCAGCCATAGGGACCCGGGTTTACGACCTCTATGAGAGAAGTGCTACTACTCGAGTTTGAGCTTTATTTCATGAAAATATGTTAAATGGTTCTTAAGATATAGACCAAAACAGATTATAATACACGACAATTAGTAACAATTCAATATGCACATAATGACATATAATATATTGTTAGGCGGTTGCCAGCCAACATTTTTACGTGAAATAAGAAAATTAAAACAAAATTGAATAGCTCCGTGGTAATTGGAATCAATTTTTGACAGAAGGTGTGCGTCATGTGATCTCATTGAAAAGGTAAGGGTTATAGTCGTTCATATAGAATATCTGTTTCTAACTTCATTATTTTATGCTTTTTCTGCTAATTTGTGCCTTTCGTACCTATCCTGATGTGTAGAATATGAAAACATTTTTTTTGTTCTAACATTGAAAATATATATACAGGGTGCATCAAAATAACCCGTTGCAGAAGACTAGATAACACTTCGATTTCAGAAAAATATATAAGTTTGATAGAATTAGGTAGTTTCTCTTTGTGTTACGTAAAAATACGCATATGTGATCCTCGGGTGTCATATGCAAGCAACCTAGTGGTGTGTCAGTGTAGGGAAATGCAGTGAAATATGCGTTATTTTGAAAAAAAGAATAAAGTAGTAACAAACATGGTACAGGATAACGTACTTTTTTTCAGCCATAGGGACCCGGGTTTGCGACCGCTATGAGAGAAGTGCTGGTACTCGAGTTTGAGCTTTATTTCGTGAAAATATGTTAAATGGTTCTTAAGATATAGACCAAAACAGATTATAATACACGACAATTAGTAACAATTCAATATGCACATAATGACATATAATATATTGTTAGGCGGTTGCCAGCCAACATTTTTACGTGAAATAAGAAAATTAAAACAAAATTGAATAGCTCCGTGGTAATTGGAATCAATTTTTGACAGAAGGTGAGCGTCATGTGATCTCATTGAAAAGGTAAGGGTTAAAGTCGTTCATGTAGAATATATGTTTCTAACTTCATTATTTTATTTTTATTCTGCTAATTTGTGCATTTCGTACATATCCTGATGTGTAGAATATGAAAACAACATATTTTGTTCTGACATCGAAAATATATATACAGGGTGCATCAAAATATAGCGCTGCAGAGGACAAAATAACACTTCGATTTCAGAAAAATATATAAGTTTGATAGAATTAGGTAGTTTCTCTTTGTGTTACGTAAAAATACGCATATGTGATCCTCGGGTGTCATATGCAAGCAACCTAGTGGTGTGTCAGTGTAGGGAAATGCAGTGAAATATTCGTTATTTTGAAAAAAAGAATAAAGTAGTAACAAACATGGTACAGGATAACGTACTTTTTTTCAGCCATAGGGATTTGGGTTTGCGACCGCTATGAGAGAAGTGCTGGTACTCGAGTTTGAGCTTTATTTCGTGAAAATATGTTAAATGGTTCTTAAGATATAGACCAAAACAGATTATAATACACGACAATTAGTAACAATTCAATATGCACATAATGACATATAATATATTGTTAGGCGGTTGCCAGCCAACATTTTTACGTGAAATAAGAAAATTAAAACAAAATTGAATAGCTCCGTGGTAATTGGAATCAATTTTTGACAGAAGGTGTGCGTCATGTGATCTCATTGAAAAGGTAAGGGTTAAAGTCGTTCATGTAGAATATATGTTTCTAACTTCATTATTTTATGCTTTTTCTGCTAATTTGTGCTTTTCCTACCTATCTTGATGTGTAGAATATGAAAACAACATATTTTGCTCTGACATCGAAAATATATATACAGGGTGCATCAAAATATAGCGCTGCAGAAGACAAAATAACACTCCGATTTCAGAAAAATATATAAGTTTGATAGAATTAGGTAGTTTCTCTTTGTGTTACGTAAAAATACGCATATGTGATCCTCGGGTATCATATGCAAGCAACCTAGTGGTGTGTCAGTGTAGGGAAATGCAGTGAAATATGCGTTATTTTGAAAAAAAGAATAAAGTAGTAACAAACATGGTACAGGATAAGGTACCTTTTTTCAGCCATAGGGACCCGGGTTTACGACCTCTATGAGAGAAGTGCTGGTACTCGAGTTTGAGCTTTATTTCGTGAAAATATGTTAAATGGTTCTTAAGATATAGACCAAAACAGATTATAATACACGACAATTAGTAACAATTCAATATGCACATAATGACATATAATATATTGTTAGGCGGTTGCCAGCCAACATTTTTACGTGAAATAAGAAAATTAAAACAAAATTGAATAGCTCCGTGGTAATTGGAATCAATTTTTGACAGAAGGTGTGCGTCATGTGATCTCATAGAAAAGGTAAGGGTTATAGTCGTTCATATAGAATATTTGTTTCTAACTTCATTATTTTATGCTTTTTCTGCTAATTTGTGCCTTTCGTACCTATCCTGATGTGTAGAATATGAAAACATTTTTTTTGTTCTAACATTGAAAATATATATACAGGGTGCATCAAAATAACCCGTTGCAGAAGACTAGATAACACTTCGATTTCAGAAAAATATATAAGTTTGATAGAATTAGGTAGTTTCTCTTTGTGTTACGTAAAAATACGCATATGTGATCCTCGGGTGTCATATGCAAGCAACCTAGTGGTGTGTCAGTGTAGGGAAATGCAGTGAAATATGCGTTATTTTGAAAAAAAGAATAAAGTAGTAACAAACATGGTACAGGATAACGTACTTTTTTTCAGCCATAGGGACCCGGGTTTGCGACCGCTATGAGAGAAGTGCTGGTACTCGAGTTTGAGCTTTATTTCGTGAAAATATGTTAAATGGTTCTTAAGATATAGACCAAAACAGATTATAATACACGACAATTAGTAACAATTCAATATGCACATAATGACATATAATATATTGTTAGGCGGTTGCCAGCCAACATTTTTACGTGAAATAAGAAAATTAAAACAAAATTGAATAGCTCCGTGGTAATTGGAATCAATTTTTGACAGAAGGTGAGCGTCATGTGATCTCATTGAAAAGGTAAGGGTTAAAGTCGTTCATGTAGAATATATGTTTCTAACTTCATTATTTTATTTTTATTCTGCTAATTTGTGCATTTCGTACATATCCTGATGTGTAGAATATGAAAACAACATATTTTGTTCTGACATCGAAAATATATATACAGGGTGCATCAAAATATAGCGCTGCAGAGGACAAAATAACACTTCGATTTCAGAAAAATATATAAGTTTGATAGAATTAGGTAGTTTCTCTTTGTGTTACGTAAAAATACGCATATGTGATCCTCGGGTGTCATATGCAAGCAACCTAGTGGTGTGTCAGTGTAGGGAAATGCAGTGAAATATTCGTTATTTTGAAAAAAAGAATAAAGTAGTAACAAACATGGTACAGGATAACGTACTTTTTTTCAGCCATAGGGATTTGGGTTTGCGACCGCTATGAGAGAAGTGCTGGTACTCGAGTTTGAGCTTTATTTCGTGAAAATATGTTAAATGGTTCTTAAGATATAGACCAAAACAGATTATAATACACGACAATTAGTAACAATTCAATATGCACATAATGACATATAATATATTGTTAGGCGGTTGCCAGCCAACATTTTTACGTGAAATAAGAAAATTAAAACAAAATTGAATAGCTCCGTGGTAATTGGAATCAATTTTTGACAGAAGGTGTGCGTCATGTGATCTCATTGAAAAGGTAAGGGTTAAAGTCGTTCATGTAGAATATATGTTTCTAACTTCATTATTTTATGCTTTTTCTGCTAATTTGTGCTTTTCCTACCTATCTTGATGTGTAGAATATGAAAACAACATATTTTGCTCTGACATCGAAAATATATATACAGGGTGCATCAAAATATAGCGCTGCAGAAGACAAAATAACACTCCGATTTCAGAAAAATATATAAGTTTGATAGAATTAGGTAGTTTCTCTTTGTGTTACGTAAAAATACGCATATGTGATCCTCGGGTATCATATGCAAGCAACCTAGTGGTGTGTCAGTGTAGGGAAATGCAGTGAAATATGCGTTATTTTGAAAAAAAGAATAAAGTAGTAACAAACATGGTACAGGATAAGGTACCTTTTTTCAGCCATAGGGACCCGGGTTTACGACCTCTATGAGAGAAGTGCTGGTACTCGAGTTTGAGCTTTATTTCGTGAAAATATGTTAAATGGTTCTTAAGATATAGACCAAAACAGATTATAATACACGACAATTAGTAACAATTCAATATGCACATAATGACATATAATATATTGTTAGGCGGTTGCCAGCCAACATTTTTACGTGAAATAAGAAAATTAAAACAAAATTGAATAGCTCCGTGGTAATTGGAATCAATTTTTGACAGAAGGTGTGCGTCATGTGATCTCATAGAAAAGGTAAGGGTTATAGTCGTTCATATAGAATATTTGTTTCTAACTTCATTATTTTATGCTTTTTCTGCTAATTTGTGCCTTTCGTACCTATCCTGATGTGTAGAATATGAAAACATTTTTTTTGTTCTAACATTGAAAATATATATACAGGGTGCATCAAAATAACCCGTTGCAGAAGACTAGATAACACTTCGATTTCAGAAAAATATATAAGTTTGATAGAATTAGGTAGTTTCTCTTTGTGTTACGTAAAAATACGCATATGTGATCCTCGGGTGTCATATGCAAGCAACCTAGTGGTGTGTCAGTGTAGGGAAATGCAGTGAAATATGCGTTATTTTGAAAAAAAGAATAAAGTAGTAACAAACATGGTACAGGATAACGTACTTTTTTTCAGCCATAGGGACCCGGGTTTGCGACCGCTATGAGAGAAGTGCTGGTACTCGAGTTTGAGCTTTATTTCGTGAAAATATGTTAAATGGTTCTTAAGATATAGACCAAAACAGATTATAATACACGACAATTAGTAACAATTCAATATGCACATAATGACATATAATATATTGTTAGGCGGTTGCCAGCCAACATTTTTACGTGAAATAAGAAAATTAAAACAAAATTGAATAGCTCCGTGGTAATTGGAATCAATTTTTGACAGAAGGTGAGCGTCATGTGATCTCATTGAAAAGGTAAGGGTTAAAGTCGTTCATGTAGAATATATGTTTCTAACTTCATTATTTTATTTTTATTCTGCTAATTTGTGCATTTCGTACATATCCTGATGTGTAGAATATGAAAACAACATATTTTGTTCTGACATCGAAAATATATATACAGGGTGCATCAAAATATAGCGCTGCAGAGGACAAAATAACACTTCGATTTCAGAAAAATATATAAGTTTGATAGAATTAGGTAGTTTCTCTTTGTGTTACGTAAAAATACGCATATGTGATCCTCGGGTGTCATATGCAAGCAACCTAGTGGTGTGTCAGTGTAGGGAAATGCAGTGAAATATTCGTTATTTTGAAAAAAAGAATAAAGTAGTAACAAACATGGTACAGGATAAGGTACCTTTTTTCAGCCATAGGGAACCGGGTTTACGACCTCTATGAGAGAAGTGCTGGTACTCGAGTTTGAGCTTTATTTCGTGAAAATATGTTAAATGGTTCTTAAGATATAGACCAAAACAGATTATAATACACGACAATTAGTAACAATTCAATATGCACATAATGACATATAATATATTGTTAGGCGGTTGCCAGCCAACATTTTTACGTGAAATAAGAAAATTAAAACAAAATTGAATAGCTCCGTGGTAATTGGAATCAATTTTTGACAGAAGGTGAGCGTCATGTGATCTCATTGAAAAGGTAAGGGTTAAAGTCGTTCATGTAGAATATATGTTTCTAACTTCATTATTTTATTTTTATTCTGCTAATTTGTGCATTTCGTACATATCCTGATGTGTAGAATATGAAAACAACATATTTTGTTCTGACATCGAAAATATATATACAGGGTGCATCAAAATATAGCGCTGCAGAGGACAAAATAACACTTCGATTTCAGAAAAATATATGTTTGATAGAATTAGGTAGTTTCTCTTTGTGTTACGTAAAAATACGCATATGTGATCCTCGGGTATCATATGCAAGCAACCTAGTGGTGTGTCAGTGTAGGGAAATGCAGTGAAATATGCGTTATTTTGAAAAAAAGAATAAAGTAGTAACAAACATGGTACAGGATAAGGTACCTTTTTTCAGCCATAGGGACCCGGGTTTACGACCTCTATGAGAGAAGTGCTACTACTCGAGTTTGAGCTTTATTTCATGAAAATATGTTAAATGGTTCTTAAGATATAGACCAAAACAGATTATAATACACGACAATTAGTAACAATTCAATATGCACATAATGACATATAATATATTGTTAGGCGGTTGCCAGCCAACATTTTTACGTGAAATAAGAAAATTAAAACAAAATTGAATAGCTCCGTGGTAATTGGAATCAATTTTTGACAGAAGGTGTGCGTCATGTGATCTCATTGAAAAGGTAAGGGTTATAGTCGTTCATATAGAATATCTGTTTCTAACTTCATTATTTTATGCTTTTTCTGCTAATTTGTGCCTTTCGTACCTATCCTGATGTGTAGAATATGAAAACATTTTTTTTGTTCTAACATTGAAAATATATATACAGGGTGCATCAAAATAACCCGTTGCAGAAGACTAGATAACACTTCGATTTCAGAAAAATATATAAGTTTGATAGAATTATGTAGTTTCTCTTTGTGTTACGTAAAAATACGCATATGTGACCCTCGGGTGTCATATGCAAGCAACCTAGTGGTGTGTCAGTGTAGGGAAATGCAGTGAAATATGCGTTATTTTGAAAAAAAGAATAAAGTAGTAACAAACATGGTACAGGATAACGTACTTTTTTCAGCCATAGGGACCCGGGTTTGCGACCGCTATGAGAGAAGTGCTGGTACTCGAGTTTGAGCTTTATTTCGTGAAAATATGTTAAATGGTTCTTAAGATATAGACCAAAACAGATTATAATACACGACAATTAGTAACAATTCAATATGCACATAATGACATATAATATATTGTTAGGCGGTTGCCAGCCAACATTTTTACGTGAAATAAGAAAATTAAAACAAAATTGAATAGCTCCGTGGTAATTGGAATCAATTTTTGACAGAAGGTGAGCGTCATGTGATCTCATTGAAAAGGTAAGGGTTAAAGTCGTTCATGTAGAATATATGTTTCTAACTTCATTATTTTATTTTTATTCTGCTAATTTGTGCATTTCGTACATATCCTGATGTGTAGAATATGAAAACAACATATTTTGTTCTGACATCGAAAATATATATACAGGGTGCATCAAAATATAGCGCTGCAGAGGACAAAATAACACTTCGATTTCAGAAAAATATATAAGTTTGATAGAATTAGGTAGTTTCTCTTTGTGTTACGTAAAAATACGCATATGTGATCCTCGGGTGTCATATGCAAGCAACCTAGTGGTGTGTCAGTGTAGGGAAATGCAGTGAAATATTCGTTATTTTGAAAAAAAGAATAAAGTAGTAACAAACATTGTACAGGATAACGTACTTTTTTTCAGCCATAGGGATTTGGGTTTGCGACCGCTATGAGAGAAGTGCTGGTACTCGAGTTTGAGCTTTATTTCGTGAAAATATGTTAAATGGTTCTTAAGATATAGACCAAAACAGATTATAATACACGACAATTAGTAACAATTCAATATGCACATAATGACATATAATATATTGTTAGGCGGTTGCCAGCCAACATTTTTACGTGAAATAAGAAAATTAAAACAAAATTGAATAGCTCCGTGGTAATTGGAATCAATTTTTGACAGAAGGTGTGCGTCATGTGATCTCATTGAAAAGGTAAGGGTTAAAGTCGTTCATGTAGAATATATGTTTCTAACTTCATTATTTTATGCTTTTTCTGCTAATTTGTGCTTTTCCTACCTATCTTGATGTGTAGAATATGAAAACAACATATTTTGCTCTGACATCGAAAATATATATACAGGGTGCATCAAAATATAGCGCTGCAGAAGACAAAATAACACTCCGATTTCAGAAAAATATATAAGTTTGATAGAATTAGGTAGTTTCTCTTTGTGTTACGTAAAAATACGCATATGTGATCCTCGGGTATCATATGCAAGCAACCTAGTGGTGTGTCAGTGTAGGGAAATGCAGTGAAATATGCGTTATTTTGAAAAAAAAAATAAAGTAGTAACAAACATGGTACAGGATAAGGTACCTTTTTTCAGCCATAGGGACCCGGGTTTACGACCTCTATGAGAGAAGTGCTGGTACTCGAGTTTGAGCTTTATTTCGTGAAAATATGTTAAATGGTTCTTAAGATATAGACCAAAACAGATTATAATACACGACAATTAGTAACAATTCAATATGCACATAATGACATATAATATATTGTTAGGCGGTTGCCAGCCAACATTTTTACGTGAAATAAGAAAATTAAAACAAAATTGAATAGCTCCGTGGTAATTGGAATCAATTTTTGACAGAAGGTGTGCGTCATGTGATCTCATAGAAAAGGTAAGGGTTATAGTCGTTCATATAGAATATTTGTTTCTAACTTCATTATTTTATGCTTTTTCTGCTAATTTGTGCCTTTCGTACCTATCCTGATGTGTAGAATATGAAAACATTTTTTTTGTTCTAACATTGAAAATATATATACAGGGTGCATCAAAATAACCCGTTGCAGAAGACTAGATAACACTTCGATTTCAGAAAAATATATAAGTTTGATAGAATTAGGTAGTTTCTCTTTGTGTTACGTAAAAATACGCATATGTGATCCTCGGGTGTCATATGCAAGCAACCTAGTGGTGTGTCAGTGTAGGGAAATGCAGTGAAATATGCGTTATTTTGAAAAAAAGAATAAAGTAGTAACAAACATGGTACAGGATAACGTACTTTTTTTCAGCCATAGGGACCCGGGTTTGCGACCGCTATGAGAGAAGTGCTGGTACTCGAGTTTGAGCTTTATTTCGTGAAAATATGTTAAATGGTTCTTAAGATATAGACCAAAACAGATTATAATACACGACAATTAGTAACAATTCAATATGCACATAATGACATATAATATATTGTTAGGCGGTTGCCAGCCAACATTTTTACGTGAAATAAGAAAATTAAAACAAAATTGAATAGCTCCGTGGTAATTGGAATCAATTTTTGACAGAAGGTGAGCGTCATGTGATCTCATTGAAAAGGTAAGGGTTAAAGTCGTTCATGTAGAATATATGTTTCTAACTTCATTATTTTATTTTTATTCTGCTAATTTGTGCATTTCGTACATATCCTGATGTGTAGAATATGAAAACAACATATTTTGTTCTGACATCGAAAATATATATACAGGGTGCATCAAAATATAGCGCTGCAGAGGACAAAATAACACTTCGATTTCAGAAAAATATATAAGTTTGATAGAATTAGGTAGTTTCTCTTTGTGTTACGTAAAAATACGCATATGTGATCCTCGGGTGTCATATGCAAGCAACCTAGTGGTGTGTCAGTGTAGGGAAATGCAGTGAAATATTCGTTATTTTGAAAAAAAGAATAAAGTAGTAACAAACATGGTACAGGATAACGTACTTTTTTTCAGCCATAGGGATTTGGGTTTGCGACCGCTATGAGAGAAGTGCTGGTACTCGAGTTTGAGCTTTATTTCGTGAAAATATGTTAAATGGTTCTTAAGATATAGACCAAAACAGATTATAATACACGACAATTAGTAACAATTCAATATGCACATAATGACATATAATATATTGTTAGGCGGTTGCCAGCCAACATTTTTACGTGAAATAAGAAAATTAAAACAAAATTGAATAGCTCCGTGGTAATTGGAATCAATTTTTGACAGAAGGTGTGCGTCATGTGATCTCATTGAAAAGGTAAGGGTTAAAGTCGTTCATGTAGAATATATGTTTCTAACTTCATTATTTTATGCTTTTTCTGCTAATTTGTGCTTTTCCTACCTATCTTGATGTGTAGAATATGAAAACAACATATTTTGCTCTGACATCGAAAATATATATACAGGGTGCATCAAAATATAGCGCTGCAGAAGACAAAATAACACTCCGATTTCAGAAAAATATATAAGTTTGATAGAATTAGGTAGTTTCTCTTTGTGTTACGTAAAAATACGCATATGTGATCCTCGGGTATCATATGCAAGCAACCTAGTGGTGTGTCAGTGTAGGGAAATGCAGTGAAATATGCGTTATTTTGAAAAAAAGAATAAAGTAGTAACAAACATGGTACAGGATAAGGTACCTTTTTTCAGCCATAGGGACCCGGGTTTACGACCTCTATGAGAGAAGTGCTGGTACTCGAGTTTGAGCTTTATTTCGTGAAAATATGTTAAATGGTTCTTAAGATATAGACCAAAACAGATTATAATACACGACAATTAGTAACAATTCAATATGCACATAATGACATATAATATATTGTTAGGCGGTTGCCAGCCAACATTTTTACGTGAAATAAGAAAATTAAAACAAAATTGAATAGCTCCGTGGTAATTGGAATCAATTTTTGACAGAAGGTGTGCGTCATGTGATCTCATAGAAAAGGTAAGGGTTATAGTCGTTCATATAGAATATTTGTTTCTAACTTCATTATTTTATGCTTTTTCTGCTAATTTGTGCCTTTCGTACCTATCCTGATGTGTAGAATATGAAAACATTTTTTTTGTTCTAACATTGAAAATATATATACAGGGTGCATCAAAATAACCCGTTGCAGAAGACTAGATAACACTTCGATTTCAGAAAAATATATAAGTTTGATAGAATTAGGTAGTTTCTCTTTGTGTTACGTAAAAATACGCATATGTGATCCTCGGGTGTCATATGCAAGCAACCTAGTGGTGTGTCAGTGTAGGGAAATGCAGTGAAATATGCGTTATTTTGAAAAAAAGAATAAAGTAGTAACAAACATGGTACAGGATAACGTACTTTTTTTCAGCCATAGGGACCCGGGTTTGCGACCGCTATGAGAGAAGTGCTGGTACTCGAGTTTGAGCTTTATTTCGTGAAAATATGTTAAATGGTTCTTAAGATATAGACCAAAACAGATTATAATACACGACAATTAGTAACAATTCAATATGCACATAATGACATATAATATATTGTTAGGCGGTTGCCAGCCAACATTTTTACGTGAAATAAGAAAATTAAAACAAAATTGAATAGCTCCGTGGTAATTGGAATCAATTTTTGACAGAAGGTGAGCGTCATGTGATCTCATTGAAAAGGTAAGGGTTAAAGTCGTTCATGTAGAATATATGTTTCTAACTTCATTATTTTATTTTTATTCTGCTAATTTGTGCATTTCGTACATATCCTGATGTGTAGAATATGAAAACAACATATTTTGTTCTGACATCGAAAATATATATACAGGGTGCATCAAAATATAGCGCTGCAGAGGACAAAATAACACTTCGATTTCAGAAAAATATATAAGTTTGATAGAATTAGGTAGTTTCTCTTTGTGTTACGTAAAAATACGCATATGTGATCCTCGGGTGTCATATGCAAGCAACCTAGTGGTGTGTCAGTGTAGGGAAATGCAGTGAAATATTCGTTATTTTGAAAAAAAGAATAAAGTAGTAACAAACATGGTACAGGATAACGTACTTTTTTTCAGCCATAGGGATTTGGGTTTGCGACCGCTATGAGAGAAGTGCTGGTACTCGAGTTTGAGCTTTATTTCGTGAAAATATGTTAAATGGTTCTTAAGATATAGACCAAAACAGATTATAATACACGACAATTAGTAACAATTCAATATGCAAATAATGACATATAATATATTGTTAGGCGGTTGCCAGCCAACATTTTTACGTGAAATAAGAAAATTAAAACAAAATTGAATAGCTCCGTGGTAATTGGAATCAATTTTTGACAGAAGGTGTGCGTCATGTGATCTCATTGAAAAGGTAAGGGTTAAAGTCGTTCATGTAGAATATATGTTTCTAACTTCATTATTTTATTTTTATTCTGCTAATTTGTGCATTTCGTACATATCCTGATGTGTAGAATATGAAAACAACATATTTTGTTCTGACATCGAAAATATATATACAGGGTGCATCAAAATATAGCGCTGCAGAGGACAAAATAACACTTCGATTTCAGAAAAATATATGTTTGATAGAATTAGGTAGTTTCTCTTTGTGTTACGTAAAAATACGCATATGTGATCCTCGGGTGTCATATGCAAGCAACCTAGTGGTGTGTCAGTGTAGGGAAATGCAGTGAAATATGCGTTATTTTGAAAAAAAGAATAAAGTAGTAACAAACATGGTACAGGATAACGTACTTTTTTTCAGCCATAGGGACCCGGGTTTGCGACCGCTATGAGAGAAGTGCTGGTACTCGAGTTTGAGCTTTATTTCGTGAAAATATGTTAAATGGTTCTTAAGATATAGACCAAAACAGATTATAATACACGACAATTAGTAACAATTCAATATGCACATAATGACATATAATATATTGTTAGGCGGTTGCCAGCCAACATTTTTACGTGAAATAAGAAAATTAAAACAAAATTGAATAGCTCCGTGGTAATTGGAATCAATTTTTGACAGAAGGTGTGCGTCATGTGATCTCATTGAAAAGGTAAGGGTTAAAGTCGTTCATGTAGAATATATGTTTCTAACTTCATTATTTTATGCTTTTTCTGCTAATTTGTGCTTTTCCTACCTATCTTGATGTGTAGAATATGAAAACAACATATTTTGCTCTGACATCGAAAATATATATACAGGGTGCATCAAAATATAGCGCTGCAGAAGACAAAATAACACTTCGATTTCAGAAAAATATATAAGTTTGATAGAATTATGTAGTTTCTCTTTGTGTTACGTAAAAATACGCATATGTGATCCTCGGGTATCATATGCAAGCAACCTAGTTGTGTGTCAGTGTAGGGAAATGCAGTGAAATATGCGTTATTTTGAAAAAAAGAAAAAGGAAGTAACAAACATGGTACAGGATAAGGTACCTTTTTTCAGCCATAGGGAACCGGGTTTACGACCTCTATGAGAGAAGTGCTGGTACTCGAGTTTGAGCTTTATTTCGTGAAAATATGTTAAATGGTTCTTAAGATATAGACCAAAACAGATTATAATACACGACAATTAGTAACAATTCAATATGCACATAATGACATATAATATATTGTTAGGCGGTTGCCAGCCAACATTTTTACGTGAAATAAGAAAATTAAAACAAAATTGAATAGCTCCGTGGTAATTGGAATCAATTTTTGACAGAAGGTGTGCGTCATGTGATCTCATTGAAAAGGTAAGGGTTATAGTCGTTCATATAGAATATTTGTTTCTAACTTCATTATTTTATGCTTTTTCTGCTAATTTGTGCCTTTCGTACCTATCCTGATGTGTAGAATATGAAAACATTTTTTTGTTCTAACATTGAAAATATATATACAGGGTGCATCAAAATAACCCGTTGCAGAAGACTAGATAACACTTCGATTTCAGAAAAATATATAAGTTTGATAGAATTAGGTAGTTTCTCTTTGTGTTACGTAAAAATACGCATATGTGATCCTCGGGTGTCATATGCAAGCAACCTAGTGGTGTGTCAGTGTAGGGAAATGCAGTGAAATATGCGTTATTTTGAAAAAAAGAATAAAGTAGTAACAAACATGGTACAGGATAACGTACTTTTTTTCAGCCATAGGGACCCGGGTTTGCGACCGCTATGAGAGAAGTGCTGGTACTCGAGTTTGAGCTTTATTTCGTGAAAATATGTTAAATGGTTCTTAAGATATAGACCAAAACAGATTATAATACACGACAATTAGTAACAATTCAATATGCACATAATGACATATAATATATTGTTAGGCGGTTGCCAGCCAACATTTTTACGTGAAATAAGAAAATTAAAACAAAATTGAATAGCTCCGTGGTAATTGGAATCAATTTTTGACAGAAGGTGTGCGTCATGTGATCTCATTGAAAAGGTAAGGGTTAAAGTCGTTCATGTAGAATATATGTTTCTAACTTCATTATTTTATTTTTATTCTGCTAATTTGTGCATTTCGTACATATCCTGATGTGTAGAATATGAAAACAACATATTTTGTTCTGACATCGAAAATATATATACAGGGTGCATCAAAATATAGCGCTGCAGAGGACAAAATAACACTTCGATTTCAGAAAAATATATGTTTGATAGAATTAGGTAGTTTCTCTTTGTGTTACGTAAAAATACGCATATGCGATCCTCGGGTGTCATATGCAAGCAACCTAGTGGTGTGTCAGTGTAGGGAAATGCAGTGAAATATGCGTTATTTTGAAAAAAAGAATAAAGTAGTAACAAACATGGTACAGGATAACGTACTTTTTTTCAGCCATAGGGACCCGGGTTTGCGACCGCTATGAGAGAAGTGCTGGTACTCGAGTTTGAGCTTTATTTCGTGAAAATATGTTAAATGGTTCTTAAGATATAGACCAAAACAGATTATAATACACGACAATTAGTAACAATTCAATATGCACATAATGACATATAATATATTGTTAGGCGGTTGCCTGCCAACATTTTTACGTGAAATAAGAAAATTAAAACAAAATTGAATAGCTCCGTGGTAATTGGAATCAATTTTTGACAGAAGGTGTGCGTCATGTGATCTCATTGAAAAGGTAAGGGTTAAAGTCGTTCATGTAGAATATATGTTTCTAACTTCATTATTTTATGCTTTTTCTGCTAATTTGTGCTTTTCCTACCTATCTTGATGTGTAGAATATGAAAACAACATATTTTGCTCTGACATCGAAAATATATATACAGGGTGCATCAAAATATAGCGCTGCAGAAGACAAAATAACACTCCGATTTCAGAAAAATATATAAGTTTGATAGAATTAGGTAGTTTCTCTTTGTGTTACGTAAAAATACGCATATGTGATCCTCGGGTATCATATGCAAGCAACCTAGTGGTGTGTCAGTGTAGGGAAATGCAGTGAAATATGCGTTATTTTGAAAAAAAGAATAAAGTAGTAACAAACATGGTACAGGATAAGGTACCTTTTTTCAGCCATAGGGACCCGGGTTTACGACCTCAATGAGAGAAGTGCTGGTACTCGAGTTTGAGCTTTATTTCGTGAAAATATGTTAAATGGTTCTTAAGATATAGACCAAAACAGATTATAATACACGACAATTAGTAACAATTCAATATGCACATAATGACATATAATATATTGTTAGGCGGTTGCCAGCCAACATTTTTACGTGAAATAAGAAAATTAAAACAAAATTGAATAGCTCCGTGGTAATTGGAATCAATTTTTGACAGAAGGTGTGCGTCATGTGATCTCATAGAAAAGGTAAGGGTTATAGTCGTTCATATAGAATATTTGTTTCTAACTTCATTATTTTATGCTTTTTCTGCTAATTTGTGCCTTTCGTACCTATCCTGATGTGTAGAATATGAAAACATTTTTTTTGTTCTAACATTGAAAATATATATACAGGGTGCATCAAAATAACCCGTTGCAGAAGACTAGATAACACTTCGATTTCAGAAAAATATATAAGTTTGATAGAATTAGGTAGTTTCTCTTTGTGTTACGTAAAAATACGCATATGTGATCCTCGGGTGTCATATGCAAGCAACCTAGTGGTGTGTCAGTGTAGGGAAATGCAGTGAAATATGCGTTATTTTGAAAAAAAGAATAAAGTAGTAACAAACATGGTACAGGATAACGTACTTTTTTTCAGCCATAGGGACCCGGGTTTGCGACCGCTATGAGAGAAGTGCTGGTACTCGAGTTTGAGCTTTATTTCGTGAAAATATGTTAAATGGTTCTTAAGATATAGACCAAAACAGATTATAATACACGACAATTAGTAACAATTCAATATGCACATAATGACATATAATATATTGTTAGGCGGTTGCCAGCCAACATTTTTACGTGAAATAAGAAAATTAAAACAAAATTGAATAGCTCCGTGGTAATTGGAATCAATTTTTGACAGAAGGTGAGCGTCATGTGATCTCATTGAAAAGGTAAGGGTTAAAGTCGTTCATGTAGAATATATGTTTCTAACTTCATTATTTTATTTTTATTCTGCTAATTTGTGCATTTCGTACATATCCTGATGTGTAGAATATGAAAACAACATATTTTGTTCTGACATCGAAAATATATATACAGGGTGCATCAAAATATAGCGCTGCAGAGGACAAAATAACACTTCGATTTCAGAAAAATATATAAGTTTGATAGAATTAGGTAGTTTCTCTTTGTGTTACGTAAAAATACGCATATGTGATCCTCGGGTGTCATATGCAAGCAACCTAGTGGTGTGTCAGTGTAGGGAAATGCAGTGAAATATTCGTTATTTTGAAAAAAAGAATAAAGTAGTAACAAACATGGTACAGGATAACGTACTTTTTTTCAGCCATAGGGATTTGGGTTTGCGACCGCTATGAGAGAAGTGCTGGTACTCGAGTTTGAGCTTTATTTCGTGAAAATATGTTAAATGGTTCTTAAGATATAGACCAAAACAGATTATAATACACGACAATTAGTAACAATTCAATATGCACATAATGACATATAATATATTGTTAGGCGGTTGCCAGCCAACATTTTTACGTGAAATAAGAAAATTAAAACAAAATTGAATAGCTCCGTGGTAATTGGAATCAATTTTTGACAGAAGGTGTGCGTCATGTGATCTCATTGAAAAGGTAAGGGTTAAAGTCGTTCATGTAGAATATATGTTTCTAACTTCATTATTTTATGCTTTTTCTGCTAATTTGTGCTTTTCCTACCTATCTTGATGTGTAGAATATGAAAACAACATATTTTGTTCTGACATCGAAAATATATATACAGGGTGCATCAAAATATAGCGCTGCAGAAGACAAAATAACACTCCGATTTCAGAAAAATATATAAGTTTGATAGAATTAGGTAGTTTCTCTTTGTGTTACGTAAAAATACGCATATGTGATCCTCGGGTATCATATGCAAGCAACCTAGTGGTGTGTCAGTGTAGGGAAATGCAGTGAAATATGCGTTATTTTGAAAAAAAAGAATAAAGTAGTAACAAACATGGTACAGGATAAGGTACCTTTTTTCAGCCATAGGGACCCGGGTTTACGACCTCTATGAGAGAAGTGCTGGTACTCGAGTTTGAGCTTTATTTCGTGAAAATATGTTAAATGGTTCTTAAGATATAGACCAAAACAGATTATAATACACGACAATTAGTAACAATTCAATATGCACATAATGACATATAATATATTGTTAGGCGGTTGCCAGCCAACATTTTTACGTGAAATAAGAAAATTAAAACAAAATTGAATAGCTCCGTGGTAATTGGAATCAATTTTTGACAGAAGGTGTGCGTCATGTGATCTCATAGAAAAGGTAAGGGTTATAGTCGTTCATATAGAATATTTGTTTCTAACTTCATTATTTTATGCTTTTTCTGCTAATTTGTGCCTTTCGTACCTATCCTGATGTGTAGAATATGAAAACATTTTTTTTGTTCTAACATTGAAAATATATATACAGGGTGCATCAAAATAACCCGTTGCAGAAGACTAGATAACACTTCGATTTCAGAAAAATATATAAGTTTGATAGAATTAGGTAGTTTCTCTTTGTGTTACGTAAAAATACGCATATGTGATCCTCGGGTGTCATATGCAAGCAACCTAGTGGTGTGTCAGTGTAGGGAAATGCAGTGAAATATGCGTTATTTTGAAAAAAAGAATAAAGTAGTAACAAACATGGTACAGGATAACGTACTTTTTTTCAGCCATAGGGACCCGGGTTTGCGACCGCTATGAGAGAAGTGCTGGTACTCGAGTTTGAGCTTTATTTCGTGAAAATATGTTAAATGGTTCTTAAGATATAGACCAAAACAGATTATAATACACGACAATTAGTAACAATTCAATATGCACATAATGACATATAATATATTGTTAGGCGGTTGCCAGCCAACATTTTTACGTGAAATAAGAAAATTAAAACAAAATTGAATAGCTCCGTGGTAATTGGAATCAATTTTTGACAGAAGGTGAGCGTCATGTGATCTCATTGAAAAGGTAAGGGTTAAAGTCGTTCATGTAGAATATATGTTTCTAACTTCATTATTTTATTTTTATTCTGCTAATTTGTGCATTTCGTACATATCCTGATGTGTAGAATATGAAAACAACATATTTTGTTCTGACATCGAAAATATATATACAGGGTGCATCAAAATATAGCGCTGCAGAGGACAAAATAACACTTCGATTTCAGAAAAATATATAAGTTTGATAGAATTAGGTAGTTTCTCTTTGTGTTACGTAAAAATACGCATATGTGATCCTCGGGTGTCATATGCAAGCAACCTAGTGGTGTGTCAGTGTAGGGAAATGCAGTGAAATATTCGTTATTTTGAAAAAAAGAATAAAGTAGTAACAAACATGGTACAGGATAACGTACTTTTTTTCAGCCATAGGGATTTGGGTTTGCGACCGCTATGAGAGAAGTGCTGGTACTCGAGTTTGAGCTTTATTTCGTGAAAATATGTTAAATGGTTCTTAAGATATAGACCAAAACAGATTATAATACACGACAATTAGTAACAATTCAATATGCAAATAATGACATATAATATATTGTTAGGCGGTTGCCAGCCAACATTTTTACGTGAAATAAGAAAATTAAAACAAAATTGAATAGCTCCGTGGTAATTGGAATCAATTTTTGACAGAAGGTGTGCGTCATGTGATCTCATTGAAAAGGTAAGGGTTAAAGTCGTTCATGTAGAATATATGTTTCTAACTTCATTATTTTATTTTTATTCTGCTAATTTGTGCATTTCGTACATATCCTGATGTGTAGAATATGAAAACAACATATTTTGTTCTGACATCGAAAATATATATACAGGGTGCATCAAAATATAGCGCTGCAGAGGACAAAATAACACTTCGATTTCAGAAAAATATATGTTTGATAGAATTAGGTAGTTTCTCTTTGTGTTACGTAAAAATACGCATATGTGATCCTCGGGTGTCATATGCAAGCAACCTAGTGGTGTGTCAGTGTAGGGAAATGCAGTGAAATATGCGTTATTTTGAAAAAAAGAATAAAGTAGTAACAAACATGGTACAGGATAACGTACTTTTTTTCAGCCATAGGGACCCGGGTTTGCGACCGCTATGAGAGAAGTGCTGGTACTCGAGTTTGAGCTTTATTTCGTGAAAATATGTTAAATGGTTCTTAAGATATAGACCAAAACAGATTATAATACACGACAATTAGTAACAATTCAATATGCACATAATGACATATAATATATTGTTAGGCGGTTGCCAGCCAACATTTTTACGTGAAATAAGAAAATTAAAACAAAATTGAATAGCTCCGTGGTAATTGGAATCAATTTTTGACAGAAGGTGTGCGTCATGTGATCTCATTGAAAAGGTAAGGGTTAAAGTCGTTCATGTAGAATATATGTTTCTAACTTCATTATTTTATGCTTTTTCTGCTAATTTGTGCTTTTCCTACCTATCTTGATGTGTAGAATATGAAAACAACATATTTTGCTCTGACATCGAAAATATATATACAGGGTGCATCAAAATATAGCGCTGCAGAAGACAAAATAACACTTCGATTTCAGAAAAATATATAAGTTTGATAGAATTATGTAGTTTCTCTTTGTGTTACGTAAAAATACGCATATGTGATCCTCGGGTATCATATGCAAGCAACCTAGTGGTGTGTCAGTGTAGGGAAATGCAGTGAAATATGCGTTATTTTGAAAAAAAGAATAAAGTAGTAACAAACATGGTACAGGATAAGGTACCTTTTTTCAGCCATAGGGAACCGGGTTTACGACCTCTATGAGAGAAGTGCTGGTACTCGAGTTTGAGCTTTATTTCGTGAAAATATGTTAAATGGTTCTTAAGATATAGACCAAAACAGATTATAATACACGACAATTAGTAACAATTCAATATGCACATAATGACATATAATATATTGTTAGGCGGTTGCCAGCCAACATTTTTACGTGAAATAAGAAAATTAAAACAAAATTGAATAGCTCCGTGGTAATTGGAATCAATTTTTGACAGAAGGTGTGCGTCATGTGATCTCATTGAAAAGGTAAGGGTTATAGTCGTTCATATAGAATATTTGTTTCTAACTTCATTATTTTATGCTTTTTCTGCTAATTTGTGCCTTTCGTACCTATCCTGATGTGTAGAATATGAAAACATTTTTTTGTTCTAACATTGAAAATATATATACAGGGTGCATCAAAATAACCCGTTGCAGAAGACTAGATAACACTTCGATTTCAGAAAAATATATAAGTTTGATAGAATTAGGTAGTTTCTCTTTGTGTTACGTAAAAATACGCATATGTGATCCTCGGGTGTCATATGCAAGCAACCTAGTGGTGTGTCAGTGTAGGGAAATGCAGTGAAATATGCGTTATTTTGAAAAAAAGAATAAAGTAGTAACAAACATGGTACAGGATAACGTACTTTTTTTCAGCCATAGGGACCCGGGTTTGCGACCGCTATGAGAGAAGTGCTGGTACTCGAGTTTGAGCTTTATTTCGTGAAAATATGTTAAATGGTTCTTAAGATATAGACCAAAACAGATTATAATACACGACAATTAGTAACAATTCAATATGCACATAATGACATATAATATATTGTTAGGCGGTTGCCAGCCAACATTTTTACGTGAAATAAGAAAATTAAAACAAAATTGAATAGCTCCGTGGTAATTGGAATCAATTTTTGACAGAAGGTGTGCGTCATGTGATCTCATTGAAAAGGTAAGGGTTAAAGTCGTTCATGTAGAATATATGTTTCTAACTTCATTATTTTATTTTTATTCTGCTAATTTGTGCATTTCGTACATATCCTGATGTGTAGAATATGAAAACAACATATTTTGTTCTGACATCGAAAATATATATACAGGGTGCATCAAAATATAGCGCTGCAGAGGACAAAATAACACTTCGATTTCAGAAAAATATATGTTTGATAGAATTAGGTAGTTTCTCTTTGTGTTACGTAAAAATACGCATATGCGATCCTCGGGTGTCATATGCAAGCAACCTAGTGGTGTGTCAGTGTAGGGAAATGCAGTGAAATATGCGTTATTTTGAAAAAAAGAATAAAGTAGTAACAAACATGGTACAGGATAACGTACTTTTTTTCAGCCATAGGGACCCGGGTTTGCGACCGCTATGAGAGAAGTGCTGGTACTCGAGTTTGAGCTTTATTTCGTGAAAATATGTTAAATGGTTCTTAAGATATAGACCAAAACAGATTATAATACACGACAATTAGTAACAATTCAATATGCACATAATGACATATAATATATTGTTAGGCGGTTGCCTGCCAACATTTTTACGTGAAATAAGAAAATTAAAACAAAATTGAATAGCTCCGTGGTAATTGGAATCAATTTTTGACAGAAGGTGTGCGTCATGTGATCTCATTGAAAAGGTAAGGGTTAAAGTCGTTCATGTAGAATATATGTTTCTAACTTCATTATTTTATGCTTTTTCTGCTAATTTGTGCTTTTCCTACCTATCTTGATGTGTAGAATATGAAAACAACATATTTTGCTCTGACATCGAAAATATATATACAGGGTGCATCAAAATATAGCGCTGCAGAAGACAAAATAACACTCCGATTTCAGAAAAATATATAAGTTTGATAGAATTAGGTAGTTTCTCTTTGTGTTACGTAAAAATACGCATATGTGATCCTCGGGTATCATATGCAAGCAACCTAGTGGTGTGTCAGTGTAGGGAAATGCAGTGAAATATGCGTTATTTTGAAAAAAAGAATAAAGTAGTAACAAACATGGTACAGGATAAGGTACCTTTTTTCAGCCATAGGGACCCGGGTTTACGACCTCAATGAGAGAAGTGCTGGTACTCGAGTTTGAGCTTTATTTCGTGAAAATATGTTAAATGGTTCTTAAGATATAGACCAAAACAGATTATAATACACGACAATTAGTAACAATTCAATATGCACATAATGACATATAATATATTGTTAGGCGGTTGCCAGCCAACATTTTTACGTGAAATAAGAAAATTAAAACAAAATTGAATAGCTCCGTGGTAATTGGAATCAATTTTTGACAGAAGGTGTGCGTCATGTGATCTCATAGAAAAGGTAAGGGTTATAGTCGTTCATATAGAATATTTGTTTCTAACTTCATTATTTTATGCTTTTTCTGCTAATTTGTGCCTTTCGTACCTATCCTGATGTGTAGAATATGAAAACATTTTTTTTGTTCTAACATTGAAAATATATATACAGGGTGCATCAAAATAACCCGTTGCAGAAGACTAGATAACACTTCGATTTCAGAAAAATATATAAGTTTGATAGAATTAGGTAGTTTCTCTTTGTGTTACGTAAAAATACGCATATGTGATCCTCGGGTGTCATATGCAAGCAACCTAGTGGTGTGTCAGTGTAGGGAAATGCAGTGAAATATGCGTTATTTTGAAAAAAAGAATAAAGTAGTAACAAACATGGTACAGGATAACGTACTTTTTTTCAGCCATAGGGACCCGGGTTTGCGACCGCTATGAGAGAAGTGCTGGTACTCGAGTTTGAGCTTTATTTCGTGAAAATATGTTAAATGGTTCTTAAGATATAGACCAAAACAGATTATAATACACGACAATTAGTAACAATTCAATATGCACATAATGACATATAATATATTGTTAGGCGGTTGCCAGCCAACATTTTTACGTGAAATAAGAAAATTAAAACAAAATTGAATAGCTCCGTGGTAATTGGAATCAATTTTTGACAGAAGGTGAGCGTCATGTGATCTCATTGAAAAGGTAAGGGTTAAAGTCGTTCATGTAGAATATATGTTTCTAACTTCATTATTTTATTTTTATTCTGCTAATTTGTGCATTTCGTACATATCCTGATGTGTAGAATATGAAAACAACATATTTTGTTCTGACATCGAAAATATATATACAGGGTGCATCAAAATATAGCGCTGCAGAGGACAAAATAACACTTCGATTTCAGAAAAATATATAAGTTTGATAGAATTAGGTAGTTTCTCTTTGTGTTACGTAAAAATACGCATATGTGATCCTCGGGTGTCATATGCAAGCAACCTAGTGGTGTGTCAGTGTAGGGAAATGCAGTGAAATATTCGTTATTTTGAAAAAAAGAATAAAGTAGTAACAAACATGGTACAGGATAACGTACTTTTTTTCAGCCATAGGGATTTGGGTTTGCGACCGCTATGAGAGAAGTGCTGGTACTCGAGTTTGAGCTTTATTTCGTGAAAATATGTTAAATGGTTCTTAAGATATAGACCAAAACAGATTATAATACACGACAATTAGTAACAATTCAATATGCACATAATGACATATAATATATTGTTAGGCGGTTGCCAGCCAACATTTTTACGTGAAATAAGAAAATTAAAACAAAATTGAATAGCTCCGTGGTAATTGGAATCAATTTTTGACAGAAGGTGTGCGTCATGTGATCTCATTGAAAAGGTAAGGGTTAAAGTCGTTCATGTAGAATATATGTTTCTAACTTCATTATTTTATGCTTTTTCTGCTAATTTGTGCTTTTCCTACCTATCTTGATGTGTAGAATATGAAAACAACATATTTTGTTCTGACATCGAAAATATATATACAGGGTGCATCAAAATATAGCGCTGCAGAAGACAAAATAACACTCCGATTTCAGAAAAATATATAAGTTTGATAGAATTAGGTAGTTTCTCTTTGTGTTACGTAAAAATACGCATATGTGATCCTCGGGTATCATATGCAAGCAACCTAGTGGTGTGTCAGTGTAGGGAAATGCAGTGAAATATGCGTTATTTTGAAAAAAAAGAATAAAGTAGTAACAAACATGGTACAGGATAAGGTACCTTTTTTCAGCCATAGGGACCCGGGTTTACGACCTCTATGAGAGAAGTGCTGGTACTCGAGTTTGAGCTTTATTTCGTGAAAATATGTTAAATGGTTCTTAAGATATAGACCAAAACAGATTATAATACACGACAATTAGTAACAATTCAATATGCACATAATGACATATAATATATTGTTAGGCGGTTGCCAGCCAACATTTTTACGTGAAATAAGAAAATTAAAACAAAATTGAATAGCTCCGTGGTAATTGGAATCAATTTTTGACAGAAGGTGTGCGTCATGTGATCTCATAGAAAAGGTAAGGGTTATAGTCGTTCATATAGAATATTTGTTTCTAACTTCATTATTTTATGCTTTTTCTGCTAATTTGTGCCTTTCGTACCTATCCTGATGTGTAGAATATGAAAACATTTTTTTTGTTCTAACATTGAAAATATATATACAGGGTGCATCAAAATAACCCGTTGCAGAAGACTAGATAACACTTCGATTTCAGAAAAATATATAAGTTTGATAGAATTAGGTAGTTTCTCTTTGTGTTACGTAAAAATACGCATATGTGATCCTCGGGTGTCATATGCAAGCAACCTAGTGGTGTGTCAGTGTAGGGAAATGCAGTGAAATATGCGTTATTTTGAAAAAAAGAATAAAGTAGTAACAAACATGGTACAGGATAACGTACTTTTTTTCAGCCATAGGGACCCGGGTTTGCGACCGCTATGAGAGAAGTGCTGGTACTCGAGTTTGAGCTTTATTTCGTGAAAATATGTTAAATGGTTCTTAAGATATAGACCAAAACAGATTATAATACACGACAATTAGTAACAATTCAATATGCACATAATGACATATAATATATTGTTAGGCGGTTGCCAGCCAACATTTTTACGTGAAATAAGAAAATTAAAACAAAATTGAATAGCTCCGTGGTAATTGGAATCAATTTTTGACAGAAGGTGAGCGTCATGTGATCTCATTGAAAAGGTAAGGGTTAAAGTCGTTCATGTAGAATATATGTTTCTAACTTCATTATTTTATTTTTATTCTGCTAATTTGTGCATTTCGTACATATCCTGATGTGTAGAATATGAAAACAACATATTTTGTTCTGACATCGAAAATATATATACAGGGTGCATCAAAATATAGCGCTGCAGAGGACAAAATAACACTTCGATTTCAGAAAAATATATAAGTTTGATAGAATTAGGTAGTTTCTCTTTGTGTTACGTAAAAATACGCATATGTGATCCTCGGGTGTCATATGCAAGCAACCTAGTGGTGTGTCAGTGTAGGGAAATGCAGTGAAATATTCGTTATTTTGAAAAAAAGAATAAAGTAGTAACAAACATGGTACAGGATAACGTACTTTTTTTCAGCCATAGGGATTTGGGTTTGCGACCGCTATGAGAGAAGTGCTGGTACTCGAGTTTGAGCTTTATTTCGTGAAAATATGTTAAATGGTTCTTAAGATATAGACCAAAACAGATTATAATACACGACAATTAGTAACAATTCAATATGCAAATAATGACATATAATATATTGTTAGGCGGTTGCCAGCCAACATTTTTACGTGAAATAAGAAAATTAAAACAAAATTGAATAGCTCCGTGGTAATTGGAATCAATTTTTGACAGAAGGTGTGCGTCATGTGATCTCATTGAAAAGGTAAGGGTTAAAGTCGTTCATGTAGAATATATGTTTCTAACTTCATTATTTTATTTTTATTCTGCTAATTTGTGCATTTCGTACATATCCTGATGTGTAGAATATGAAAACAACATATTTTGTTCTGACATCGAAAATATATATACAGGGTGCATCAAAATATAGCGCTGCAGAGGACAAAATAACACTTCGATTTCAGAAAAATATATGTTTGATAGAATTAGGTAGTTTCTCTTTGTGTTACGTAAAAATACGCATATGTGATCCTCGGGTGTCATATGCAAGCAACCTAGTGGTGTGTCAGTGTAGGGAAATGCAGTGAAATATGCGTTATTTTGAAAAAAAGAATAAAGTAGTAACAAACATGGTACAGGATAACGTACTTTTTTTCAGCCATAGGGACCCGGGTTTGCGACCGCTATGAGAGAAGTGCTGGTACTCGAGTTTGAGCTTTATTTCGTGAAAATATGTTAAATGGTTCTTAAGATATAGACCAAAACAGATTATAATACACGACAATTAGTAACAATTCAATATGCACATAATGACATATAATATATTGTTAGGCGGTTGCCAGCCAACATTTTTACGTGAAATAAGAAAATTAAAACAAAATTGAATAGCTCCGTGGTAATTGGAATCAATTTTTGACAGAAGGTGTGCGTCATGTGATCTCATTGAAAAGGTAAGGGTTAAAGTCGTTCATGTAGAATATATGTTTCTAACTTCATTATTTTATGCTTTTTCTGCTAATTTGTGCTTTTCCTACCTATCTTGATGTGTAGAATATGAAAACAACATATTTTGCTCTGACATCGAAAATATATATACAGGGTGCATCAAAATATAGCGCTGCAGAAGACAAAATAACACTTCGATTTCAGAAAAATATATAAGTTTGATAGAATTATGTAGTTTCTCTTTGTGTTACGTAAAAATACGCATATGTGATCCTCGGGTATCATATGCAAGCAACCTAGTGGTGTGTCAGTGTAGGGAAATGCAGTGAAATATGCGTTATTTTGAAAAAAAGAATAAAGTAGTAACAAACATGGTACAGGATAAGGTACCTTTTTTCAGCCATAGGGAACCGGGTTTACGACCTCTATGAGAGAAGTGCTGGTACTCGAGTTTGAGCTTTATTTCGTGAAAATATGTTAAATGGTTCTTAAGATATAGACCAAAACAGATTATAATACACGACAATTAGTAACAATTCAATATGCACATAATGACATATAATATATTGTTAGGCGGTTGCCAGCCAACATTTTTACGTGAAATAAGAAAATTAAAACAAAATTGAATAGCTCCGTGGTAATTGGAATCAATTTTTGACAGAAGGTGTGCGTCATGTGATCTCATTGAAAAGGTAAGGGTTATAGTCGTTCATATAGAATATTTGTTTCTAACTTCATTATTTTATGCTTTTTCTGCTAATTTGTGCCTTTCGTACCTATCCTGATGTGTAGAATATGAAAACATTTTTTTGTTCTAACATTGAAAATATATATACAGGGTGCATCAAAATAACCCGTTGCAGAAGACTAGATAACACTTCGATTTCAGAAAAATATATAAGTTTGATAGAATTAGGTAGTTTCTCTTTGTGTTACGTAAAAATACGCATATGTGATCCTCGGGTGTCATATGCAAGCAACCTAGTGGTGTGTCAGTGTAGGGAAATGCAGTGAAATATGCGTTATTTTGAAAAAAAGAATAAAGTAGTAACAAACATGGTACAGGATAACGTACTTTTTTTCAGCCATAGGGACCCGGGTTTGCGACCGCTATGAGAGAAGTGCTGGTACTCGAGTTTGAGCTTTATTTCGTGAAAATATGTTAAATGGTTCTTAAGATATAGACCAAAACAGATTATAATACACGACAATTAGTAACAATTCAATATGCACATAATGACATATAATATATTGTTAGGCGGTTGCCAGCCAACATTTTTACGTGAAATAAGAAAATTAAAACAAAATTGAATAGCTCCGTGGTAATTGGAATCAATTTTTGACAGAAGGTGTGCGTCATGTGATCTCATTGAAAAGGTAAGGGTTAAAGTCGTTCATGTAGAATATATGTTTCTAACTTCATTATTTTATTTTTATTCTGCTAATTTGTGCATTTCGTACATATCCTGATGTGTAGAATATGAAAACAACATATTTTGTTCTGACATCGAAAATATATATACAGGGTGCATCAAAATATAGCGCTGCAGAGGACAAAATAACACTTCGATTTCAGAAAAATATATGTTTGATAGAATTAGGTAGTTTCTCTTTGTGTTACGTAAAAATACGCATATGTGATCCTCGGGTGTCATATGCAAGCAACCTAGTGGTGTGTCAGTGTAGGGAAATGCAGTGAAATATGCGTTATTTTGAAAAAAAGAATAAAGTAGTAACAAACATGGTACAGGATAACGTACTTTTTTTCAGCCATAGGGACCCGGGTTTGCGACCGCTATGAGAGAAGTGCTGGTACTCGAGTTTGAGCTTTATTTCGTGAAAATATGTTAAATGGTTCTTAAGATATAGACCAAAACAGATTATAATACACGACAATTAGTAACAATTCAATATGCACATAATGACATATAATATATTGTTAGGCGGTTGCCAGCCAACATTTTTACGTGAAATAAGAAAATTAAAACAAAATTGAATAGCTCCGTGGTAATTGGAATCAATTTTTGACAGAAGGTGTGCGTCATGTGATCTCATTGAAAAGGTAAGGGTTAAAGTCGTTCATGTAGAATATATGTTTCTAACTTCATTATTTTATGCTTTTTCTGCTAATTTGTGCTTTTCCTACCTATCTTGATGTGTAGAATATGAAAACAACATATTTTGCTCTGACATCGAAAATATATATACAGGGTGCATCAAAATATAGCGCTGCAGAAGACAAAATAACACTTCGATTTCAGAAAAATATATAAGTTTGATAGAATTAGGTAGTTTCTCTTTGTGTTACGTAAAAATACGCATATGTGATCCTCGGGTATCATATGCAAGCAACCTAGTGGTGTGTCAGTGTAGGGAAATGCAGTGAAATATGCGTTATTTTGAAAAAAAGAATAAAGTAGTAACAAACATGGTACAGGATAAGGTACCTTTTTTCAGCCATAGGGAACCGGGTTTACGACCTCTATGAGAGAAGTGCTGGTACTCGAGTTTGAGCTTTATTTCGTGAAAATATGTTAAATGGTTCTTAAGATATAGACCAAAACAGATTATAATACACGACAATTAGTAACAATTCAATATGCACATAATGACATATAATATATTGTTAGGCGGTTGCCAGCCAACATTTTTACGTGAAATAAGAAAATTAAAACAAAATTGAATAGCTCCGTGGTAATTGGAATCAATTTTTGACAGAAGGTGTGCGTCATGTGATCTCATTGAAAAGGTAAGGGTTATAGTCGTTCATATAGAATATTTGTTTCTAACTTCATTATTTTATGCTTTTTCTGCTAATTTGTGCCTTTCGTACCTCTCCTGATGTGTAGAATATGAAAACATTTTTTTGTTCTAACATTGAAAATATATATACAGGGTGCATCAAAATAACCCGTTGCAGAAGACTAGATAACACTTCGATTTCAGAAAAATATATAAGTTTGATAGAATTAGGTAGTTTCTCTTTGTGTTACGTAAAAATACGCATATGTGATCCTCGGGTGTCATATGCAAGCAACCTAGTGGTGTGTCAGTGTAGGGAAATGCAGTGAAATATGCGTTATTTTGAAAAAAAGAATAAAGTAGTAACAAACATGGTACAGGATAACGTACTTTTTTTCAGCCATAGGGACCCGGGTTTGCGACCGCTATGAGAGAAGTGCTGGTACTCGAGTTTGAGCTTTATTTCGTGAAAATATGTTAAATGGTTCTTAAGATATAGACCAAAACAGATTATAATACACGACAATTAGTAACAATTCAATATGCACATAATGACATATAATATATTGTTAGGCGGTTGCCAGCCAACATTTTTACGTGAAATAAGAAAATTAAAACAAAATTGAATAGCTCCGTGGTAATTGGAATCAATTTTTGACAGAAGGTGTGCGTCATGTGATCTCATTGAAAAGGTAAGGGTTAAAGTCGTTCATGTAGAATATATGTTTCTAACTTCATTATTTTATTTTTATTCTGCTAATTTGTGCATTTCGTACATATCCTGATGTGTAGAATATGAAAACAACATATTTTGTTCTGACATCGAAAATATATATACAGGGTGCATCAAAATATAGCGCTGCAGAGGACAAAATAACACTTCGATTTCAGAAAAATATATGTTTGATAGAATTAGGTAGTTTCTCTTTGTGTTACGTAAAAATACGCATATGTGATCCTCGGGTGTCATATGCAAGCAACCTAGTGGTGTGTCAGTGTAGGGAAATGCAGTGAAATATGCGTTATTTTGAAAAAAAGAATAAAGTAGTAACAAACATGGTACAGGATAACGTACTTTTTTTCAGCCATAGGGACCCGGGTTTGCGACCGCTATGAGAGAAGTGCTGGTACTCGAGTTTGAGCTTTATTTCGTGAAAATATGTTAAATGGTTCTTAAGATATAGACCAAAACAGATTATAATACACGACAATTAGTAACAATTCAATATGCACATAATGACATATAATATATTGTTAGGCGGTTGCCAGCCAACATTTTTACGTGAAATAAGAAAATTAAAACAAAATTGAATAGCTCCGTGGTAATTGGAATCAATTTTTGACAGAAGGTGTGCGTCATGTGATCTCATTGAAAAGGTAAGGGTTAAAGTCGTTCATGTAGAATATATGTTTCTAACTTCATTATTTTATGCTTTTTCTGCTAATTTGTGCTTTTCCTACCTATCTTGATGTGTAGAATATGAAAACAACATATTTTGCTCTGACATCGAAAATATATATACAGGGTGCATCAAAATATAGCGCTGCAGAAGACAAAATAACACTTCGATTTCAGAAAAATATATAAGTTTGATAGAATTAGGTAGTTTCTCTTTGTGTTACGTAAAAATACGCATATGTGATCCTCGGGTATCATATGCAAGCAACCTAGTGGTGTGTCAGTGTAGGGAAATGCAGTGAAATATGCGTTATTTTGAAAAAAAGAATAAAGTAGTAACAAACATGGTACAGGATAAGGTACCTTTTTTCAGCCATAGGGACCCGGGATTACGACCTCTATGAGAGAAGTGCTGGTACTCGAGTTTGAGCTTTATTTCGTGAAAATATGTTAAATGGTTCTTAAGATATAGACCAAAACAGATTATAATACACGACAATTAGTAACAATTCAATATGCACATAATGACATATAATATATTGTTAGGCGGTTGCCAGCCAACATTTTTACGTGAAATAAGAAAATTAAAACAAAATTGAATAGCTCCGTGGTAATTGGAATCAATTTTTGACAGAAGGTGTGCGTCATGTGATCTCATTGAAAAGGTAAGGGTTATAGTCGTTCATATAGAATATTTGTTTCTAACTTCATTATTTTATGCTTTTTCTGCTAATTTGTGCCTTTCGTACCTATCCTGATGTGTAGAATATGAAAACATTTTTTTTTGTTCTAACATTGAAAATATATATACAGGGTGCATCAAAATAACCCGTTGCAGAAGACTAGATAACACTTCGATTTCAGAAAAATATATAAGTTTGATAGAATTAGGTAGTTTCTCTTTGTGTTACGTAAAAATACGCATATGTGATCCTCGGGTGTCATATGCAAGCAACCTAGTGGTGTGTCAGTGTAGGGAAATGCAGTGAAATATTCGTTATTTTGAAAAAAAGAATAAAGTAGTAACAAACATGGTACAGGATAACGTACTTTTTTTCAGCCATAGGGACCCGGGTTTGCGACCGCTATGAGAGAAGTGCTGGTACTCGAGTTTGAGCTTTATTTCGTGAAAATATGTTAAATGGTTCTTAAGATATAGACCAAAACAGATTATAATACACGACAATTAGTAACAATTCAATATGCACATAATGACATATAATATATTGTTAGGCGGTTGCCAGCCAACATTTTTACGTGAAATAAGAAAATTAAAACAAAATTGAATAGCTCCGTGGTAATTGGAATCAATTTTTGACAGAAGGTGTGCGTCATGTGATCTCATTGAAAAGGTAAGGGTTAAAGTCGTTCATGTAGAATATATGTTTCTAACTTCATTATTTTATGCTTTTTCTGCTAATTTGTGCTTTTCCTACCTATCTTGATGTGTAGAATATGAAAACAACATATTTTGCTCTGACATCGAAAATATATATACAGGGTGCATCAAAATATAGCGCTGCAGAAGACAAAATAACACTCCGATTTCAGAAAAATATATAAGTTTGATAGAATTAGGTAGTTTCTCTTTGTGTTACGTAAAAATACGCATATGTGATCCTCGGGTATCATATGCAAGCAACCTAGTGGTGTGTCAGTGTAGGGAAATGCAGTGAAATATGCGTTATTTTGAAAAAAAGAATAAAGTAGTAACAAACATGGTACAGGATAAGGTACCTTTTTTCAGCCATAGGGACCCGGGTTTACGACCTCTATGAGAGAAGTGCTGGTACTCGAGTTTGAGCTTTATTTCGTGAAAATATGTTAAATGGTTCTTAAGATATAGACCAAAACAGATTATAATACACGACAATTAGTAACAATTCAATATGCACATAATGACATATAATATATTGTTAGGCGGTTGCCAGCCAACATTTTTACGTGAAATAAGAAAATTAAAACAAAATTGAATAGCTCCGTGGTAATTGGAATCAATTTTTGACAGAAGGTGTGCGTCATGTGATCTCATTGAAAAGGTAAGGGTTAAAGTCGTTCATGTAGAATATATGTTTCTAACTTCATTATTTTATTTTTATTCTGCTAATTTGTGCATTTCGTACATATCCTGATGTGTAGAATATGAAAACAACATATTTTGTTCTGACATCGAAAATATATATACAGGGTGCATCAAAATATAGCGCTGCAGAGGACAAAATAACACTTCGATTTCAGAAAAATATATGTTTGATAGAATTAGGTAGTTTCTCTTTGTGTTACGTAAAAATACGCATATGTGATCCTCGGGTGTCATATGCAAGCAACCTAGTGGTGTGTCAGTGTAGGGAAATGCAGTGAAATATGCGTTATTTTGAAAAAAAGAATAAAGTAGTAACAAACATGGTACAGGATAACGTACTTTTTTTCAGCCATAGGGACCCGGGTTTGCGACCGCTATGAGAGAGGTGCTGGTACTCGAGTTTGAGCTTTATTTCGTGAAAATATGTTAAATGGTTCTTAAGATATAGACCAAAACAGATTATAATACACGACAATTAGTAACAATTCAATATGCACATAATGACATATAATATATTGTTAGGCGGTTGCCAGCCAACATTTTTACGTGAAATAAGAAAATTAAAACAAAATTGAATAGCTCCGTGGTAATTGGAATCAATTTTTGACAGAAGGTGTGCGTCATGTGATCTCATTGAAAAGGTAAGGGTTAAAGTCGTTCATGTAGAATATATGTTTCTAACTTCATTATTTTATGCTTTTTCTGCTAATTTGTGCTTTTCCTACCTATCTTGATGTGTAGAATATGAAAACAACATATTTTGCTCTGACATCGAAAATATATATACAGGGTGCATCAAAATATAGCGCTGCAGAAGACAAAATAACACTTCGATTTCAGAAAAATATATAAGTTTGATAGAATTATGTAGTTTCTCTTTGTGTTACGTAAAAATACGCATATGTGATCCTCGGGTATCATATGCAAGCAACCTAGTGGTGTGTCAGTGTAGGGAAATGCAGTGAAATATGCGTTATTTTGAAAAAAAGAATAAAGTAGTAACAAACATGGTACAGGATAAGGTACCTTTTTTCAGCCATAGGGACCCGGGTTTACGACCTCTATGAGAGAAGTGCTGGTACTCGAGTTTGAGCTTTATTTCGTGAAAATATGTTAAATGGTTCTTAAGATATAGACCAAAACAGATTATAATACACGACAATTAGTAACAATTCAATATGCACATAATGACATATAATATATTGTTAGGCGGTTGCCAGCCAACATTTTTACGTGAAATAAGAAAATTAAAACAAAATTGAATAGCTCCGTGGTAATTGGAATCAATTTTTGACAGAAGGTGTGCGTCATGTGATCTCATTGAAAAGGTAAGGGTTATAGTCGTTCATATAGAATATCTGTTTCTAACTTCATTATTTTATGCTTTTTCTGCTAATTTGTGCCTTTCGTACCTATCCTGATGTGTAGAATATGAAAACATTTTTTTGTTCTAACATTGAAAATATATATACAGGGTGCATCAAAATAACCCGTTGCAGAAGACTAGATAACACTTCGATTTCAGAAAAATATATAAGTTTGATAGAATTATGTAGTTTCTCTTTGTGTTACGTAAAAATACGCATATGTGATCCTCGGGTGTCATATGCAAGCAACCTAGTGGTGTGTCAGTGTAGGGAAATGCAGTGAAATATGCGTTATTTTGAAAAAAAGAATAAAGTAGTAACAAACATGGTACAGGATAACGTACTTTTTTTCAGCCATAGGGACCCGGGTTTGCGACCGCTATGAGAGAAGTGCTGGTACTCGAGTTTGAGCTTTATTTCGTGAAAATATGTTAAATGGTTCTTAAGATATAGACCAAAACAGATTATAATACACGACAATTAGTAACAATTCAATATGCACATAATGACATATAATATATTGTTAGGCGGTTGCCAGCCAACATTTTTACGTGAAATAAGAAAATTAAAACAAAATTGAATAGCTCCGTGGTAATTGGAATCAATTTTTGACAGAAGGTGAGCGTCATGTGATCTCATTGAAAAGGTAAGGGTTAAAGTCGTTCATGTAGAATATATGTTTCTAACTTCATTATTTTATTTTTATTCTGCTAATTTGTGCATTTCGTACATATCCTGATGTGTAGAATATGAAAACAACATATTTTGTTCTGACATCGAAAATATATATACAGGGTGCATCAAAATATAGCGCTGCAGAGGACAAAATAACACTTCGATTTCAGAAAAATATATAAGTTTGATAGAATTAGGTAGTTTCTCTTTGTGTTACGTAAAAATACGCATATGTGATCCTCGGGTGTCATATGCAAGCAACCTAGTGGTGTGTCAGTGTAGGGAAATGCAGTGAAATATTCGTTATTTTGAAAAAAAGAATAAAGTAGTAACAAACATGGTACAGGATAACGTACTTTTTTTCAGCCATAGGGATTTGGGTTTGCGACCGCTATGAGAGAAGTGCTGGTACTCGAGTTTGAGCTTTATTTCGTGAAAATATGTTAAATGGTTCTTAAGATATAGACCAAAACAGATTATAATACACGACAATTAGTAACAATTCAATATGCACATAATGACATATAATATATTGTTAGGCGGTTGCCAGCCAACATTTTTACGTGAAATAAGAAAATTAAAACAAAATTGAATAGCTCCGTGGTAATTGGAATCAATTTTTGACAGAAGGTGTGCGTCATGTGATCTCATTGAAAAGGTAAGGGTTAAAGTCGTTCATGTAGAATATATGTTTCTAACTTCATTATTTTATTTTTATTCTGCTAATTTGTGCATTTCGTACATATCCTGATGTGTAGAATATGAAAACAACATATTTTGTTCTGACATCGAAAATATATATACAGGGTGCATCAAAATATAGCGCTGCAGAGGACAAAATAACACTTCGATTTCAGAAAAATATATGTTTGATAGAATTAGGTAGTTTCTCTTTGTGTTACGTAAAAATACGCATATGTGATCCTCGGGTGTCATATGCAAGCAACCTAGTGTTGTGTCAGTGTAGGGAAATGCAGTGAAATATGCGTTATTTTGAAAAAAAGAATAAAGTAGTAACAAACATGGTACAGGATAACGTACTTTTTTTCAGCCATAGGGACCCGGGTTTGCGACCGCTATGAGAGAAGTGCTGGTACTCGAGTTTGAGCTTTATTTCGTGAAAATATGTTAAATGGTTCTTAAGATATAGACCAAAACAGATTATAATACACGACAATTAGTAACAATTCAATATGCACATAATGACATATAATATATTGTTAGGCGGTTGCCAGCCAACATTTTTACGTGAAATAAGAAAATTAAAACAAAATTGAATAGCTCCGTGGTAATTGGAATCAATTTTTGACAGAAGGTGTGCGTCATGTGATCTCATTGAAAAGGTAAGGGTTAAAGTCGTTCATGTAGAATATATGTTTCTAACTTCATTATTTTATGCTTTTTCTGCTAATTTGTGCTTTTCCTACCTATCTTGATGTGTAGAATATGAAAACAACATATTTTGCTCTGACATCGAAAATATATATACAGGGTGCATCAAAATATAGCGCTGCAGAAGACAAAATAACACTCCGATTTCAGAAAAATATATAAGTTTGATAGAATTAGGTAGTTTCTCTTTGTGTTACGTAAAAATACGCATATGTGATCCTCGGGTATCATATGCAAGCAACCTAGTGGTGTGTCAGTGTAGGGAAATGCAGTGAAATATGCGTTATTTTGAAAAAAAGAATAAAGTAGTAACAAACATGGTACAGGATAAGGTACCTTTTTTCAGCCATAGGGACCCGGGTTTACGACCTCTATGAGAGAAGTGCTGGTACTCGAGTTTGAGCTTTATTTCGTGAAAATATGTTAAATGGTTCTTAAGATATAGACCAAAACAGATTATAATACACGACAATTAGTAACAATTCAATATGCACATAATGACATATAATATATTGTTAGGCGGTTGCCAGCCAACATTTTTACGTGAAATAAGAAAATTAAAACAAAATTGAATAGCTCCGTGGTAATTGGAATCAATTTTTGACAGAAGGTGTGCGTCATGTGATCTCATAGAAAAGGTAAGGGTTATAGTCGTTCATATAGAATATTTGTTTCTAACTTCATTATTTTATGCTTTTTCTGCTAATTTGTGCCTTTCGTACCTATCCTGATGTGTAGAATATGAAAACATTTTTTTTGTTCTAACATTGAAAATATATATACAGGGTGCATCAAAATAACCCGTTGCAGAAGACTAGATAACACTTCGATTTCAGAAAAATATATAAGTTTGATAGAATTAGGTAGTTTCTCTTTGTGTTACGTAAAAATACGTATATGTGATCCTCGGGTGTCATATGCAAGCAACCTAGTGGTGTGTCAGTGTAGGGAAATGCAGTGAAATATGCGTTATTTTGAAAAAAAGAATAAAGTAGTAACAAACATGGTACAGGATAACGTACTTTTTTTCAGCCATAGGGACCCGGGTTTGCGACCGCTATGAGAGAAGTGCTGGTACTCGAGTTTGAGCTTTATTTCGTGAAAATATGTTAAATGGTTCTTAAGATATAGACCAAAACAGATTATAATACACGACAATTAGTAACAATTCAATATGCACATAATGACATATAATATATTGTTAGGCGGTTGCCAGCCAACATTTTTACGTGAAATAAGAAAATTAAAACAAAATTGAATAGCTCCGTGGTAATTGGAATCAATTTTTGACAGAAGGTGAGCGTCATGTGATCTCATTGAAAAGGTAAGGGTTAAAGTCGTTCATGTAGAATATATGTTTCTAACTTCATTATTTTATTTTTATTCTGCTAATTTGTGCATTTCGTACATATCCTGATGTGTAGAATATGAAAACAACATATTTTGTTCTGACATCGAAAATATATATACAGGGTGCATCAAAATATAGCGCTGCAGAGGACAAAATAACACTTCGATTTCAGAAAAATATATAAGTTTGATAGAATTAGGTAGTTTCTCTTTGTGTTACGTAAAAATACGCATATGTGATCCTCGGGTGTCATATGCAAGCAACCTAGTGGTGTGTCAGTGTAGGGAAATGCAGTGAAATATTCGTTATTTTGAAAAAAAGAATAAAGTAGTAACAAACATGGTACAGGATAACGTACTTTTTTTCAGCCATAGGGATTTGGGTTTGCGACCGCTATGAGAGAAGTGCTGGTACTCGAGTTTGAGCTTTATTTCGTGAAAATATGTTAAATGGTTCTTAAGATATAGACCAAAACAGATTATAATACACGACAATTAGTAACAATTCAATATGCACATAATGACATATAACATATTGTTAGGCGGTTGCCAGCCAACATTTTTACGTGAAATAAGAAAATTAAAACAAAATTGAATAGCTCCGTGGTAATTGGAATCAATTTTTGACAGAAGGTGTGCGTCATGTGATCTCATTGAAAAGGTAAGGGTTAAAGTCGTTCATGTAGAATATATGTTTCTAACTTCATTATTTTATTTTTATTCTGCTAATTTGTGCATTTCGTACATATCCTGATGTGTAGAATATGAAAACAACATATTTTGTTCTGACATCGAAAATATATATACAGGGTGCATCAAAATATAGCGCTGCAGAGGACAAAATAACACTTCGATTTCAGAAAAATATATGTTTGATAGAATTAGGTAGTTTCTCTTTGTGTTACGTAAAAATACGCATATGTGATCCTCGGGTGTCATATGCAAGCAACCTAGTGGTGTGTCAGTGTAGGGAAATGCAGTGAAATATGCGTTATTTTGAAAAAAAGAATAAAGTAGTAACAAACATGGTACAGGATAACGTACTTTTTTTCAGCCATAGGGACCCGGGTTTGCGACCGCTATGAGAGAAGTGCTGGTACTCGAGTTTGAGCTTTATTTCGTGAAAATATGTTAAATGGTTCTTAAGATATAGACCAAAACAGATTATAATACACGACAATTAGTAACAATTCAATATGCACATAATGACATATAATATATTGTTAGGCGGTTGCCAGCCAACATTTTTACGTGAAATAAGAAAATTAAAACAAAATTGAATAGCTCCGTGGTAATTGGAATCAATTTTTGACAGAAGGTGTGCGTCATGTGATCTCATTGAAAAGGTAAGGGTTAAAGTCGTTCATGTAGAATATATGTTTCTAACTTCATTATTTTATGCTTTTTCTGCTAATTTGTGCTTTTCCTACCTATCTTGATGTGTAGAATATGAAAACAACATATTTTGCTCTGACATCGAAAATATATATACAGGGTGCATCAAAATATAGCGCTGCAGAAGACAAAATAACACTTCGATTTCAGAAAAATATATAAGTTTGATAGAATTAGGTAGTTTCTCTTTGTGTTACGTAAAAATACGCATATGTGATCCTCGGGTATCATATGCAAGCAACCTAGTGGTGTGTCAGTGTAGGGAAATGCAGTGAAATATGCGTTATTTTGAAAAAAAGAATAAAGTAGTAACAAACATGGTACAGGATAAGGTACCTTTTTTCAGCCATAGGGACCCGGGTTTACGACCTCTATGAGAGAAGTGCTGGTACTCGAGTTTGAGCTTTATTTCGTGAAAATATGTTAAATGGTTCTTAAGATATAGACCAAAACAGATTATAATACACGACAATTAGTAACAATTCAATATGCACATAATGACATATAATATATTGTTAGGCGGTTGCCAGCCAACATTTTTACGTGAAATAAGAAAATTAAAACAAAATTGAATAGCTCCGTGGTAATTGGAATCAATTTTTGACAGAAGGTGTGCGTCATGTGATCTCATAGAAAAGGTAAGGGTTAAAGTCGTTCATGTAGAATATATGTTTCTAACTTCATTATTTTATGCTTTTTCTGCTAATTTGTGCTTTTCCTACCTATCTTGATGTGTAGAATATGAAAACAACATATTTTGCTCTGACATCGAAAATATATATACAGGGTGCATCAAAATATAGCGCTGCAGAAGACAAAATAACACTTCGATTTCAGAAAAATATATAAGTTTGATAGAATTATGTAGTTTCTCTTTGTGTTACGTAAAAATACGCATATGTGATCCTCGGGTATCATATGCAAGCAACCTAGTGGTGTGTCAGTGTAGGGAAATGCAGTGAAATATGCGTTATTTTGAAAAAAAGAATAAAGTAGTAACAAACATGGTACAGGATAAGGTACCTTTTTTCAGCCATAGGGACCCGGGTTTACGACCTCTATGAGAGAAGTGCTGGTACTCGAGTTTGAGCTTTATTTCGTGAAAATATGTTAAATGGTTCTTAAGATATAGACCAAAACAGATTATAATACACGACAATTAGTAACAATTCAATATGCACATAATGACATATAATATATTGTTAGGCGGTTGCCAGCCAACATTTTTACGTGAAATAAGAAAATTAAAACAAAATTGAATAGCTCCGTGGTAATTGGAATCAATTTTTGACAGAAGGTGTGCGTCATGTGATCTCATTGAAAAGGTAAGGGTTATAGTCGTTCATATAGAATATTTGTTTCTAACTTCATTATTTTATGCTTTTTCTGCTAATTTGTGCCTTTCGTACCTATCCTGATGTGTAGAATATGAAAACATTTTTTTGTTCTAACATTGAAAATATATATACAGGGTGCATCAAAATAACCCGTTGCAGAAGACAAGATAACACTTCGATTTCAGAAAAATATATAAGTTTGATAGAATTAGGTAGTTTCTCTTTGTGTTACGTAAAAATACGCATATGTGATTCTCGGGTGTCATATGCAAGCAACCTAGTGGTGTGTCAGTGTAGGGAAATGCAGTGAAATATGCGTTATTTTGAAAAAAAGAATAAAGTAGTAACAAACATGGTACAGGATAACGTACTTTTTTTCAGCCATAGGGACCCGGGTTTGCGACCGCTATGAGAGAAGTGCTGGTACTCGAGTTTGAGCTTTATTTCGTGAAAATATGTTAAATGGTTCTTAAGATATAGACCAAAACAGATTATAATACACGACAATTAGTAACAATTCAATATGCACATAATGACATATAATATATTGTTAGGCGGTTGCCAGCCAACATTTTTACGTGAAATAAGAAAATTAAAACAAAATTGAATAGCTCCGTGGTAATTGGAATCAATTTTTGACAGAAGGTGAGCGTCATGTGATCTCATTGAAAAGGTAAGGGTTAAAGTCGTTCATGTAGAATATATGTTTCTAACTTCATTATTTTATTTTTATTCTGCTAATTTGTGCATTTCGTACATATCCTGATGTGTAGAATATGAAAACAACATATTTTGTTCTGACATCGAAAATATATATACAGGGTGCATCAAAATATAGCGCTGCAGAGGACAAAATAACACTTCGATTTCAGAAAAATATATGTTTGATAGAATTAGGTAGTTTCTCTTTGTGTTACGTAAAAATACGCATATGTGATCCTCGGGTGTCATATGCAAGCAACCTATTGGTGTGTCAGTGTAGGGAAATGCAGTGAAATATGCGTTATTTTGAAAAAAAGAATAAAGTAGTAACAAACATGGTACAGGATAACGTACTTTTTTTCAGCCATAGGGACCCGGGTTTGCGACCGCTATGAGAGAGGTGCTGGTACTCGAGTTTGAGCTTTATTTCGTGAAAATATGTTAAATGGTTCTTAAGATATAGACCAAAACAGATTATAATACACGACAATTAGTAACAATTCAATATGCACATAATGACATATAATATATTGTTAGGCGGTTGCCAGCCAACATTTTTACGTGAAATAAGAAAATTAAAACAAAATTGAATAGCTCCGTGGTAATTGGAATCAATTTTTGACAGAAGGTGTGCGTCATGTGATCTCATTGAAAAGGTAAGGGTTAAAGTCGTTCATGTAGAATATATGTTTCTAACTTCATTATTTTATGCTTTTTCTGCTAATTTGTGCTTTTCCTACCTATCTTGATGTGTAGAATATGAAAACAACATATTTTGCTCTGACATCGAAAATATATATACAGGGTGCATCAAAATATAGCGCTGCAGAAGACAAAATAACACTTCGATTTCAGAAAAATATATAAGTTTGATAGAATTAGGTAGTTTCTCTTTGTGTTACGTAAAAATACGCATATGTGATCCTCGGGTATCATATGCAAGCAACCTAGTGGTGTGTCAGTGTAGGGAAATGCAGTGAAATATGCGTTATTTTGAAAAAAAGAATAAAGTAGTAACAAACATGGTACAGGATAAGGTACCTTTTTTCAGCCATAGGGACCCGGGTTTACGACCTCTATGAGAGAAGTGCTGGTACTCGAGTTTGAGCTTTATTTCGTGAAAATATGTTAAATGGTTCTTAAGATATAGACCAAAACAGATTATAATACACGACAATTAGTAACAATTCAATATGCACATAATGACATATAATATATTGTTAGGCGGTTGCCAGCCAACATTTTTACGTGAAATAAGAAAATTAAAACAAAATTGAATAGCTCCGTGGTAATTGGAATCAATTTTTGACAGAAGGTGTGCGTCATGTGATCTCATAGAAAAGGTAAGGGTTAAAGTCGTTCATGTAGAATATATGTTTCTAACTTCATTATTTTATGCTTTTTCTGCTAATTTGTGCTTTTCCTACCTATCTTGATGTGTAGAATATGAAAACAACATATTTTGCTCTGACATCGAAAATATATATACAGGGTGCATCAAAATATAGCGCTGCAGAAGACAAAATAACACTTCGATTTCAGAAAAATATATAAGTTTGATAGAATTATGTAGTTTCTCTTTGTGTTACGTAAAAATACGCATATGTGATCCTCGGGTATCATATGCAAGCAACCTAGTGGTGTGTCAGTGTAGGGAAATGCAGTGAAATATGCGTTATTTTGAAAAAAAGAATAAAGTAGTAACAAACATGGTACAGGATAAGGTACCTTTTTTCAGCCATAGGGACCCGGGTTTACGACCTCTATGAGAGAAGTGCTGGTACTCGAGTTTGAGCTTTATTTCGTGAAAATATGTTAAATGGTTCTTAAGATATAGACCAAAACAGATTATAATACACGACAATTAGTAACAATTCAATATGCACATAATGACATATAATATATTGTTAGGCGGTTGCCAGCCAACATTTTTACGTGAAATAAGAAAATTAAAACAAAATTGAATAGCTCCGTGGTAATTGGAATCAATTTTTGACAGAAGGTGTGCGTCATGTGATCTCATTGAAAAGGTAAGGGTTATAGTCGTTCATATAGAATATTTGTTTCTAACTTCATTATTTTATGCTTTTTCTGCTAATTTGTGCCTTTCGTACCTATCCTGATGTGTAGAATATGAAAACATTTTTTTGTTCTAACATTGAAAATATATATACAGGGTGCATCAAAATAACCCGTTGCAGAAGACAAGATAACACTTCGATTTCAGAAAAATATATAAGTTTGATAGAATTAGGTAGTTTCTCTTTGTGTTACGTAAAAATACGCATATGTGATTCTCGGGTGTCATATGCAAGCAACCTAGTGGTGTGTCAGTGTAGGGAAATGCAGTGAAATATGCGTTATTTTGAAAAAAAGAATAAAGTAGTAACAAACATGGTACAGGATAACGTACTTTTTTTCAGCCATAGGGACCCGGGTTTGCGACCGCTATGAGAGAAGTGCTGGTACTCGAGTTTGAGCTTTATTTCGTGAAAATATGTTAAATGGTTCTTAAGATATAGACCAAAACAGATTATAATACACGACAATTAGTAACAATTCAATATGCACATAATGACATATAATATATTGTTAGGCGGTTGCCAGCCAACATTTTTACGTGAAATAAGAAAATTAAAACAAAATTGAATAGCTCCGTGGTAATTGGAATCAATTTTTGACAGAAGGTGAGCGTCATGTGATCTCATTGAAAAGGTAAGGGTTAAAGTCGTTCATGTAGAATATATGTTTCTAACTTCATTATTTTATTTTTATTCTGCTAATTTGTGCATTTCGTACATATCCTGATGTGTAGAATATGAAAACAACATATTTTGTTCTGACATCGAAAATATATATACAGGGTGCATCAAAATATAGCGCTGCAGAGGACAAAATAACACTTCGATTTCAGAAAAATATATGTTTGATAGAATTAGGTAGTTTCTCTTTGTGTTACGTAAAAATACGCATATGTGATCCTCGGGTGTCATATGCAAGCAACCTATTGGTGTGTCAGTGTAGGGAAATGCAGTGAAATATGCGTTATTTTGAAAAAAAGAATAAAGTAGTAACAAACATGGTACAGGATAACGTACTTTTTTTCAGCCATAGGGACCCGGGTTTGCGACCGCTATGAGAGAGGTGCTGGTACTCGAGTTTGAGCTTTATTTCGTGAAAATATGTTAAATGGTTCTTAAGATATAGACCAAAACAGATTATAATACACGACAATTAGTAACAATTCAATATGCACATAATGACATATAATATATTGTTAGGCGGTTGCCAGCCAACATTTTTACGTGAAATAAGAAAATTAAAACAAAATTGAATAGCTCCGTGGTAATTGGAATCAATTTTTGACAGAAGGTGTGCGTCATGTGATCTCATTGAAAAGGTAAGGGTTAAAGTCGTTCATGTAGAATATATGTTTCTAACTTCATTATTTTATGCTTTTTCTGCTAATTTGTGCTTTTCCTACCTATCTTGATGTGTAGAATATGAAAACAACATATTTTGCTCTGACATCGAAAATATATATACAGGGTGCATCAAAATATAGCGCTGCAGAAGACAAAATAACACTTCGATTTCAGAAAAATATATAAGTTTGATAGAATTAGGTAGTTTCTCTTTGTGTTACGTAAAAATACGCATATGTGATCCTCGGGTATCATATGCAAGCAACCTAGTGGTGTGTCAGTGTAGGGAAATGCAGTGAAATATGCGTTATTTTGAAAAAAAGAATAAAGTAGTAACAAACATGGTACAGGATAAGGTACCTTTTTTCAGCCATAGGGACCCGGGTTTACGACCTCTATGAGAGAAGTGCTGGTACTCGAGTTTGAGCTTTATTTCGTGAAAATATGTTAAATGGTTCTTAAGATATAGACCAAAACAGATTATAATACACGACAATTAGTAACAATTCAATATGCACATAATGACATATAATATATTGTTAGGCGGTTGCCAGCCAACATTTTTACGTGAAATAAGAAAATTAAAACAAAATTGAATAGCTCCGTGGTAATTGGAATCAATTTTTGACAGAAGGTGTGCGTCATGTGATCTCATTGAAAAGGTAAGGGTTATAGTCGTTCATATAGAATATCTGTATCTAACTTCATTATTTTATGCTTTTTCTGCTAATTTGTGCCTTTCGTACCTATCCTGATGTGTAGAATATGAAAACATTTTTTTGTTCTAACATTGAAAATATATATACAGGGTGCATCAAAATAACCCGTTGCAGAAGACTAGATAACACTTCGATTTCAGAAAAATATATAAGTTTGATAGAATTATGTAGTTTCTCTTTGTGTTACGTAAAAATACGCATATGTGATCCTCGGGTGTCATATGCAAGCAACCTAGTGGTGTGTCAGTGTAGGGAAATGCAGTGAAATATGCGTTATTTTGAAAAAAAGAATAAAGTAGTAACAAACATGGCACAGGATAACGTACTTTTTTTCAGCCATAGGGACCCGGGTTTGCGACCGCTATGAGAGAAGTGCTGGTACTCGAGTTTGAGCTTTATTTGGTGAAAATATGTTAAATGGTTCTTAAGATATAGACCAAAACAGATTATAATACACGACAATTAGTAACAATTCAATATGCACATAATGACATATAATATATTGTTAGGCGGTTGCCAGCCAACATTTTTACGTGAAATAAGAAAATCAAAACAAAATTGAATAGCTCCGTGGTAATTGGAATCAATTTTTGACAGAAGGTGAGCGTCATGTGATCTCATTGAAAAGGTAAGGGTTAAAGTCGTTCATGTAGAATATATGTTTCTAACTTCATTATTTTATTTTTATTCTGCTAATTTGTGCATTTCGTACATATCCTGATGTGTAGAATATGAAAACAACATATTTTGTTCTGACATCGAAAATATATATACAGGGTGCATCAAAATATAGCGCTGCAGAGGACAAAATAACACTTCGATTTCAGAAAAATATATAAGTTTGATAGAATTAGGTAGTTTCTCTTTGTGTTACGTAAAAATACGCATATGTGATCCTCGGGTGTCATATGCAAGCAACCTAGTGGTGTGTCAGTGTAGGGAAATGCAGTGAAATATTCGTTATTTTGAAAAAAAGAATAAAGTAGTAACAAACATGGTACAGGATAACGTACTTTTTTTCAGCCATAGGGATTTGGGTTTGCGACCGCTATGAGAGAAGTGCTGGTACTCGAGTTTGAGCTTTATTTCGTGAAAATATGTTAAATGGTTCTTAAGATATAGACCAAAACAGATTATAATACACGACAATTAGTAACAATTCAATATGCACATAATGACATATAATATATTGTTAGGCGGTTGCCAGCCAACATTTTTACGTGAAATAAGAAAATTAAAACAAAATTGAATAGCTCCGTGGTAATTGGAATCAATTTTTGACAGAAGGTGTGCGTCATGTGATCTCATTGAAAAGGTAAGGGTTAAGGTCGTTCATGTAGAATATATGTTTCTAACTTCATTATTTTATTTTTATTCTGCTAATTTGTGCATTTCGTACATATCCTGATGTGTAGAATATGAAAACAACATATTTTGTTCTGACATCGAAAATATATATACAGGGTGCATCAAAATATAGCGCTGCAGAGGACAAAATAACACTTCGATTTCAGAAAAATATATAAGTTTGATAGAATTAGGTAGTTTCTCTTTGTGTTACGTAAAAATACGCATATGTGATCCTCGGGTATCATATGCAAGCAACCTAGTGGTGTGTCAGTGTAGGGAAATGCAGTGAAATATGCGTTATTTTGAAAAAAAGAATAAAGTAGTAACAAACATGGTACAGGATAAGGTACCTTTTTTCAGCCATAGGGACCCGGGTTTACGACCTCTATGAGAGAAGTGCTGGTACTCGAGTTTGAGCTTTATTTCGTGAAAATATGTTAAATGGTTCTTAAGATATAGACCAAAACAGATTATAATACACGACAATTAGTAACAATTCAATATGCACATAATGACATATAATATATTGTTAGGCGGTTGCCAGCCAACATTTTTACGTGAAATAAGAAAATTAAAACAAAATTGAATAGCTCCGTGGTAATTGGAATCAATTTTTGACAGAAGGTGTGCGTCATGTGATCTCATTGAAAAGGTAAGGGTTAAAGTCGTTCATGTAGAATATATGTTTCTAACTTCATTATTTTATGCTTTTTCTGCTAATTTGTGCTTTTCCTACCTATCTTGATGTGTAGAATATGAAAACAACATATTTTGCTCTGACATCGAAAATATATATACAGGGTGCATCAAAATATAGCGCTGCAGAAGACAAAATAACACTTCGATTTCAGAAAAATATATAAGTTTGATAGAATTAGGTAGTTTCTCTTTGTGTTACGTAAAAATACGCATATGTGATCCTCGGGTATCATATGCAAGCAACCTAGTGGTGTGTCAGTGTAGGGAAATGCAGTGAAATATGCGTTATTTTGAAAAAAAGAATAAAGTAGTAACAAACATGGTACAGGATAAGGTACCTTTTTTCAGCCATAGGGACCCGGGTTTACGACCTCTATGAGAGAAGTGCTGGTACTCGAGTTTGAGCTTTATTTCGTGAAAATATGTTAAATGGTTCTTAAGATATAGACCAAAACAGATTATAATACACGACAATTAGTAACAATTCAATATGCACATAATGACATATAATATATTGTTAGGCGGTTGCCAGCCAACATTTTTACGTGAAATAAGAAAATTAAAACAAAATTGAATAGCTCCGTGGTAATTGGAATCAATTTTTGACAGAAGGTGTGCGTCATGTGATCTCATTGAAAAGGTAAGGGTTATAGTCGTTCATATAGAATATTTGTTTCTAACTTCATTATTTTATGCTTTTTCTGCTAATTTGTGCCTTTCGTACCTATCCTGATGTGTAGAATATGAAAACATTTTTTTGTTCTAACATTGAAAATATATATACAGGGTGCATCAAAATAACCCGTTGCAGAAGACAAGATAACACTTCGATTTCAGAAAAATATATAAGTTTGATAGAATTAGGTAGTTTCTCTTTGTGTTACGTAAAAATACGCATATGTGATTCTCGGGTGTCATATGCAAGCAACCTAGTGGTGTGTCAGTGTAGGGAAATGCAGTGAAATATGCGTTATTTTGAAAAAAAGAATAAAGTAGTAACAAACATGGTACAGGATAACGTACTTTTTTTCAGCCATAGGGACCCGGGTTTGCGACCGCTATGAGAGAAGTGCTGGTACTCGAGTTTGAGCTTTATTTCGTGAAAATATGTTAAATGGTTCTTAAGATATAGACCAAAACAGATTATAATACACGACAATTAGTAACAATTCAATATGCACATAATGACATATAATATATTGTTAGGCGGTTGCCAGCCAACATTTTTACGTGAAATAAGAAAATTAAAACAAAATTGAATAGCTCCGTGGTAATTGGAATCAATTTTTGACAGAAGGTGTGCGTCATGTGATCTCATTGAAAAGGTAAGGGTTAAAGTCGTTCATGTAGAATATATGTTTCTAACTTCATTATTTTATTTTTATTCTGCTAAATTGTGCATTTCGTACATATCCTGATGTGTAGAATATGAAAACAACATATTTTGTTCTGACATCGAAAATATATATACAGGGTGCATCAAAATATAGCGCTGCAGAGGACAAAATAACACTTCGATTTCAGAAAAATATATGTTTGATAGAATTAGGTAGTTTCTCTTTGTGTTACGTAAAAATACGCATATGTGATCCTCGGGTGTCATATGCAAGCAACCTAGTGGTGTGTCAGTGTAGGGAAATGCAGTGAAATATGCGTTATTTTGAAAAAAAGAATAAAGTAGTAACAAACATGGTACAGGATAACGTACTTTTTTTCAGCCATAGGGACCCGGGTTTGCGACCGCTATGAGAGAGGTGCTGGTACTCGAGTTTGAGCTTTATTTCGTGAAAATATGTTAAATGGTTCTTAAGATATAGACCAAAACAGATTATAATACACGACAATTAGTAACAATTCAATATGCACATAATGACATATAATATATTGTTAGGCGGTTGCCAGCCAACATTTTTACGTGAAATAAGAAAATTAAAACAAAATTGAATAGCTCCGTGGTAATTGGAATCAATTTTTGACAGAAGGTGTGCGTCATGTGATCTCATTGAAAAGGTAAGGGTTAAAGTCGTTCATGTAGAATATATGTTTCTAACTTCATTATTTTATGCTTTTTCTGCTAATTTGTGCTTTTCCTACCTATCTTGATGTGTAGAATATGAAAACAACATATTTTGCTCTGACATCGAAAATATATATACAGGGTGCATCAAAATATAGCGCTGCAGAAGACAAAATAACACTTCGATTTCAGAAAAATATATAAGTTTGATAGAATTAGGTAGTTTCTCTTTGTGTTACGTAAAAATACGCATATGTGATCCTCGGGTATCATATGCAAGCAACCTAGTGGTGTGTCAGTGTAGGGAAATGCAGTGAAATATGCGTTATTTTGAAAAAAAGAATAAAGTAGTAACAAACATGGTACAGGATAAGGTACCTTTTTTCAGCCATAGGGACCCGGGTTTACGACCTCTATGAGAGAAGTGCTGGTACTCGAGTTTGAGCTTTATTTCGTGAAAATATGTTAAATGGTTCTTAAGATATAGACCAAAACAGATTATAATACACGACAATTAGTAACAATTCAATATGCACATAATGACATATAATATATTGTTAGGCGGTTGCCAGCCAACATTTTTACGTGAAATAAGAAAATTAAAACAAAATTGAATAGCTCCGTGGTAATTGGAATCAATTTTTGACAGAAGGTGTGCGTCATGTGATCTCATTGAAAAGGTAAGGGTTATAGTCGTTCATATAGAATATCTGTTTCTAACTTCATTATTTTATGCTTTTTCTGCTAATTTGTGCCTTTCGTACCTATCCTGATGTGTAGAATATGAAAACATTTTTTTGTTCTAACATTGAAAATATATATACAGGGTGCATCAAAATAACCCGTTGCAGAAGACTAGATAACACTTCGATTTCAGAAAAATATATAAGTTTGATAGAATTATGTAGTTTCTCTTTGTGTTACGTAAAAATACGCATATGTGATCCTCGGGTGTCATATGCAAGCAACCTAGTGGTGTGTCAGTGTAGGGAAATGCAGTGAAATATGCGTTATTTTGAAAAAAAGAATAAAGTAGTAACAAACATGGTACAGGATAACGTACTTTTTTTCAGCCATAGGGACCCGGGTTTGCGACCGCTATGAGAGAAGTGCTGGTACTCGAGTTTGAGCTTTATTTCGTGAAAATATGTTAAATGGTTCTTAAGATATAGACCAAAACAGATTATAATACACGACAATTAGTAACAATTCAATATGCACATAATGACATATAATATATTGTTAGGCGGTTGCCAGCCAACATTTTTACGTGAAATAAGAAAATTAAAACAAAATTGAATAGCTCCGTGGTAATTGGAATCAATTTTTGACAGAAGGTGAGCGTCATGTGATCTCATTGAAAAGGTAAGGGTTAAAGTCGTTCATGTAGAATATATGTTTCTAACTTCATTATTTTATTTTTATTCTGCTAATTTGTGCATTTCGTACATATCCTGATGTGTAGAATATGAAAACAACATATTTTGTTCTGACATCGAAAATATATATACAGGGTGCATCAAAATATAGCGCTGCAGAGGACAAAATAACACTTCGATTTCAGAAAAATATATAAGTTTGATAGAATTAGGTAGTTTCTCTTTGTGTTACGTAAAAATACGCATATGTGATCCTCGGGTGTCATATGCAAGCAACCTAGTGGTGTGTCAGTGTAGGGAAATGCAGTGAAATATTCGTTATTTTGAAAAAAAGAATAAAGTAGTAACAAACATGGTACAGGATAACGTACTTTTTTTCAGCCATAGGGATTTGGGTTTGCGACCGCTATGAGAGAAGTGCTGGTACTCGAGTTTGAGCTTTATTTCGTGAAAATATGTTAAATGGTTCTTAAGATATAGACCAAAACAGATTATAATACACGACAATTAGTAACAATTCAATATGCACATAATGACATATAATATATTGTTAGGCGGTTGCCAGCCAACATTTTTACGTGAAATAAGAAAATTAAAACAAAATTGAATAGCTCCGTGGTAATTGGAATCAATTTTTGACAGAAGGTGTGCGTCATGTGATCTCATTGAAAAGGTAAGGGTTAAAGTCGTTCATGTAGAATATATGTTTCTAACTTCATTATTTTATTTTTATTCTGCTAATTTGTGCATTTCGTACATATCCTGATGTGTAGAATATGAAAACAACATATTTTGTTCTGACATCGAAAATATATATACAGGGTGCATCAAAATATAGCGCTGCAGAGGACAAAATAACACTTCGATTTCAGAAAAATATATGTTTGATAGAATTAGGTAGTTTCTCTTTGTGTTACGTAAAAATACGCATATGTGATCCTCGGGTGTCATATGCAAGCAACCTAGTGTTGTGTCAGTGTAGGGAAATGCAGTGAAATATGCGTTATTTTGAAAAAAAGAATAAAGTAGTAACAAACATGGTACAGGATAACGTACTTTTTTTCAGCCATAGGGACCCGGGTTTGCGACCGCTATGAGAGAAGTGCTGGTACTCGAGTTTGAGCTTTATTTCGTGAAAATATGTTAAATGGTTCTTAAGATATAGACCAAAACAGATTATAATACACGACAATTAGTAACAATTCAATATGCACATAATGACATATAATATATTGTTAGGCGGTTGCCAGCCAACATTTTTACGTGAAATAAGAAAATTAAAACAAAATTGAATAGCTCCGTGGTAATTGGAATCAATTTTTGACAGAAGGTGTGCGTCATGTGATCTCATTGAAAAGGTAAGGGTTAAAGTCGTTCATGTAGAATATATGTTTCTAACTTCATTATTTTATGCTTTTTCTGCTAATTTGTGCTTTTCCTACCTATCTTGATGTGTAGAATATGAAAACAACATATTTTGCTCTGACATCGAAAATATATATACAGGGTGCATCAAAATATAGCGCTGCAGAAGACAAAATAACACTTCGATTTCAGAAAAATATATAAGTTTGATAGAATTAGGTAGTTTCTCTTTGTGTTACGTAAAAATACGCATATGTGATCCTCGGGTATCATATGCAAGCAACCTAGTGGTGTGTCAGTGTAGGGAAATGCAGTGAAATATGCGTTATTTTGAAAAAAAGAATAAAGTAGTAACAAACATGGTACAGGATAAGGTACCTTTTTTCAGCCATAGGGACCCGGGTTTACGACCGCTATGAGAGAAGTGCTGGTACTCGAGTTTGAGCTTTATTTCGTGAAAATATGTTAAATGGTTCTTAAGATATAGACCAAAACAGATTATAATACACGACAATTAGTAACAATTCAATATGCACATAATGACATATAATATATTGTTAGGCGGTTGCCAGCCAACATTTTTACGTGAAATAAGAAAATTAAAACAAAATTGAATAGCTCCGTGGTAATTGGAATCAATTTTTGACAGAAGGTGTGCGTCATGTGATCTCATAGAAAAGGTAAGGGTTATAGTCGTTCATATAGAATATTTGTTTCTAACTTCATTATTTTATGCTTTTTCTGCTAATTTGTGCCTTTCGTACCTATCCTGATGTGTAGAATATGAAAACATTTTTTTTGTTCTAACATTGAAAATATATATACAGGGTGCATCAAAATATAGCGCTGCAGAGGGCAAAATAACACTTCGATTTCAGAAAAATATATGTTTGATAGAATTAGGTAGTTTCTCTTTGTGTTACGTAAAAATACGCATATGTGATCCTCGGGTGTCATATGCAAGCAACCTAGTGGTGTGTCAGTGTAGGGAAATGCAGTGAAATATTCGTTATTTTGAAAAAAAGAATAAAGTAGTAACAAACATGGTACAGGATAACGTACTTTTTTTCAGCCATAGGGATTTGGGTTTGCGACCGCTATGAGAGAAGTGCTGGTACTCGAGTTTGAGCTTTATTTCGTGAAAATATGTTAAATGGTTCTTAAGATATAGACCAAAACAGATTATAATACACGACAATTAGTAACAATTCAATATGCACATAATGACATATAATATATTGTTAGGCGGTTGCCAGCCAACATTTTTACGTGAAATAAGAAAATTAAAACAAAATTGAATAGCTCCGTGGTAATTGGAATCAATTTTTGACAGAAGGTGTGCGTCATGTGATCTCATTGAAAAGGTAAGGGTTAAAGTCGTTCATGTAGAATATATGTTTCTAACTTCATTATTTTATTTTTATTCTGCTAATTTGTGCATTTCGTACATATCCTGATGTGTAGAATATGAAAACAACATATTTTGTTCTGACATCGAAAATATATATACAGGGTGCATCAAAATATAGCGCTGCAGAGGACAAAATAACACTTCGATTTCAGAAAAATATATGTTTGATAGAATTAGGTAGTTTCTCTTTGTGTTACGTAAAAATACGCATATGTGATCCTCGGGTGTCATATGCAAGCAACCTAGTGGTGTGTCAGTGTAGGGAAATGCAGTGAAATATGCGTTATTTTGAAAAAAAGAATAAAGTAGTAACAAACATGGTACAGGATAACGTACTTTTTTTCAGCCATAGGGACCCGGGTTTGCGACCGCTATGAGAGAAGTGCTGGTACTCGAGTTTGAGCTTTATTTCGTGAAAATATGTTAAATGGTTCTTAAGATATAGACCAAAACATATTATAATACACGACAATTAGTAACAATTCAATATGCACATAATGACATATAATATATTGTTAGGCGGTTGCCAGCCAACATTTTTACGTGAAATAAGAAAATTAAAACAAAATTGAATAGCTCCGTGGTAATTGGAATCAATTTTTGACAGAAGGTGTGCGTCATGTGATCTCATTGAAAAGGTAAGGGTTAAAGTCGTTCATGTAGAATATATGTTTCTAACTTCATTATTTTATGCTTTTTCTGCTAATTTGTGCTTTTCCTACCTATCTTGATGTGTAGAATATGAAAACAACATATTTTGCTCTGACATCGAAAATATATATACAGGGTGCATCAAAATATAGCGCTGCAGAAGACAAAATAACACTTCGATTTCAGAAAAATATATAAGTTTGATAGAATTAGGTAGTTTCTCTTTGTGTTACGTAAAAATACGCATATGTGATCCTCGGGTATCATATGCAAGCAACCTAGTGGTGTGTCAGTGTAGGGAAATGCAGTGAAATATGCGTTATTTTGAAAAAAAGAATAAAGTAGTAACAAACATGGTACAGGATAAGGTACCTTTTTTCAGCCATAGGGACCCGGGTTTACGACCGCTATGAGAGAAGTGCTGGTACTCGAGTTTGAGCTTTATTTCGTGAAAATATGTTAAATGGTTCTTAAGATATAGACCAAAACAGATTATAATACACGACAATTAGTAACAATTCAATATGCACATAATGACATATAATATATTGTTAGGCGGTTGCCAGCCAACATTTTTACGTGAAATAAGAAAATTAAAACAAAATTGAATAGCTCCGTGGTAATTGGAATCAATTTTTGACAGAAGGTGTGCGTCATGTGATCTCATAGAAAAGGTAAGGGTTAAAGTCGTTCATGTAGAATATATGTTTCTAACTTCATTATTTTATGCTTTTTCTGCTAATTTGTGCTTTTCCTACCTATCTTGATGTGTAGAATATGAAAACAACATATTTTGCTCTGACATCGAAAATATATATACAGGGTGCATCAAAATATAGCGCTGCAGAAGACAAAATAACACTTCGATTTCAGAAAAATATATAAGTTTGATAGAATTAGGTAGTTTCTCTTTGTGTTACGTAAAAATACGCATATGTGATCCTCGGGTATCATATGCAAGCAACCTAGTGGTGTGTCAGTGTAGGGAAATGCAGTGAAATATGCGTTATTTTGAAAAAAAGAATAAAGTAGTAACAAACATGGTACAGGATAAGGTACCTTTTTTCAGCCATAGGGACCCGGGTTTACGACCTCTATGAGAGAAGTGCTGGTACTCGAGTTTGAGCTTTATTTCGTGAAAATATGTTAAATGGTTCTTAAGATATAGACCAAAACAGATTATAATACACGACAATTAGTAACAATTCAATTTGCACATAATGACATATAATATATTGTTAGGCGGTTGCCAGCCAACATTTTTACGTGAAATAAGAAAATTAAAACAAAATTGAATAGCTCCGTGGTAATTGGAATCAATTTTTGACAGAAGGTGTGCGTCATGTGATCTCATTGAAAAGGTAAGGGTTATAGTCGTTCATATAGAATATTTGTTTCTAACTTCATTATTTTATGCTTTTTCTGCTAATTTGTGCCTTTCGTACCTATCCTGATGTGTAGAATATGAAAACATTTTTTTGTTCTAACATTGAAAATATATATACAGGGTGCATCAAAATAACCCGTTGCGGAAGACAAGATAACACTTCGATTTCAGAAAAATATATAAGTTTGATAGAATTAGGTAGTTTCTCTTTGTGTTACGTAAAAATACGCATATGTGATTCTCGGGTGTCATATGCAAGCAACCTAGTGGTGTGTCAGTGTAGGGAAATGCAGTGAAATATGCGTTATTTTGAAAAAAAGAATAAAGTAGTAACAAACATGGTACAGGATAACGTACTTTTTTTCAGCCATAGGGACCCGGGTTTGCGACCGCTATGAGAGAAGTGCTGGTACTCGAGTTTGAGCTTTATTTCGTGAAAATATGTTAAATGGTTCTTAAGATATAGACCAAAACAGATTATAATACACGACAATTAGTAACAATTCAATATGCACATAATGACATATAATATATTGTTAGGCGGTTGCCAGCCAACATTTTTACGTGAAATAAGAAAATTAAAACAAAATTGAATAGCTCCGTGGTAATTGGAATCAATTTTTGACAGAAGGTGAGCGTCATGTGATCTCATTGAAAAGGTAAGGGTTAAAGTCGTTCATGTAGAATATATGTTTCTAACTTCATTATTTTATTTTTATTCTGCTAATTTGTGCATTTCGTACATATCCTGATGTGTAGAATATGAAAACAACATATTTTGTTCTGACATCGAAAATATATATACAGGGTGCATCAAAATATAGCGCTGCAGAGGACAAAATAACACTTCGATTTCAGAAAAATATATGTTTGATAGAATTAGGTAGTTTCTCTTTGTGTTACGTAAAAATACGCATATGTGATCCTCGGGTGTCATATGCAAGCAACCTAGTGGTGTGTCAGTGTAGGGAAATGCAGTGAAATATTCGTTATTTTGAAAAAAAGAATAAAGTAGTAACAAACATGGTACAGGATAACGTACTTTTTTTCAGCCATAGGGATTTGGGTTTGCGACCGCTATGAGAGAAGTGCTGGTACTCGAGTTTGAGCTTTATTTCGTGAAAATATGTTAAATGGTTCTTAATATATAGACCAAAACAGATTATAATACACGACAATTAGTAACAATTCAATATGCACATAATGACATATAATATATTGTTAGGCGGTTGCCAGCCAACATTTTTACGTGAAATAAGAAAATTAAAACAAAATTGAATAGCTCCGTGGTAATTGGAATCAATTTTTGACAGAAGGTGTGCGTCATGTGATCTCATTGAAAAGGTAAGGGTTAAAGTCGTTCATGTAGAATATATGTTTCTAACTTCATTATTTTATTTTTATTCTGCTAATTTGCGCATTTCGTACATATCCTGATGTGTAGAATATGAAAACAACATATTTTGTTCTGACATCGAAAATATATATACAGGGTGCATCAAAATATAGCGCTGCAGAGGACAAAATAACACTTCGATTTCAGAAAAATATATGTTTGATAGAATTAGGTAGTTTCTCTTTGTGTTACGTAAAAATACGCATATGTGATCCTCGGGTGTCATATGCAAGCAACCTAGTGGTGTGTCAGTGTAGGGAAATGCAGTGAAATATGCGTTATTTTGAAAAAAAGAATAAAGTAGTAACAAACATGGTACAGGATAACGTACTTTTTTTCAGCCATAGGGACCCGGGTTTGCGACCGCTATGAGAGAAGTGCTGGTACTCGAGTTTGAGCTTTATTTCGTGAAAATATGTTAAATGGTTCTTAAGATATAGACCAAAACAGATTATAATACACGACAATTAGTAACAATTCAATATGCACATAATGACATATAATATATTGTTAGGCGGTTGCCAGCCAACATTTTTACGTGAAATAAGAAAATTAAAACAAAATTGAATAGCTCCGTGGTAATTGGAATCAATTTTTGACAGAAGGTGTGCGTCATGTGATCTCATTGAAAAGGTAAGGGTTAAAGTCGTTCATGTAGAATATATGTTTCTAACTTCATTATTTTATGCTTTTTCTGCTAATTTGTGCTTTTCCTACCTATCTTGATGTGTAGAATATGAAAACAACATATTTTGCTCTGACATCGAAAATATATATACAGGGTGCATCAAAATATAGCGCTGCAGAAGACAAAATAACACTTCGATTTCAGAAAAATATATAAGTTTGATAGAATTAGGTAGTTTCTCTTTGTGTTACGTAAAAATACGCATATGTGATCCTCGGGTGTCATATGCAAGCAACCTAGTGGTGTGTCAGTGTAGGGAAATGCAGTGAAATATGTGTTATTTTAAAAAAAAGAATAAAGTAGTAACAAACATGGTACAGGATAAGGTACCTTTATTCAGCCAAAGGGACCCGGGTTTACGACCTCTATGTGAGAAGTGCTGGTACTCGAGTTTGAGCTTTATTTCGTGAAAATATGTTAAATGGTTCTTAATATATAGACCAAAACAGATTATAATACACGACAATTAGTAACAATTCAATATGCACATAATGACATATAATATATTGTTAGGCGGTTGCCAGCCAACATTTTTACGTGAAATAAGAAAATTAAAACAAAATTGAATAGCTCCGTGGTAATTGGAATCAATTTTTGACAGAAGGTGTGCGTCATGTGATCTCATAGAAAAGGTAATGGTTATAGTCGTTCATATAGAATATTTGTTTCTAACTTCATTATTTTATGCTTTTTCTGCTAATTTGTGCCTTTCGTACCTATCCTGATGTGTAGAATATGAAAACATTTTTTTGTTCTAACATTGAAAATATATATACGGGGTGCATCAAAATAACCCGTTGCAGAAGACAAGATAACACTTCGATTTCAGAAAAATATATAAGTTTGATAGAATTAGGTAGTTTCTCTTTGTGTTACGTAAAAATACGCATATGTGATCCTCGGGTGTCATATGCAAGCAACCTAGTGGTGTGTCAGTGTAGGGAAATGCAGTGAAATATGCGTTATTTTGAAAAAAAGAATAAAGTAGTAACAAACATGGTACAGGATAAGGTACCTTTTTTCAGCCATAGGGACCCGGGTTTACGACCTCTATGAGAGAAGTGCTGGTACTCGAGTTTGAGCTTTATTTCGTGAAAATATGTTAAATGGTTCTTAAGATATAGACCAAAACAGATTATAATACACGACAATTAGTAACAATTCAATATGCACATAATGACATATAATATATTGTTAGGCGGTTGCCAGCCAACATTTTTACGTGAAATAAGAAAATTAAAACAAAATTGAATAGCTCCGTGGTAATTGGAATCAATTTTTGACAGAAGGTGTGCGTCATGTGATCTCATTGAAAAGGTAAGGGTTAAAGTCGTTCATGTAGAATATATGTTTCTAACTTCATTATTTTATTTTTATTCTGCTAATTTGTGCATTTCGTACATATCCTGATGTGTAGAATATGAAAACAACATATTTTGTTCTGACATCGAAAATATATATACAGGGTGCATCAAAATATAGCGCTGCAGAAGACAAAATAACACTTCGATTTCAGAAAAATATATAAGTTTGATAGAATTAGGTAGTTTCTCTTTGTGTTACGTAAAAATACGCATATGTGATCCTCGGGTGTCATATGCAAGCAACCTAGTGGTGTGTCAGTGTAGGGAAATGCAGTGAAATATGTGTTATTTTAAAAAAAAGAATAAAGTAGTAACAAACATGGTACAGGATAAGGTACCTTTTTTCAGCCAAAGGGACCCGGGTTTACGACCTCTATGTGAGAAGTGCTGGTACTCGAGTTTGAGCTTTATTTCGTGAAAATATGTTAAATGGTTCTTAAGATATAGACCAAAACAGATTATAATACACGACAATTAGTAACAATTCAATATGCACATAATGACATATAATATATTGTTAGGCGGTTGCCAGCCAACATTTTTACGTGAAATAAGAAAATTAAAACAAAATTGAATAGCTCCGTGGTAATTGGAATCAATTTTTGACAGAAGGTGTGCGTCATGTGATCTCATAGAAAAGGTAAGGGTTATAGTCGTTCATATAGAATATTTGTTTCTAACTTCATTATTTTATGCTTTTTCTGCTAATTTGTGCCTTTCGTACCTATCCTGATGTGTAGAATATGAAAACATTTTTTTGTTCTAACATTGAAAATATATATACAGGGTGCATCAAAATAACCCGTTGCAGAAGACAAGATAACACTTCGATTTCAGAAAAATATATAAGTTTGATAGAATTAGGTAGTTTCTCTTTGTGTTACGTAAAAATACGCATATGTGATCCTCGGGTGTCATATGCAAGCAACCTAGTGGTGTGTCAGTGTAGGGAAATGCAGTGAAATATGTGTTATTTTAAAAAAAAGAATAAAGTAGTAACAAACATGGTACAGGATAAGGTACCTTTTTTCAGCCAAAGGGACCCGGGTTTACGACCTCTATGTGAGAAGTGCTGGTACTCGAGTTTGAGCTTTATTTCGTGAAAATATGTTAAATGGTTCTTAAGATATAGACCAAAACAGATTATAATACACGACAATTAGTAACAATTCAATATGCACATAATGACATATAATATATTGTTAGGCGGTTGCCAGCCAACATTTTTACGTGAAATAAGAAAATTAAAACAAAATTGAATAGCTCCGTGGTAATTGGAATCAATTTTTGACAGAAGGTGTGCGTCATGTGATCTCATTGAAAAGGTAAGGGTTAAAGTCGTTCATGTAGAATATATGTTTCTAACTTCATTATTTTATTTTTATTCTGCTAATTTGTGCATTTCGTACATATCCTGATGTGTAGAATATGAAAACAACATATTTTGTTCTGACATCGAAAATATATATACAGGGTGCATCAAAATATAGCGCTGCAGAAGACAAAATAACACTTCGATTTCAGAAAAATATATAAGTTTGATAGAATTAGGTAGTTTCTCTTTGTGTTACGTAAAAATACGCATATGTGATCCTCGGGTGTCATATGCAAGCAACCTAGTGGTGTGTCAGTGTAGGGAAATGCAGTGAAATATGTGTTATTTTAAAAAAAAGAATAAAGTAGTAACAAACATGGTACAGGATAAGGTACCTTTTTTCAGCCAAAGGGACCCGGGTTTACGACCTCTATGTGAGAAGTGCTGGTACTCGAGTTTGAGCTTTATTTCGTGAAAATATGTTAAATGGTTCTTAAGATATAGACCAAAACAGATTATAATACACGACAATTAGTAACAATTCAATATGCACATAATGACATATAATATATTGTTAGGCGGTTGCCAGCCAACATTTTTACGTGAAATAAGAAAATTAAAACAAAATTGAATAGCTCCGTGGTAATTGGAATCAATTTTTGACAGAAGGTGTGCGTCATGTGATCTCATTGAAAAGGTAAGGGTTAAAGTCGTTCATGTAGAATATATGTTTCTAACTTCATTATTTTATTTTTATTCTGCTAATTTGTGCATTTCGTACATATCCTGATGTGTAGAATATGAAAACAACATATTTTGTTCTGACATCGAAAATATATATACAGGGTGCATCAAAATATAGCGCTGCAGAAGACAAAATAACACTTCGATTTCAGAAAAATATATAAGTTTGATAGAATTAGGTAGTTTCTCTTTGTGTTACGTAAAAATACGCATATGTGATCCTCGGGTGTCATATGCAAGCAACCTAGTGGTGTGTCAGTGTAGGGAAATGCAGTGAAATATGTGTTATTTTAAAAAAAAGAATAAAGTAGTAACAAACATGGTACAGGATAAGGTACCTTTTTTCAGCCAAAGGGACCCGGGTTTACGACCTCTATGTGAGAAGTGCTGGTACTCGAGTTTGAGCTTTATTTCGTGAAAATATGTTAAATGGTTCTTAAGATATAGACCAAAACAGATTATAATACACGACAATTAGTAACAATTCAATATGCACATAATGACATATAATATATTGTTAGGCGGTTGCCAGCCAACATTTTTACGTGAAATAAGAAAATTAAAACAAAATTGAATAGCTCCGTGGTAATTGGAATCAATTTTTGACAGAAGGTGTGCGTCATGTGATCTCATTGAAAAGGTAAGGGTTAAAGTCGTTCATGTAGAATATATGTTTCTAACTTCATTATTTTATTTTTATTCTGCTAATTTGTGCATTTCGTACATATCCTGATGTGTAGAATATGAAAACAACATATTTTGTTCTGACATCGAAAATATATATACAGGGTGCATCAAAATATAGCGCTGCAGAAGACAAAATAACACTTCGATTTCAGAAAAATATATAAGTTTGATAGAATTAGGTAGTTTCTCTTTGTGTTACGTAAAAATACGCATATGTGATCCTCGGGTATCATATGCAAGCAACCTAGTGGTGTGTCAGTGTAGGGAAATGCAGTGAAATATGCGTTATTTTGAAAAAAAGAATAAAGTAGTAACAAACATGGTACAGGATAAGGTACCTTTTTTCAGCCATAGGGACCCGGGTTTACGACCTCTATGAGAGAAGTGCTGGTACTCGAGTTTGAGCTTTATTTCGTGAAAATATGTTAAATGGTTCTTAAGATATAGACCAAAACAGATTATAATACACGACAATTAGTAACAATTCAATATGCACATAATGACATATAATATATTGTTAGGCGGTTGCCAGCCAACATTTTTACGTGAAATAAGAAAATTAAAACAAAATTGAATAGCTCCGTGGTAATTGGAATCAATTTTTGACAGAAGGTGTGCGTCATGTGATCTCATAGAAAAGGTAAGGGTTATAGTCGTTCATATAGAATATTTGTTTCTAACTTCATTATTTTATGCTTTTTCTGCTAATTTGTGCCTTTCGTACCTATCCTGATGTGTAGAATATGAAAACATTTTTTTGTTCTAACATTGAAAATATATATACAGGGTGCATCAAAATAACCCGTTGCAGAAGACAAGATAACACTTCGATTTCAGAAAAATATATAAGTTTGATAGAATTAGGTAGTTTCTCTTTGTGTTACGTAAAAATACGCATATGTGATCCTCGGGTGTCATATGCAAGCAACCTAGTGGTGTGTCAGTGTAGGGAAATGCAGTGAAATATGCGTTATTTTAAAAAAAAGAATAAAGTAGTAACAAACATGGTACAGGACAAGGTACCTTTTTTCAGCCAAAGGGACCCGGGTTTACGACCTCTATGAGAGAAGTGCTGGTACTCGAGTTTGAGCTTTATTTCGTGAAAATATGTTAAATGGTTCTTAAGATATAGACCAAAACAGATTATAATACACGACAATTAGTAACAATTCAATATGCACATAATGACATATAATATATTGTTAGGCGGTTGCCAGCCAACATTTTTACGTGAAATAAGAAAATTAAAACAAAATTGAATAGCTCCGTGGTAATTGGAATCAATTTTTGACAGAAGGTGTGCGTCATGTGATCTCATTGAAAAGGTAAGGGTTAAAGTCGTTCATGTAGAATATATGTTTCTAACTTCATTATTTTATTTTTATTCTGCTAATTTGTGCATTTCGTACATATCCTGATGTGTAGAATATGAAAACAACATATTTTGTTCTGACATCGAAAATATATATACAGGGTGCATCAAAATATAGCGCTGCAGAGGACAAAATAACACTTCGATTTCAGAAAAATATATGTTTGATAGAATTAGGTAGTTTCTCTTTGTGTTACGTAAAAATACGCATATGTGATCCTCGGGTGTCATATGCAAGCAACCTAGTGGTGTGTCAGTGTAGGGAAATGCAGTGAAATATGCGTTATTTTGAAAAAAAGAATAAAGTAGTAACAAACATGGTACAGGATAACGTACTTTTTTTCAGCCATAGGGACCCGGGTTTGCGACCGCTATGAGAGAAGTGCTGGTACTCGAGTTTGAGCTTTATTTCGTGAAAATATGTTAAATGGTTCTTAAGATATAGACCAAAACAGATTATAATACACGACAATTAGTAACAATTCAATATGCACATAATGACATATAATATATTGTTAGGCGGTTGCCAGCCAACATTTTTACGTGAAATAAGAAAATTAAAACAAAATTGAATAGCTCCGTGGTAATTGGAATCAATTTTTGACAGAAGGTGTGCGTCATGTGATCTCATTGAAAAGGTAAGGGTTAAAGTCGTTCATGTAGAATATATGTTTCTAACTTCATTATTTTATGCTTTTTCTGCTAATTTGTGCTTTTCCTACCTATCTTGATGTGTAGAATATGAAAACAACATATTTTGCTCTGACATCGAAAATATATATACAGGGTGCATCAAAATATAGCGCTGCAGAAGACAAAATAACACTTCGATTTCAGAAAAATATATAAGTTTGATAGAATTAGGTAGTTTCTCTTTGTGTTACGTAAAAATACGCATATGTGATCCTCGGGTGTCATATGCAAGCAACCTAGTGGTGTGTCAGTGTAGGGAAATGCAGTGAAATATGTGTTATTTTAAAAAAAAGAATAAAGTAGTAACAAACATGGTACAGGATAAGGTACCTTTTTTCAGCCAAAGGGACCCGGGTTTACGACCTCTATGTGAGAAGTGCTGGTACTCGAGTTTGAGCTTTATTTCGTGAAAATATGTTAAATGGTTCTTAATATATAGACCAAAACAGATTATAATACACGACAATTAGTAACAATTCAATATGCACATAATGACATATAATATATTGTTAGGCGGTTGCCAGCCAACATTTTTACGTGAAATAAGAAAATTAAAACAAAATTGAATAGCTCCGTGGTAATTGGAATCAATTTTTGACAGAAGGTGTGCGTCATGTGATCTCATAGAAAAGGTAATGGTTATAGTCGTTCATATAGAATATTTGTTTCTAACTTCATTATTTTATGCTTTTTCTGCTAATTTGTGCCTTTCGTACCTATCCTGATGTGTAGAATATGAAAACATTTTTTTGTTCTAACATTGAAAATATATATACAGGGTGCATCAAAATAACCCGTTGCAGAAGACAAGATTACACTTCGATTTCAGAAAAATATATAAGTTTGATAGAATTAGGTAGTTTCTCTTTGTGTTACGTAAAAATACGCATATGTGATCCTCGGGTGTCATATGCAAGCAACCTAGTGGTGTGTCAGTGTAGGGAAATGCAGTGAAATATGCGTTATTTTGAAAAAAAGAATAAAGTAGTAACAAACATGGTACAGGATAAGGTACCTTTTTTCAGCCATAGGGACCCGGGTTTACGACCTCTATGAGAGAAGTGCTGGTACTCGAGTTTGAGCTTTATTTCGTGAAAATATGTTAAATGGTTCTTAAGATATAGACCAAAACAGATTATAATACACGACAATTAGTAACAATTCAATATGCACATAATGACATATAATATATTGTTAGGCGGTTGCCAGCCAACATTTTTACGTGAAATAAGAAAATTAAAACAAAATTGAATAGCTCCGTGGTAATTGGAATCAATTTTTGACAGAAGGTGTGCGTCATGTGATCTCATAGAAAAGGTAAGGGTTATAGTCGTTCATATAGAATATTTGTTTCTAACTTCATTATTTTATGCTTTTTCTGCTAATTTGTGCCTTTCGTACCTATCCTGATGTGTAGAATATGAAAACATTTTTTTGTTCTAACATTGAAAATATATATACAGGGTGCATCAAAATAACCCGTTGCAGAAGACAAGATAACACTTCGATTTCAGAAAAATATATAAGTTTGATAGAATTAGGTAGTTTCTCTTTGTGTTACGTAAAAATACGCATATGTGATCCTCGGGTGTCATATGCAAGCAACCTAGTGGTGTGTCAGTGTAGGGAAATGCAGTGAAATATTCGTTATTTTGAAAAAAAGAATAAAGTAGTAACAAACATGGTACAGGATAAGGTACCTTTTTTCAGCCATAGGGACCCGGGTTTACGACCTCTATGAGAGTAGTGCTGGTACTCGAGTTTGAGCTTTATTTCGTGAAAATATGTTAAATGGTTCTTAAGATATAGACCAAAACAGATTATAATACACGACAATTAGTAACAATTCAATATGCACATAATGACATATAATATATTGTTAGGCGGTTGCCAGCCAACATTTTTACGTGAAATAAGAAAATTAAAACAAAATTGAATAGCTCCGTGGTAATTGGAATCAATTTTTGACAGAAGGTGTGCGTCATGTGATCTCATTGAAAAGGTAAGGGTTAAAGTCGTTCATGTAGAATATATGTTTCTAACTTCATTATTTTATTTTTATTCTGCTAATTTGTGCATTTCGTACATATCCTGATGTGTAGAATATGAAAACAACATATTTTGTTCTGACATCGAAAATATATATACAGGGTGCATCAAAATATAGCGCTGCAGAAGACAAAATAACACTTCGATTTCAGAAAAATATATAAGTTTGATAGAATTAGGTAGTTTCTCTTTGTGTTACGTAAAAATACGCATATGTGATCCTCGGGTGTCATATGCAAGCAACCTAGTGGTGTGTCAGTGTAGGGAAATGCAGTGAAATATGCGTTATTTTAAAAAAAAGAATAAAGTAGTAACAAACATGGTACAGGACAAGGTACCTTTTTTCAGCCAAAGGGACCCGGGTTTACGACCTCTATGAGAGAAGTGCTGGTACTCGAGTTTGAGCTTTATTTCGTGAAAATATGTTAAATGGTTCTTAAGATATAGACCAAAACAGATTATAATACACGACAATTAGTAACAATTCAATATGCACATAATGACATATAATATATTGTTAGGCGGTTGCCAGCCAACATTTTTACGTGAAATAAGAAAATTAAAACAAAATTGAATAGCTCCGTGGTAATTGGAATCAATTTTTGACAGAAGGTGTGCGTCATGTGATCTCATTGAAAAGGTAAGGGTTAAAGTCGTTCATGTAGAATATATGTTTCTAACTTCATTATTTTATTTTTATTCTGCTAATTTGTGCATTTCGTACATATCCTGATGTGTAGAATATGAAAACAACATATTTTGTTCTGACATCGAAAATATATATACAGGGTGCATCAAAATATAGCGCTGCAGAGGACAAAATAACACTTCGATTTCAGAAAAATATATGTTTGATAGAATTAGGTAGTTTCTCTTTGTGTTACGTAAAAATACGCATATGTGATCCTCGGGTGTCATATGCAAGCAACCTAGTGGTGTGTCAGTGTAGGGAAATGCAGTGAAATATGCGTTATTTTGAAAAAAAGAATAAAGTAGTAACAAACATGGTACAGGATAACGTACTTTTTTTCAGCCATAGGGACCCGGGTTTGCGACCGCTATGAGAGAAGTGCTGGTACTCGAGCTTGAGCTTTATTTCGTGAAAATATGTTAAATGGTTCTTAAGATATAGACCAAAACAGATTATAATACACGACAATTAGTAACAATTCAATATGCACATAATGACATATAATATATTGTTAGGCGGTTGCCAGCCAACATTTTTACGTGAAATAAGAAAATTAAAACAAAATTGAATAGCTCCGTGGTAATTGGAATCAATTTTTGACAGAAGGTGTGCGTCATGTGATCTCATTGAAAAGGTAAGGGTTAAAGTCGTTCATGTAGAATATATGTTTCTAACTTCATTATTTTATGCTTTTTCTGCTAATTTGTGCTTTTCCTACCTATCTTGATGTGTAGAATATGAAAACAACATATTTTGCTCTGACATCGAAAATATATATACAGGGTGCATCAAAATATAGCGCTGCAGAAGACAAAATAACACTTCGATTTCAGAAAAATATATAAGTTTGATAGAATTAGGTAGTTTCTCTTTGTGTTACGTAAAAATACGCATATGTGATCCTCGGGTGTCATATGCAAGCAACCTAGTGGTGTGTCAGTGTAGGGAAATGCAGTGAAATATGTGTTATTTTAAAAAAAAGAATAAAGTAGTAACAAACATGGTACAGGATAAGGTACCTTTTTTCAGCCAAAGGGACCCGGGTTTACGACCTCTATGTGAGAAGTGCTGGTACTCGAGTTTGAGCTTTATTTCGTGAAAATATGTTAAATGGTTCTTAATATATAGACCAAAACAGATTATAATACACGACAATTAGTAACAATTCAATATGCACATAATGACATATAATATATTGTTAGGCGGTTGCCAGCCAACATTTTTACGTGAAATAAGAAAATTAAAACAAAATTGAATAGCTCCGTGGTAATTGGAATCAATTTTTGACAGAAGGTGTGCGTCATGTGATCTCATAGAAAAGGTAATGGTTATAGTCGTTCATATAGAATATTTGTTTCTAACTTCATTATTTTATGCTTTTTCTGCTAATTTGTGCCTTTCGTACCTATCCTGATGTGTAGAATATGAAAACATTTTTTTGTTCTAACATTGAAAATATATATACAGGGTGCATCAAAATAACCCGTTGCAGAAGACAAGATTACACTTCGATTTCAGAAAAATATATAAGTTTGATAGAATTAGGTAGTTTCTCTTTGTGTTACGTAAAAATACGCATATGTGATCCTCGGGTGTCATATGCAAGCAACCTAGTGGTGTGTCAGTGTAGGGAAATGCAGTGAAATATGCGTTATTTTGAAAAAAAGAATAAAGTAGTAACAAACATGGTACAGGATAAGGTACCTTTTTTCAGCCATAGGGACCCGGGTTTACGACCTCTATGAGAGAAGTGCTGGTACTCGAGTTTGAGCTTTATTTCGTGAAAATATGTTAAATGGTTCTTAAGATATAGACCAAAACAGATTATAATACACGACAATTAGTAACAATTCAATATGCACATAATGACATATAATATATTGTTAGGCGGTTGCCAGCCAACATTTTTACGTGAAATAAGAAAATTAAAACAAAATTGAATAGCTCCGTGGTAATTGGAATCAATTTTTGACAGAAGGTGTGCGTCATGTGATCTCATTGAAAAGGTAAGGGTTAAAGTCGTTCATGTAGAATATATGTTTCTAACTTCATTATTTTATTTTTATTCTGCTAATTTGTGCATTTCGTACATATCCTGATGTGTAGAATATGAAAACAACATATTTTGTTCTGACATCGAAAATATATATACAGGGTGCATCAAAATATAGCGCTGCAGAAGACAAAATAACACTTCGATTTCAGAAAAATATATAAGTTTGATAGAATTAGGTAGTTTCTCTTTGTGTTACGTAAAAATACGCATATGTGATCCTCGGGTGTCATATGCAAGCAACCTAGTGGTGTGTCAGTGTAGGGAAATGCAGTGAAATATGTGTTATTTTAAAAAAAAGAATAAAGTAGTAACAAACATGGTACAGGATAAGGTACCTTTTTTCAGCCAAAGGGACCCGGGTTTACGACCTCTATGTGAGAAGTGCTGGTACTCGAGTTTGAGCTTTATTTCGTGAAAATATGTTAAATGGTTCTTAAGATATAGACCAAAACAGATTATAATACACGACAATTAGTAACAATTCAATATGCACATAATGACATATAATATATTGTTAGGCGGTTGCCAGCCAACATTTTTACGTGAAATAAGAAAATTAAAACAAAATTGAATAGCTCCGTGGTAATTGGAATCAATTTTTGACAGAAGGTGTGCGTCATGTGATCTCATTGAAAAGGTAAGGGTTAAAGTCGTTCATGTAGAATATATGTTTCTAACTTCATTATTTTATTTTTATTCTGCTAATTTGTGCATTTCGTACATATCCTGATGTGTAGAATATGAAAACAACATATTTTGTTCTGACATCGAAAATATATATACAGGGTGCATCAAAATATAGCGCTGCAGAAGACAAAATAACACTTCGATTTCAGAAAAATATATAAGTTTGATAGAATTAGGTAGTTTCTCTTTGTGTTACGTAAAAATACGCATATGTGATCCTCGGGTATCATATGCAAGCAACCTAGTGGTGTGTCAGTGTAGGGAAATGCAGTGAAATATGCGTTATTTTGAAAAAAAGAATAAAGTAGTAACAAACATGGTACAGGATAAGGTACCTTTTTTCAGCCATAGGGACCCGGGTTTACGACCTCTATGAGAGAAGTGCTGGTACTCGAGTTTGAGCTTTATTTCGTGAAAATATGTTAAATGGTTCTTAAGATATAGACCAAAACAGATTATAATACACGACAATTAGTAACAATTCAATATGCACATAATGACATATAATATATTGTTAGGCGGTTGCCAGCCAACATTTTTACGTGAAATAAGAAAATTAAAACAAAATTGAATAGCTCCGTGGTAATTGGAATCAATTTTTGACAGAAGGTGTGCGTCATGTGATCTCATAGAAAAGGTAAGGGTTATAGTCGTTCATATAGAATATTTGTTTCTAACTTCATTATTTTATGCTTTTTCTGCTAATTTGTGCCTTTCGTACCTATCCTGATGTGTAGAATATGAAAACATTTTTTTGTTCTAACATTGAAAATATATATACAGGGTGCATCAAAATAACCCGTTGCAGAAGACAAGATAACACTTCGATTTCAGAAAAATATATAAGTTTGATAGAATTAGGTAGTTTCTCTTTGTGTTACGTAAAAGTACGCATATGTGATCCTCGGGTGTCATATGCAAGCAACCTAGTGGTGTGTCAGTGTAGGGAAATGCAGTGAAATATGTGTTATTTTAAAAAAAAGAATAAAGTAGTAACAAACATGGTACAGGATAAGGTACCTTTTTTCAGCCAAAGGGACCCGGGTTTACGACCTCTATGTGAGAAGTGCTGGTACTCGAGTTTGAGCTTTATTTCGTGAAAATATGTTAAATGGTTCTTAAGATATAGACCAAAACAGATTATAATACACGACAATTAGTAACAATTCAATATGCACATAATGACATATAATATATTGTTAGGCGGTTGCCAGCCAACATTTTTACGTGAAATAAGAAAATTAAAACAAAATTGAATAGCTCCGTGGTAATTGGAATCAATTTTTGACAGAAGGTGTGCGTCATGTGATCTCATAGAAAAGGTAAGGGTTATAGTCGTTCATATAGAATATTTGTTTCTAACTTCATTATTTTATGCTTTTTCTGCTAATTTGTGCCTTTCGTACCTATCCTGATGTGTAGAATATGAAAACATTTTTTTTGTTCTAACATTGAAAATATATATACAGGGTGCATCAAAATATAGCGCTGCAGAGGGCAAAATAACACTTCGATTTCAGAAAAATATATGTTTGATAGAATTAGGTAGTTTCTCTTTGTGTTACGTAAAAATACGCATATGTGATCCTCGGGTGTCATATGCAAGCAACCTAGTGGTGTGTCAGTGTAGGGAAATGCAGTGAAATATTCGTTATTTTGAAAAAAAGAATAAAGTAGTAACAAACATGGTACAGGATAACGTACTTTTTTTCAGCCATAGGGATTTGGGTTTGCGACCGCTATGAGAGAAGTGCTGGTACTCGAGTTTGAGCTTTATTTCGTGAAAATATGTTAAATGGTTCTTAAGATATAGACCAAAACAGATTATAATACACGACAATTAGTAACAATTCAATATGCACATAATGACATATAATATATTGTTAGGCGGTTGCCAGCCAACATTTTTACGTGAAATAAGAAAATTAAAACAAAATTGAATAGCTCCGTGGTAATTGGAATCAATTTTTGACAGAAGGTGTGCGTCATGTGATCTCATTGAAAAGGTAAGGGTTAAAGTCGTTCATGTAGAATATATGTTTCTAACTTCATTATTTTATTTTTATTCTGCTAATTTGTGCATTTCGTACATATCCTGATGTGTAGAATATGAAAACAACATATTTTGTTCTGACATCGAAAATATATATACAGGGTGCATCAAAATATAGCGCTGCAGAGGACAAAATAACACTTCGATTTCAGAAAAATATATGTTTGATAGAATTAGGTAGTTTCTCTTTGTGTTACGTAAAAATACGCATATGTGATCCTCGGGTGTCATATGCAAGCAACCTAGTGGTGTGTCAGTGTAGGGAAATGCAGTGAAATATGCGTTATTTTGAAAAAAAGAATAAAGTAGTAACAAACATGGTACAGGATAACGTACTTTTTTTCAGCCATAGGGACCCGGGTTTGCGACCGCTATGAGAGAAGTGCTGGTACTCGAGTTTGAGCTTTATTTCGTGAAAATATGTTAAATGGTTCTTAAGATATAGACCAAAACAGATTATAATACACGACAATTAGTAACAATTCAATATGCACATAATGACATATAATATATTGTTAGGCGGTTGCCAGCCAACATTTTTACGTGAAATAAGAAAATTAAAACAAAATTGAATAGCTCCGTGGTAATTGGAATCAATTTTTGACAGAAGGTGTGCGTCATGTGATCTCATTGAAAAGGTAAGGGTTAAAGTCGTTCATGTAGAATATATGTTTCTAACTTCATTATTTTATGCTTTTTCTGCTAATTTGTGCTTTTCCTACCTATCTTGATGTGTAGAATATGAAAACAACATATTTTGCTCTGACATCGAAAATATATATACAGGGTGCATCAAAATATAGCGCTGCAGAAGACAAAATAACACTTCGATTTCAGAAAAATATATAAGTTTGATAGAATTAGGTAGTTTCTCTTTGTGTTACGTAAAAATACGCATATGTGATCCTCGGGTATCATATGCAAGCAACCTAGTGGTGTGTCAGTGTAGGGAAATGCAGTGAAATATGCGTTATTTTGAAAAAAAGAATAAAGTAGTAACAAACATGGTACAGGATAAGGTACCTTTTTTCAGCCATAGGGACCCGGGTTTACGACCGCTATGAGAGAAGTGCTGGTACTCGAGTTTGAGCTTTATTTCGTGAAAATATGTTAAATGGTTCTTAAGATATAGACCAAAACAGATTATAATACACGACAATTAGTAACAATTCAATATGCACATAATGACATATAATATATTGTTAGGCGGTTGCCAGCCAACATTTTTACGTGAAATAAGAAAATTAAAACAAAATTGAATAGCTCCGTGGTAATTGGAATCAATTTTTGACAGAAGGTGTGCGTCATGTGATCTCATAGAAAAGGTAAGGGTTAAAGTCGTTCATGTAGAATATATGTTTCTAACTTCATTATTTTATGCTTTTTCTGCTAATTTGTGCTTTTCCTACCTATCTTGATGTGTAGAATATGAAAACAACATATTTTGCTCTGACATCGAAAATATATATACAGGGTGCATCAAAATATAGCGCTGCAGAAGACAAAATAACACTTCGATTTCAGAAAAATATATAAGTTTGATAGAATTAGGTAGTTTCTCTTTGTGTTACGTAAAAATACGCATATGTGATCCTCGGGTATCATATGCAAGCAACCTAGTGGTGTGTCAGTGTAGGGAAATGCAGTGAAATATGCGTTATTTTGAAAAAAAGAATAAAGTAGTAACAAACATGGTACAGGATAAGGTACCTTTTTTCAGCCATAGGGACCCGGGTTTACGACCTCTATGAGAGAAGTGCTGGTACTCGAGTTTGAGCTTTATTTCGTGAAAATATGTTAAATGGTTCTTAAGATATAGACCAAAACAGATTATAATACACGACAATTAGTAACAATTCAATATGCACATAATGACATATAATATATTGTTAGGCGGTTGCCAGCCAACATTTTTACGTGAAATAAGAAAATTAAAACAAAATTGAATAGCTCCGTGGTAATTGGAATCAATTTTTGACAGAAGGTGTGCGTCATGTGATCTCATTGAAAAGGTAAGGGTTATAGTCGTTCATATAGAATATTTGTTTCTAACTTCATTATTTTATGCTTTTTCTGCTAATTTGTGCCTTTCGTACCTATCCTGATGTGTAGAATATGAAAACATTTTTTTGTTCTAACATTGAAAATATATATACAGGGTGCATCAAAATAACCCGTTGCGGAAGACAAGATAACACTTCGATTTCAGAAAAATATATAAGTTTGATAGAATTAGGTAGTTTCTCTTTGTGTTACGTAAAAATACGCATATGTGATTCTCGGGTGTCATATGCAAGCAACCTAGTGGTGTGTCAGTGTAGGGAAATGCAGTGAAATATGCGTTATTTTGAAAAAAAGAATAAAGTAGTAACAAACATGGTACAGGATAACGTACTTTTTTTCAGCCATAGGGACCCGGGTTTGCGACCGCTATGAGAGAAGTGCTGGTACTCGAGTTTGAGCTTTATTTCGTGAAAATATGTTAAATGGTTCTTAAGATATAGACCAAAACAGATTATAATACACGACAATTAGTAACAATTCAATATGCACATAATGACATATAATATATTGTTAGGCGGTTGCCAGCCAACATTTTTACGTGAAATAAGAAAATTAAAACAAAATTGAATAGCTCCGTGGTAATTGGAATCAATTTTTGACAGAAGGTGAGCGTCATGTGATCTCATTGAAAAGGTAAGGGTTAAAGTCGTTCATGTAGAATATATGTTTCTAACTTCATTATTTTATTTTTATTCTGCTAATTTGTGCATTTCGTACATATCCTGATGTGTAGAATATGAAAACAACATATTTTGTTCTGACATCGAAAATATATATACAGGGTGCATCAAAATATAGCGCTGCAGAGGACAAAATAACACTTCGATTTCAGAAAAATATATGTTTGATAGAATTAGGTAGTTTCTCTTTGTGTTACGTAAAAATACGCATATGTGATCCTCGGGTGTCATATGCAAGCAACCTAGTGGTGTGTCAGTGTAGGGAAATGCAGTGAAATATTCGTTATTTTGAAAAAAAGAATAAAGTAGTAACAAACATGGTACAGGATAACGTACTTTTTTTCAGCCATAGGGATTTGGGTTTGCGACCGCTATGAGAGAAGTGCTGGTACTCGAGTTTGAGCTTTATTTCGTGAAAATATGTTAAATGGTTCTTAATATATAGACCAAAACAGATTATAATACACGACAATTAGTAACAATTCAATATGCACATAATGACATATAATATATTGTTAGGCGGTTGCCAGCCAACATTTTTACGTGAAATAAGAAAATTAAAACAAAATTGAATAGCTCCGTGGTAATTGGAATCAATTTTTGACAGAAGGTGTGCGTCATGTGATCTCATTGAAAAGGTAAGGGTTAAAGTCGTTCATGTAGAATATATGTTTCTAACTTCATTATTTTATTTTTATTCTGCTAATTTGTGCATTTCGTACATATCCTGATGTGTAGAATATGAAAACAACATATTTTGTTCTGACATCGAAAATATATATACAGGGTGCATCAAAATATAGCGCTGCAGAGGACAAAATAACACTTCGATTTCAGAAAAATATATGTTTGATAGAATTAGGTAGTTTCTCTTTGTGTTACGTAAAAATACGCATATGTGATCCTCGGGTATCATATGCAAGCAACCTAGTGGTGTGTCAGTGTAGGGAAATGCAGTGAAATATGCGTTATTTTGAAAAAAAGAATAAAGTAGTAACAAACATGGTACAGGATAAGGTACCTTTTTTCAGCCATAGGGACCCGGGTTTGCGACCGCTATGAGAGAAGTGCTGGTACTCGAGTTTGAGCTTTATTTCGTGAAAATATGTTAAATGGTTCTTAAGATATAGACCAAAACAGATTATAATACACGACAATTAGTAACAATTCAATATGCACATAATGACATATAATATATTGTTAGGCGGTTGCCAGCCAACATTTTTACGTGAAATAAGAAAATTAAAACAAAATTGAATAGCTCCGTGGTAATTGGAATCAATTTTTGACAGAAGGTGTGCGTCATGTGATCTCATTGAAAAGGTAAGGGTTAAAGTCGTTCATGTAGAATATATGTTTCTAACTTCATTATTTTATGCTTTTTCTGCTAATTTGTGCTTTTCCTACCTATCTTGATGTGTAGAATATGAAAACAACATATTTTGCTCTGACATCGAAAATATATATACAGGGTGCATCAAAATATAGCGCTGCAGAAGACAAAATAACACTTCGATTTCAGAAAAATATATAAGTTTGATAGAATTAGGTAGTTTCTCTTTGTGTTACGTAAAAATACGCATATGTGATCCTCGGGTGTCATATGCAAGCAACCTAGTGGTGTGTCAGTGTAGGGAAATGCAGTGAAATATGTGTTATTTTAAAAAAAAGAATAAAGTAGTAACAAACATGGTACAGGATAAGGTACCTTTTTTCAGCCAAAGGGACCCGGGTTTACGACCTCTATGTGAGAAGTGCTGGTACTCGAGTTTGAGCTTTATTTCGTGAAAATATGTTAAATGGTTCTTAATATATAGACCAAAACAGATTATAATACACGACAATTAGTAACAATTCAATATGCACATAATGACATATAATATATTGTTAGGCGGTTGCCAGCCAACATTTTTACGTGAAATAAGAAAATTAAAACAAAATTGAATAGCTCCGTGGTAATTGGAATCAATTTTTGACAGAAGGTGTGCGTCATGTGATCTCATAGAAAAGGTAATGGTTATAGTCGTTCATATAGAATATTTGTTTCTAACTTCATTATTTTATGCTTTTTCTGCTAATTTGTGCCTTTCGTACCTATCCTGATGTGTAGAATATGAAAACATTTTTTTGTTCTAACATTGAAAATATATATACAGGGTGCATCAAAATAACCCGTTGCAGAAGACAAGATAACACTTCGATTTCAGAAAAATATATAAGTTTGATAGAATTAGGTAGTTTCTCTTTGTGTTACGTAAAAATACGCATATGTGATCCTCGGGTGTCATATGCAAGCAACCTAGTGGTGTGTCAGTGTAGGGAAATGCAGTGAAATATGCGTTATTTTGAAAAAAAGAATAAAGTAGTAACAAACATGGTACAGGATAAGGTACCTTTTTTCAGCCATAGGGACCCGGGTTTACGACCTCTATGAGAGAAGTGCTGGTACTCGAGTTTGAGCTTTATTTCGTGAAAATATGTTAAATGGTTCTTAAGATATAGACCAAAACAGATTATAATACACGACAATTAGTAACAATTCAATATGCACATAATGACATATAATATATTGTTAGGCGGTTGCCAGCCAACATTTTTACGTGAAATAAGAAAATTAAAACAAAATTGAATAGCTCCGTGGTAATTGGAATCAATTTTTGACAGAAGGTGTGCGTCATGTGATCTCATTGAAAAGGTAAGGGTTAAAGTCGTTCATGTAGAATATATGTTTCTAACTTCATTATTTTATTTTTATTCTGCTAATTTGTGCATTTCGTACATATCCTGATGTGTAGAATATGAAAACAACATATTTTGTTCTGACATCGAAAATATATATACAGGGTGCATCAAAATATAGCGCTGCAGAAGACAAAATAACACTTCGATTTCAGAAAAATATATAAGTTTGATAGAATTAGGTAGTTTCTCTTTGTGTTACGTAAAAATACGCATATGTGATCCTCGGGTGTCATATGCAAGCAACCTAGTGGTGTGTCAGTGTAGGGAAATGCAGTGAAATATGTGTTATTTTTAAAAAAAGAATAAAGTAGTAACAAACATGGTACAGGATAAGGTACCTTTTTTCAGCCAAAGGGACCCGGGTTTACGACCTCTATGTGAGAAGTGCTGGTACTCGAGTTTGAGCTTTATTTCGTGAAAATATGTTAAATGGTTCTTAAGATATAGACCAAAACAGATTATAATACACGACAATTAGTAACAATTCAATATGCACATAATGACATATAATATATTGTTAGGCGGTTGCCAGCCAACATTTTTACGTGAAATAAGAAAATTAAAACAAAATTGAATAGCTCCGTGGTAATTGGAATCAATTTTTGACAGAAGGTGTGCGTCATGTGATCTCATTGAAAAGGTAAGGGTTAAAGTCGTTCATGTAGAATATATGTTTCTAACTTCATTATTTTATTTTTATTCTGCTAATTTGTGCATTTCGTACATATCCTGATGTGTAGAATATGAAAACAACATATTTTGTTCTGACATCGAAAATATATATACAGGGTGCATCAAAATATAGCGCTGCAGAAGACAAAATAACACTTCGATTTCAGAAAAATATATAAGTTTGATAGAATTAGGTAGTTTCTCTTTGTGTTACGTAAAAATACGCATATGTGATCCTCGGGTATCATATGCAAGCAACCTAGTGGTGTGTCAGTGTAGGGAAATGCAGTGAAATATGCGTTATTTTGAAAAAAAGAATAAAGTAGTAACAAACATGGTACAGGATAAGGTACCTTTTTTCAGCCATAGGGACCCGGGTTTACGACCTCTATGAGAGAAGTGCTGGTACTCGAGTTTGAGCTTTATTTCGTGAAAATATGTTAAATGGTTCTTAAGATATAGACCAAAACAGATTATAATACACGACAATTAGTAACAATTCAATATGCACATAATGACATATAATATATTGTTAGGCGGTTGCCAGCCAACATTTTTACGTGAAATAAGAAAATTAAAACAAAATTGAATAGCTCCGTGGTAATTGGAATCAATTTTTGACAGAAGGTGTGCGTCATGTGATCTCATAGAAAAGGTAAGGGTTATAGTCGTTCATATAGAATATTTGTTTCTAACTTCATTATTTTATGCTTTTTCTGCTAATTTGTGCCTTTCGTACCTATCCTGATGTGTAGAATATGAAAACATTTTTTTGTTCTAACATTGAAAATATATATACAGGGTGCATCAAAATAACCCGTTGCAGAAGACAAGATAACACTTCGATTTCAGAAAAATATATAAGTTTGATAGAATTAGGTAGTTTCTCTTTGTGTTACGTAAAAATACGCATATGTGATCCTCGGGTGTCATATGCAAGCAACCTAGTGGTGTGTCAGTGTAGGGAAATGCAGTGAAATATGTGTTATTTTAAAAAAAAGAATAAAGTAGTAACAAACATGGTACAGGATAAGGTACCTTTTTTCAGCCAAAGGGACCCGGGTTTACGACCTCTATGTGAGAAGTGCTGGTACTCGAGTTTGAGCTTTATTTCGTGAAAATATGTTAAATGGTTCTTAAGATATAGACCAAAACAGATTATAATACACGACAATTAGTAACAATTCAATATGCACATAATGACATATAATATATTGTTAGGCGGTTGCCAGCCAACATTTTTACGTGAAATAAGAAAATTAAAACAAAATTGAATAGCTCCGTGGTAATTGGAATCAATTTTTGACAGAAGGTGTGCGTCATGTGATCTCATTGAAAAGGTAAGGGTTAAAGTCGTTCATGTAGAATATATGTTTCTAACTTCATTATTTTATGCTTTTTCTGCTAATTTGTGCTTTTCCTACCTATCTTGATGTGTAGAATATGAAAACAACATATTTTGCTCTGACATCGAAAATATATATACAGGGTGCATCAAAATATAGCGCTGCAGAAGACAAAATAACACTTCGATTTCAGAAAAATATATAAGTTTGATAGAATTAGGTAGTTTCTCTTTGTGTTACGTAAAAATACGCATATGTGATCCTCGGGTGTCATATGCAAGCAACCTAGTGGTGTGTCAGTGTAGGGAAATGCAGTGAAATATGTGTTATTTTAAAAAAAAGAATAAAGTAGTAACAAACATGGTACAGGATAAGGTACCTTTTTTCAGCCAAAGGGACCCGGGTTTACGACCTCTATGAGAGAAGTGCTGGTACTCGAGTTTGAGCTTTATTTCGTGAAAATATGTTAAATGGTTCTTAATATATAGACCAAAACAGATTATAATACACGACAATTAGTAACAATTCAATATGCACATAATGACATATAATATATTGTTAGGCGGTTGCCAGCCAACATTTTTACGTGAAATAAGAAAATTAAAACAAAATTGAATAGCTCCGTGGTAATTGGAATCAATTTTTGACAGAAGGTGTGCGTCATGTGATCTCATAGAAAAGGTAATGGTTATAGTCGTTCATATAGAATATTTGTTTCTAACTTCATTATTTTATGCTTTTTCTGCTAATTTGTGCCTTTCGTACCTATCCTGATGTGTAGAATATGAAAACATTTTTTTGTTCTAACATTGAAAATATATATACAGGGTGCATCAAAATAACCCGTTGCAGAAGACAAGATAACACTTCGATTTCAGAAAAATATATAAGTTTGATAGAATTAGGTAGTTTCTCTTTGTGTTACGTAAAAATACGCATATGTGATCCTCGGGTGTCATATGCAAGCAACCTAGTGGTGTGTCAGTGTAGGGAAATGCAGTGAAATATGCGTTATTTTGAAAAAAAGAATAAAGTAGTAACAAACATGGTACAGGATAAGGTACCTTTTTTCAGCCATAGGGACCCGGGTTTACGACCTCTATGAGAGAAGTGCTGGTACTCGAGTTTGAGCTTTATTTCGTGAAAATATGTTAAATGGTTCTTAAGATATAGACCAAAACAGATTATAATACACGACAATTAGTAACAATTCAATATGCACATAATGACATATAATATATTGTTAGGCGGTTGCCAGCCAACATTTTTACGTGAAATAAGAAAATTAAAACAAAATTGAATAGCTCCGTGGTAATTGGAATCAATTTTTGACAGAAGGTGTGCGTCATGTGATCTCATTGAAAAGGTAAGGGTTAAAGTCGTTCATGTAGAATATATGTTTCTAACTTCATTATTTTATTTTTATTCTGCTAATTTGTGCATTTCGTACATATCCTGATGTGTAGAATATGAAAACAACATATTTTGTTCTGACATCGAAAATATATATACAGGGTGCATCAAAATATAGCGCTGCAGAAGACAAAATAACACTTCGATTTCAGAAAAATATATAAGTTTGATAGAATTAGGTAGTTTCTCTTTGTGTTACGTAAAAATACGCATATGTGATCCTCGGGTGTCATATGCAAGCAACCTAGTGGTGTGTCAGTGTAGGGAAATGCAGTGAAATATGTGTTATTTTTAAAAAAAGAATAAAGTAGTAACAAACATGGTACAGGATAAGGTACCTTTTTTCAGCCAAAGGGACCCGGGTTTACGACCTCTATGTGAGAAGTGCTGGTACTCGAGTTTGAGCTTTATTTCGTGAAAATATGTTAAATGGTTCTTAAGATATAGACCAAAACAGATTATAATACACGACAATTAGTAACAATTCAATATGCACATAATGACATATAATATATTGTTAGGCGGTTGCCAGCCAACATTTTTACGTGAAATAAGAAAATTAAAACAAAATTGAATAGCTCCGTGGTAATTGGAATCAATTTTTGACAGAAGGTGTGCGTCATGTGATCTCATTGAAAAGGTAAGGGTTAAAGTCGTTCATGTAGAATATATGTTTCTAACTTCATTATTTTATTTTTATTCTGCTAATTTGTGCATTTCGTACATATCCTGATGTGTAGAATATGAAAACAACATATTTTGTTCTGACATCGAAAATATATATACAGGGTGCATCAAAATATAGCGCTGCAGAAGACAAAATAACACTTCGATTTCAGAAAAATATATAAGTTTGATAGAATTAGGTAGTTTCTCTTTGTGTTACGTAAAAATACGCATATGTGATCCTCGGGTATCATATGCAAGCAACCTAGTGGTGTGTCAGTGTAGGGAAATGCAGTGAAATATGCGTTATTTTGAAAAAAAGAATAAAGTAGTAACAAACATGGTACAGGATAAGGTACCTTTTTTCAGCCATAGGGACCCGGGTTTACGACCTCTATGAGAGAAGTGCTGGTACTCGAGTTTGAGCTTTATTTCGTGAAAATATGTTAAATGGTTCTTAAGATATAGACCAAAACAGATTATAATACACGACAATTAGTAACAATTCAATATGCACATAATGACATATAATATATTGTTAGGCGGTTGCCAGCCAACATTTTTACGTGAAATAAGAAAATTAAAACAAAATTGAATAGCTCCGTGGTAATTGGAATCAATTTTTGACAGAAGGTGTGCGTCATGTGATCTCATAGAAAAGGTAAGGGTTATAGTCGTTCATATAGAATATTTGTTTCTAACTTCATTATTTTATGCTTTTTCTGCTAATTTGTGCCTTTCGTACCTATCCTGATGTGTAGAATATGAAAACATTTTTTTGTTCTAACATTGAAAATATATATACAGGGTGCATCAAAATAACCCGTTGCAGAAGACAAGATAACACTTCGATTTCAGAAAAATATATAAGTTTGATAGAATTAGGTAGTTTCTCTTTGTGTTACGTAAAAATACGCATATGTGATCCTCGGGTGTCATATGCAAGCAACCTAGTGGTGTGTCAGTGTAGGGAAATGCAGTGAAATATGTGTTATTTTAAAAAAAAGAATAAAGTAGTAACAAACATGGTACAGGATAAGGTACCTTTTTTCAGCCAAAGGGACCCGGGTTTACGACCTCTATGTGAGAAGTGCTGGTACTCGAGTTTGAGCTTTATTTCGTGAAAATATGTTAAATGGTTCTTAAGATATAGACCAAAACAGATTATAATACACGACAATTAGTAACAATTCAATATGCACATAATGACATATAATATATTGTTAGGCGGTTGCCAGCCAACATTTTTACGTGAAATAAGAAAATTAAAACAAAATTGAATAGCTCCGTGGTAATTGGAATCAATTTTTCACAGAAGGTGTGCGTCATGTGATCTCATTGAAAAGGTAAGGGTTAAAGTCGTTCATGTAGAATATATGTTTCTAACTTCATTATTTTATTTTTATTCTGCTAATTTGTGCATTTCGTACATATCCTGATGTGTAGAATATGAAAACAACATATTTTGTTCTGACATCGAAAATATATATACAGGGTGCATCAAAATATAGCGCTGCAGAAGACAAAATAACACTTCGATTTCAGAAAAATATATAAGTTTGATAGAATTAGGTAGTTTCTCTTTGTGTTACGTAAAAATACGCATATGTGATCCTCGGGTGTCATATGCAAGCAACCTAGTGGTGTGTCAGTGTAGGGAAATGCAGTGAAATATGTGTTATTTTAAAAAAAAGAATAAAGTAGTAACAAACCTGGTACAGGATAAGGTACCTTTTTTCAGCCAAAGGGACCCGGGTTTACGACCTCTATGTGAGAAGTGCTGGTACTCGAGTTTGAGCTTTATTTCGTGAAAATATGTTAAATGGTTCTTAAGATATAGACCAAAACAGATTATAATACACGACAATTAGTAACAATTCAATATGCACATAATGACATATAATATATTGTTAGGCGGTTGCCAGCCAACATTTTTACGTGAAATAAGAAAATTAAAACAAAATTGAATAGCTCCGTGGTAATTGGAATCAATTTTTGACAGAAGGTGTGCGTCATGTGATCTCATTGAAAAGGTAAGGGTTAAAGTCGTTCATGTAGAATATATGTTTCTAACTTCATTATTTTATTTTTATTCTGCTAATTTGTGCATTTCGTACATATCCTGATGTGTAGAATATGAAAACAACATATTTTGTTCTGACATCGAAAATATATATACAGGGTGCATCAAAATATAGCGCTGCAGAAGACAAAATAACACTTCGATTTCAGAAAAATATATAAGTTTGATAGAATTAGGTAGTTTCTCTTTGTGTTACGTAAAAATACGCATATGTGATCCTCGGGTATCATATGCAAGCAACCTAGTGGTGTGTCAGTGTAGGGAAATGCAGTGAAATATGCGTTATTTTGAAAAAAAGAATAAAGTAGTAACAAACATGGTACAGGATAAGGTACCTTTTTTCAGCCATAGGGACCCGGGTTTACGACCTCTATGAGAGAAGTGCTGGTACTCGAGTTTGAGCTTTATTTCGTGAAAATATGTTAAATGGTTCTTAAGATATAGACCAAAACAGATTATAATACACGACAATTAGTAACAATTCAATATGCACATAATGACATATAATATATTGTTAGGCGGTTGCCAGCCAACATTTTTACGTGAAATAAGAAAATTAAAACAAAATTGAATAGCTCCGTGGTAATTGGAATCAATTTTTGACAGAAGGTGTGCGTCATGTGATCTCATAGAAAAGGTAAGGGTTATAGTCGTTCATATAGAATATTTGTTTCTAACTTCATTATTTTATGCTTTTTCTGCTAATTTGTGCCTTTCGTACCTATCCTGATGTGTAGAATATGAAAACATTTTTTTGTTCTAACATTGAAAATATATATACAGGGTGCATCAAAATAACCCGTTGCAGAAGACAAGATAACACTTCGATTTCAGAAAAATATATAAGTTTGATAGAATTAGGTAGTTTCTCTTTGTGTTACGTAAAAATACGCATATGTGATCCTCGGGTGTCATATGCAAGCAACCTAGTGGTGTGTCAGTGTAGGGAAATGCAGTGAAATATGCGTTATTTTGAAAAAAAGAATAAAGTAGTAACAAACATGGTACAGGATAAGGTACCTTTTTTCAGCCATAGGGACCCGGGTTTACGACCTCTATGAGAGTAGTGCTGGTACTCGAGTTTGAGCTTTATTTCGTGAAAATATGTTAAATGGTTCTTAAGATATAGACCAAAACAGATTATAATACACGACAATTAGTAACAATTCAATATGCACATAATGACATATAATATATTGTTAGGCGGTTGCCAGCCAACATTTTTACGTGAAATAAGAAAATTAAAACAAAATTGAATAGCTCCGTGGTAATTGGAATCAATTTTTGACAGAAGGTGTGCGTCATGTGATCTCATTGAAAAGGTAAGGGTTAAAGTCGTTCATGTAGAATATATGTTTCTAACTTCATTATTTTATTTTTATTCTGCTAATTTGTGCATTTCGTACATATCCTGATGTGTAGAATATGAAAACAACATATTTTGTTCTGACATCGAAAATATATATACAGGGTGCATCAAAATATAGCGCTGCAGAAGACAAAATAACACTTCGATTTCAGAAAAATATATAAGTTTGATAGAATTAGGTAGTTTCTCTTTGTGTTACGTAAAAATACGCATATGTGATCCTCGGGTGTCATATGCAAGCAACCTAGTGGTGTGTCAGTGTAGGGAAATGCAGTGAAATATGCGTTATTTTAAAAAAAAGAATAAAGTAGTAACAAACATGGTACAGGACAAGGTACCTTTTTTCAGCCAAAGGGACCCGGGTTTACGACCTCTATGAGAGAAGTGCTGGTACTCGAGTTTGAGCTTTATTTCGTGAAAATATGTTAAATGGTTCTTAAGATATAGACCAAAACAGATTATAATACACGACAATTAGTAACAATTCAATATGCACATAATGACATATAATATATTGTTAGGCGGTTGCCAGCCAACATTTTTACGTGAAATAAGAAAATTAAAACAAAATTGAATAGCTTCGTGGTAATTGGAATCAATTTTTGACAGAAGGTGTGCGTCATGTGATCTCATTGAAAAGGTAAGGGTTAAAGTCGTTCATGTAGAATATATGTTTCTAACTTCATTATTTTATTTTTATTCTGCTAATTTGTGCATTTCGTACATATCCTGATGTGTAGAATATGAAAACAACATATTTTGTTCTGACATCGAAAATATATATACAGGGTGCATCAAAATATAGCGCTGCAGAGGACAAAATAACACTTCGATTTCAGAAAAATATATGTTTGATAGAATTAGGTAGTTTCTCTTTGTGTTACGTAAAAATACGCATATGTGATCCTCGGGTGTCATATGCAAGCAACCTAGTGGTGTGTCAGTGTAGGGAAATGCAGTGAAATATGCGTTATTTTGAAAAAAAGAATAAAGTAGTAACAAACATGGTACAGGATAACGTACTTTTTTTCAGCCATAGGGACCCGGGTTTGCGACCGCTATGAGAGAAGTGCTGGTACTCGAGTTTGAGCTTTATTTCGTGAAAATATGTTAAATGGTTCTTAAGATATAGACCAAAACAGATTATAATACACGACAATTAGTAACAATTCAATATGCACATAATGACATATAATATATTGTTAGGCGGTTGCCAGCCAACATTTTTACGTGAAATAAGAAAATTAAAACAAAATTGAATAGCTCCGTGGTAATTGGAATCAATTTTTGACAGAAGGTGTGCGTCATGTGATCTCATTGAAAAGGTAAGGGTTAAAGTCGTTCATGTAGAATATATGTTTCTAACTTCATTATTTTATGCTTTTTCTGCTAATTTGTGCTTTTCCTACCTATCTTGATGTGTAGAATATGAAAACAACATATTTTGCTCTGACATCGAAAATATATATACAGGGTGCATCAAAATATAGCGCTGCAGAAGACAAAATAACACTTCGATTTCAGAAAAATATATAAGTTTGATAGAATTAGGTAGTTTCTCTTTGTGTTACGTAAAAATACGCATATGTGATCCTCGGGTGTCATATGCAAGCAACCTAGTGGTGTGTCAGTGTAGGGAAATGCAGTGAAATATGCGTTATTTTGAAAAAAAGAATAAAGTAGTAACAAACATGGTACAGGATAAGGTACCTTTTTTCAGCCATAGGGACCCGGGTTTACGACCTCTATGAGAGAAGTGCTGGTACTCGAGTTTGAGCTTTATTTCGTGAAAATATGTTAAATGGTTCTTAAGATATAGACCAAAACAGATTATAATACACGACAATTAGTAACAATTCAATATGCACATAATGACATATAATATATTGTTAGGCGGTAGCCAGCCAACATTTTTACGTGAAATAAGAAAATTAAAACAAAATTGAATAGCTCCGTGGTAATTGGAATCAATTTTTGACAGAAGGTGTGCGTCATGTGATCTCATAGAAAAGGTAAGGGTTATAGTCGTTCATATAGAATATTTGTTTCTAACTTCATTATTTTATGCTTTTTCTGCTAATTTGTGCCTTTCGTACCTATCCTGATGTGTAGAATATGAAAACATTTTTTTGTTCTAACATTGGAAATATATATACAGGGTGCATCAAAATAACCCGTTGCAGAAGACAAGATAACACTTCGATTTCAGAAAAATATATAAGTTTGATAGAATTAGGTAGTTTCTCTTTGTGTTACGTAAAAATACGCATATGTGATCCTCGGGTATCATATGCAAGCAACCTAGTGGTGTGTCAGTGTAGGGAAATGCAGTGAAATATGCGTTATTTTGAAAAAAAGAATAAAGTAGTAACAAACATGGTACAGGATAAGGTACCTTTTTTCAGCCATAGGGACCCGGGTTTGCGACCTCTATGAGAGAAGTGCTGGTACTCGAGTTTGAGCTTTATTTCGTGAAAATATGTTAAATGGTTCTTAAGATATAGACCAAAACAGATTATAATACACGACAATTAGTAACAATTCAATATGCACATAATGACATATAATATATTGTTAGGCGGTTGCCAGCCAACATTTTTACGTGAAATAAGAAAATTAAAACAAAATTGAATAGCTCCGTGGTAATTGGAATCAATTTTTGACAGAAGGTGTGCGTCATGTGATCTCATAGAAAAGGTAAGGGTTATAGTCGTTCATATAGAATATTTGTTTCTAACTTCATTATTTTATGCTTTTTCTGCTAATTTGTGCCTTTCGTACCTATCCTGATGTGTAGAATATGAAAACATTTTTTTGTTCTAACATTGAAAATATATATACAGGGTGCATCAAAATAACCCGTTGCAGAAGACAAGATAACACTTCGATTTCAGAAAAATATATAAGTTTGATAGAATTAGGTAGTTTCTCTTTGTGTTACGTAAAAATACGCATATGTGATCCTCGGGTGTCATATGCAAGCAACCTAGTGGTGTGTCAGTGTAGGGAAATGCAGTGAAATATGCGTTATTTTGAAAAAAAGAATAAAGTAGTAACAAACATGGTACAGGATAAGGTACCTTTTTTCAGCCATAGGGACCCGTGTTTGTGACCTCTATGAGAGAAGTGCTGGTACTCGAGTTTGAGCTTTATTTCGTGAAAATATGTTAAATGGTTCTTAAGATATAGACCAAAACAGATTATAATACACGACAATTAGTAACAATTCAATATGCACATAATGACATATAATATATTGTTAGGCGGTTGCCAGCCAACATTTTTACGTGAAATAAGAAAATTAAAACAAAATTGAATAGCTCCGTGGTAATTGGAATCAATTTTTGACAGAAGGTGTGCGTCATGTGATCTCATTGAAAAGGTAAGGGTTAAAGTCGTTCATGTAGAATATATGTTTCTAACTTCATTATTTTATTTTTATTCTGCTAATTTGTGCATTTCGTACATATCCTGATGTGTAGAATATGAAAACAACATATTTTGTTCTGACATCGAAAATATATATACAGGGTGCATCAAAATATAGCGCTGCAGAAGACAAAATAACACTTCGATTTCAGAAAAATATATAAGTTTGATAGAATTAGGTAGTTTCTCTTTGTGTTACGTAAAAATACGCATATGTGATCCTCGGGTGTCATATGCAAGCAACCTAGTGGTGTGTCAGTGTAGGGAAATGCAGTGAAATATGCGTTATTTTAAAAAAAAGAATAAAGTAGTAACAAACATGGTACAGGATAAGGTACCTTTTTTCAGCCAAAGGGACCCGGGTTTACGACCTCTATGAGAGAAGTGCTGGTACTCGAGTTTGAGCTTTATTTCGTGAAAATATGTTAAATGGTTCTTAAGATATAGACCAAAACAGATTATAATACACGACAATTAGTAACAATTCAATATGCACATAATGACATATAATATATTGTTAGGCGGTTGCCAGCCAACATTTTTACGTGAAATAAGAAAATTAAAACAAAATTGAATAGCTCCGTGGTAATTGGAATCAATTTTTGACAGAAGGTGTGCGTCATGTGATCTCATTGAAAAGGTAAGGGTTAAAGTCGTTCATGTAGAATATATGTTTCTAACTTCATTATTTTATTTTTATTCTGCTAATTTGTGCATTTCGTACATATCCTGATGTGTAGAATATGAAAACAACATATTTTGTTCTGACATCGAAAATATATATACAGGGTGCATCAAAATATAGCGCTGCAGAGGACAAAATAACACTTCGATTTCAGAAAAATATATAAGTTTGATAGAATTAGGTAGTTTCTCTTTGTGTTACGTAAAAATACGCATATGTGATCCTCGGGTGTCATATGCAAGCAACCTAGTGGTGTGTCAGTGTAGGGAAATGCAGTGAAATATGCGTTATTTTGAAAAAAAGAATAAAGTAGTAACAAACATGGTACAGGATAACGTACTTTTTTTCAGCCATAGGGACCCGGGTTTGCGACCGCTATGAGAGAAGTGCTGGTACTCGAGTTTGAGCTTTATTTCGTGAAAATATGTTAAATGGTTCTTAAGATATAGACCAAAACAGATTATAATACACGACAATTAGTAACAATTCAATATGCACATAATGACATATAATATATTGTTAGGCGGTTGCCAGCCAACATTTTTACGTGAAATAAGAAAATTAAAACAAAATTGAATAGCTCCGTGGTAATTGGAATCAATTTTTGACAGAAGGTGTGCGTCATGTGATCTCATTGAAAAGGTAAGGGTTAAAGTCGTTCATGTAGAATATATGTTTCTAACTTCATTATTTTATGCTTTTTCTGCTAATTTGTGCTTTTCCTACCAATCTTGATGTGTAGAATATGAAAACAACATATTTTGCTCTGACATCGAAAATATATATACAGGGTGCATCAAAATATAGCGCTGCAGAAGACAAAATAACACTTCGATTTCAGAAAAATATATAAGTTTGATAGAATTAGGTAGTTTCTCTTTGTGTTACGTAAAAATACGCATATGTGATCCTCGGGTGTCATATGCAAGCAACCTAGTGGTGTGTCAGTGTAGGGAAATGCAGTGAAATATGCGTTATTTTGAAAAAAAGAATAAAGTAGTAACAAACATGGTACAGGATAAGGTACCTTTTTTCAGCCATAGGGACCCGGGTTTACGACCTCTATGAGAGAAGTGCTGGTACTCGAGTTTGAGCTTTATTTCGTGAAAATATGTTAAATGGTTCTTAAGATATAGACCAAAACAGATTATAATACACGACAATTAGTAACAATTCAATATGCACATAATGACATATAATATATTGTTAGGCGGTTGCCAGCCAACATTTTTACGTGAAATAAGAAAATTAAAACAAAATTGAATAGCTCCGTGGTAATTGGAATCAATTTTTGACAGAAGGTGTGCGTCATGTGATCTCATAGAAAAGGTAAGGGTTATAGTCGTTCATATAGAATATTTGTTTCTAACTTCATTATTTTATGCTTTTTCTGCTAATTTGTGCCTTTCGTACCTATCCTGATGTGTAGAATATGAAAACATTTTTTTGTTCTAACATTGAAAATATATATACAGGGTGCATCAAAATAACCCGTTGCAGAGGACAAGATAACACTTCGATTTCAGAAAAATATATAAGTTTGATAGAATTAGGAAGTTTCTCTTTGTGTTACGTAAAAATACGCATATGTGATCCTCGGGTATCATATGCAAGCAACCTAGTGGTGTGTCAGTGTAGGGAAATGCAGTGAAATATGCGTTATTTTGAAAAAAAGAATAAAGTAGTAACAAACATGGTACAGGATAAGGTACCTTTTTTCAGCCATAGGGACCCGGGTTTACGACCTCTATGAGAGAAGTGCTGGTACTCGAGTTTGAGCTTTATTTCGTGAAAATATGTTAAATGGTTCTTAAGATATAGACCAAAACAGATTATAATACACGACAATTAGTAACAATTCAATATGCACATAATGACATATAATATATTGTTAGGCGGTTGCCAGCCAACATTTTTACGTGAAATAAGAAAATTAAAACAAAATTGAAAAGCTCCGTGGTAATTGGAATCAATTTTTGACAGAAGGTGTGCGTCATGTGATCTCATAGAAAAGGTAACGGTTATAGTCGTTCATATAGAATATTTGTTTCTAACTTCATTATTTTATGCTTTTTCTGCTAATTTGTGCTTTTCGTACATATCCTGATGTGTAGAATATGAAAACAACATATTTTGTTCTGACATCGAAAATATATATACAGGGTGCATCAAAATATAGCGCTGCAGAAGACAAAATAACACTTCGATTTCAGAAAAATATATAAGTTTGATAGAATTAGGTAGTTTCTCTTTGTGTTACGTAAAAATACGCATATGTGATCCTCGGGTGTCATATGCAAGCAACCTAGTGGTGTGTCAGTGTAGGGAAATGCAGTGAAATATGCGTTATTTTGAAAACAAGAATAAAGTAGTAACAAACATGGTACAGGATAACGTACTTTTTTTCAGCCATAGGGATTTGGGTTTTCGACCGCTATGAGAGAAGTGCTGGTACTCGAGTTTGAGCTTTATTTCGTGAAAATATGTTAAATGGTTCTTAAGATATAGACCAAAACAGATTATAATACACGACAATTAGTAACAATTCAATATGCACATAATGACATATAATATATTGTTAGGCGGTTGCCAGCCAACATTTTTACGTGAAATAAGAAAATTAAAACAAAATTGAATAGCTCCGTGGTAATTGGAATCAATTTTTGACAGAAGGTGTGCGTCATGTGATCTCATTGAAAAGGTAAGGGTTAAAGTCGTTCATGTAGAATATATGTTTCTAACTTCATTATTTTATTTTTATTCTGCTAATTTGTGCATTTCGTACATATCCTGATGTGTAGAATATGAAAACAACATATTTTGTTCTGACATCGAAAATATATATACAGGGTGCATCAAAATATAGCGCTGCAGAAGACAAAATAACACTTCGATTTCAGAAAAATATATAAGTTTGATAGAATTAGGTAGTTTCTCTTTGTGTTACGTAAAAATACGCATATGTGATCCTCGGGTGTCATATGCAAGCAACCTAGTGGTGTGTCAGTGTAGGGAAATGCAGTGAAATATGCGTTATTTTAAAAAAAAGAATAAAGTAGTAACAAACATGGTACAGGACAAGGTACCTTTTTTCAGCCAAAGGGACCCGGGTTTACGACCTCTATGAGAGAAGTGCTGGTACTCGAGTTTGAGCTTTATTTCGTGAAAATATGTTAAATGGTTCTTAAGATATAGACCAAAACAGATTATAATACACGACAATTAGTAACAATTCAATATGCACATAATGACATATAATATATTGTTAGGCGGTTGCCAGCCAACATTTTTACGTGAAATAAGAAAATTAAAACAAAATTGAATAGCTCCGTGGTAATTGGAATCAATTTTTGACAGAAGGTGTGCGTCATGAGATCTCATTGAAAAGGTAAGGGTTAAAGTCGTTCATGTAGAATATATGTTTCTAACTTCATTATTTTATTTTTATTCTGCTAATTTGTGCATTTCGTACATATCCTGATGTGTAGAATATGAAAACAACATATTTTGTTCTGACATCGAAAATATATATACAGGGTGCATCAAAATATAGCGCTGCAGAGGACAAAATAACACTTCGATTTCAGAAAAATATATGTTTGATAGAATTAGGTAGTTTCTCTTTGTGTTACGTAAAAATACGCATATGTGATCCTCGGGTGTCATATGCAAGCAACCTAGTGGTGTGTCAGTGTAGGGAAATGCAGTGAAATATGCGTTATTTTGAAAAAAAGAATAAAGTAGTAACAAACATGGTACAGGATAACGTACTTTTTTTCAGCCATAGGGACCCGGGTTTGCGACCGCTATGAGAGAAGTGCTGGTACTCGAGTTTGAGCTTTATTTCGTGAAAATATGTTAAATGGTTCTTAAGATATAGACCAAAACAGATTATAATACACGACAATTAGTAACAATTCAATATGCACATAATGACATATAATATATTGTTAGGCGGTTGCCAGCCAACATTTTTACGTGAAATAAGAAAATTAAAACAAAATTGAATAGCTCCGTGGTAATTGGAATCAATTTTTGACAGAAGGTGTGCGTCATGTGATCTCATTGAAAAGGTAAGGGTTAAAGTCGTTCATGTAGAATATATGTTTCTAACTTCATTATTTTATGCTTTTTCTGCTAATTTGTGCTTTTCCTACCAATCTTGATGTGTAGAATATGAAAACAACATATTTTGCTCTGACATCGAAAATATATATACAGGGTGCATCAAAATATAGCGCTGCAGAAGACAAAATAACACTTCGATTTCAGAAAAATATATAAGTTTGATAGAATTAGGTAGTTTCTCTTTGTGTTACGTAAAAATACGCATATGTGATCCTCGGTTGTCATATGCAAGCAACCTAGTGGTGTGTCAGTGTAGGGAAATGCAGTGAAATATGCGTTATTTTGAAAAAAAGAATAAAGTAGTAACAAACATGGTACAGGATAAGGTACCTTTTTTCAGCCATAGGGACCCGGGTTTACGACCTCTATGAGAGAAGTGCTGGTACTCGAGTTTGAGCTTTATTTCGTGAAAATATGTTAAATGGTTCTTAAGATATAGACCAAAACAGATTATAATACACGACAATTAGTAACAATTCAATATGCACATAATGACATATAATATATTGTTAGGCGGTTGCCAGCCAACATTTTTACGTGAAATAAGAAAATTAAAACAAAATTGAATAGCTCCGTGGTAATTGGAATCAATTTTTGACAGAAGGTGTGCGTCATGTGATCTCATAGAAAAGGTAAGGGTTATAGTCGTTCATATAGAATATTTGTTTCTAACTTCATTATTTTATGCTTTTTCTGCTAATTTGTGCCTTTCGTACCTATCCTGATGTGTAGAATATGAAAACATTTTTTTGTTCTAACATTGAAAATATATATACAGGGTGCATCAAAATAACCCGTTGCAGAGGACAAGATAACACTTCGATTTCAGAAAAATATATAAGTTTGATAGAATTAGGAAGTTTCTCTTTGTGTTACGTAAAAATACGCATATGTGATCCTCGGGTATCATATGCAAGCAACCTAGTGGTGTGTCAGTGTAGGGAAATGCAGTGAAATATGCGTTATTTTGAAAAAAAGAATAAAGTAGTAACAAACATGGTACAGGATAAGGTACCTTTTTTCAGCCATAGGGACCCGGGTTTACGACCTCTATGAGAGAAGTGCTGGTACTCGAGTTTGAGCTTTATTTCGTGAAAATATGTTAAATGGTTCTTAAGATATAGACCAAAACAGATTATAATACACGACAATTAGTAACAATTCAATATGCACATAATGACATATAATATATTGTTAGGCGGTTGCCAGCCAACATTTTTACGTGAAATAAGAAAATTAAAACAAAATTGAAAAGCTCCGTGGTAATTGGAATCAATTTTTGACAGAAGGTGTGCGTCATGTGATCTCATAGAAAAGGTAAGGGTTATAGTCGTTCATATAGAATATTTGTTTCTAACTTCATTATTTTATGCTTTTTCTGCTAATTTGTGCTTTTCGTACATATCCTGATGTGTAGAATATGAAAACAACATATTTTGTTCTGACATCGAAAATATATATACAGGGTGCATCAAAATATAGCGCTGCAGAAGACAAAATAACACTTCGATTTCAGAAAAATATATAAGTTTGATAGAATTAGGTAGTTTCTCTTTGTGTTACGTAAAAATACGCATATGTGATCCTCGGGTGTCATATGCAAGCAACCTAGTGGTGTGTCAGTGTAGGGAAATGCAGTGAAATATGCGTTATTTTGAAAACAAGAATAAAGTAGTAACAAACATGGTACAGGATAACGTACTTTTTTTCAGCCATAGGGATTTGGGTTTTCGACCGCTATGAGAGAAGTGCTGGTACTCGAGTTTGAGCTTTATTTCGTGAAAATATGTTAAATGGTTCTTAAGATATAGACCAAAACAGATTATAATACACGACAATTAGTAACAATTCAATATGCACATAATGACATATAATATATTGTTAGGCGGTTGCCAGCCAACATTTTTACGTGAAATAAGAAAATTAAAACAAAATTGAATAGCTCCGTGGTAATTGGAATCAATTTTTGACAGAAGGTGTGCGTCATGTGATCTCATTGAAAAGGTAAGGGTTAAAGTCGTTCATGTAGAATATATGTTTCTAACTTCATTATTTTATTTTTATTCTGCTAATTTGTGCATTTCGTACATATCCTGATGTGTAGAATATGAAAACAACATATTTTGTTCTGACATCGAAAATATATATACAGGGTGCATCAAAATATAGCGCTGCAGAAGACAAAATAACACTTCGATTTCAGAAAAATATATAAGTTTGATAGAATTAGGTAGTTTCTCTTTGTGTTACGTAAAAATACGCATATGTGATCCTCGGGTGTCATATGCAAGCAACCTAGTGGTGTGTCAGTGTAGGGAAATGCAGTGAAATATGCGTTATTTTAAAAAAAAGAATAAAGTAGTAACAAACATGGTACAGGACAAGGTACCTTTTTTCAGCCAAAGGGACCCGGGTTTACGACCTCTATGAGAGAAGTGCTGGTACTCGAGTTTGAGCTTTATTTCGTGAAAATATGTTAAATGGTTCTTAAGATATAGACCAAAACAGATTATAATACACGACAATTAGTAACAATTCAATATGCACATAATGACATATAATATATTGTTAGGCGGTTGCCAGCCAACATTTTTACGTGAAATAAGAAAATTAAAACAAAATTGAATAGCTCCGTGGTAATTGGAATCAATTTTTGACAGAAGGTGTGCGTCATGAGATCTCATTGAAAAGGTAAGGGTTAAAGTCGTTCATGTAGAATATATGTTTCTAACTTCATTATTTTATTTTTATTCTGCTAATTTGTGCATTTCGTACATATCCTGATGTGTAGAATATGAAAACAACATATTTTGTTCTGACATCGAAAATATATATACAGGGTGCATCAAAATATAGCGCTGCAGAGGACAAAATAACACTTCGATTTCAGAAAAATATATGTTTGATAGAATTAGGTAGTTTCTCTTTGTGTTACGTAAAAATACGCATATGTGATCCTCGGGTGTCATATGCAAGCAACCTAGTGGTGTGTCAGTGTAGGGAAATGCAGTGAAATATGCGTTATTTTGAAAAAAAGAATAAAGTAGTAACAAACATGGTACAGGATAACGTACTTTTTTTCAGCCATAGGGACCCGGGTTTGCGACCGCTATGAGAGAAGTGCTGGTACTCGAGTTTGAGCTTTATTTCGTGAAAATATGTTAAATGGTTCTTAAGATATAGACCAAAACAGATTATAATACACGACAATTAGTAACAATTCAATATGCACATAATGACATATAATATATTGTTAGGCGGTTGCCAGCCAACATTTTTACGTGAAATAAGAAAATTAAAACAAAATTGAATAGCTCCGTGGTAATTGGAATCAATTTTTGACAGAAGGTGTGCGTCATGTGATCTCATTGAAAAGGTAAGGGTTAAAGTCGTTCATGTAGAATATATGTTTCTAACTTCATTATTTTATGCTTTTTCTGCTAATTTGTGCTTTTCCTACCTATCTTGATGTGTAGAATATGAAAACAACATATTTTGCTCTGACATCGAAAATATATATACAGGGTGCATCAAAATATAGCGCTGCAGAAGACAAAATAACACTTCGATTTCAGAAAAATATATAAGTTTGATAGAATTAGGTAGTTTCTCTTTGTGTTACGTAAAAATACGCATATGTGATCCTCGGGTGTCATATGCAAGCAACCTAGTGGTGTGTCAGTGTAGGGAAATGCAGTGAAATATGCGTTATTTTGAAAAAAAGAATAAAGTAGTAACAAACATGGTACAGGATAAGGTACCTTTTTTCAGCCATAGGGACCCGGGTTTACAACCTCTATGAGAGAAGTGCTGGTACTCGAGTTTGAGCTTTATTTCGTGAAAATATGTTAAATGGTTCTTAAGATATAGACCAAAACAGATTATAATACACGACAATTAGTAACAATTCAATATGCACATAATGACATATAATATATTGTTAGGCGGTAGCCAGCCAACATTTTTACGTGAAATAAGAAAATTAAAACAAAATTGAATAGCTCCGTGGTAATTGGAATCAATTTTTGACAGAAGGTGTGCGTCATGTGATCTCATAGAAAAGGTAAGGGTTATAGTCGTTCATATAGAATATTTGTTTCTAACTTCATTATTTTATGCTTTTTCTGCTAATTTGTGCCTTTCGTACCTATCCTGATGTGTAGAATATGAAAACATTTTTTTGTTCTAACATTGGAAATATATATACAGGGTGCATCAAAATAACCCGTTGCAGAAGACAAGATAACACTTCGATTTCAGAAAAATATATAAGTTTGATAGAATTAGGTAGTTTCTCTTTGTGTTACGTAAAAATACGCATATGTGATCCTCGGGTATCATATGCAAGCAACCTAGTGGTGTGTCAGTGTAGGGAAATGCAGTGAAATATGCGTTATTTTGAAAAAAAGAATAAAGTAGTAACAAACATGGTACAGGATAAGGTACCTTTTTTCAGCCATAGGGACCCGGGTTTGCGACCTCTATGAGAGAAGTGCTGGTACTCGAGTTTGAGCTTTATTTCGTGAAAATATGTTAAATGGTTCTTAAGATATAGACCAAAACAGATTATAATACACGACAATTAGTAACAATTCAATATGCACATAATGACATATAATATATTGTTAGGCGGTTGCCAGCCAACATTTTTACGTGAAATAAGAAAATTAAAACAAAATTGAATAGCTCCGTGGTAATTGGAATCAATTTTTGACAGAAGGTGTGCGTCATGTGATCTCATAGAAAAGGTAAGGCTTATAGTCGTTCATATAGAATATTTGTTTCTAACTTCATTATTTTATGCTTTTTCTGCTAATTTGTGCCTTTCGTACCTATCCTGATGTGTAGAATATGAAAACATTTTTTTGTTCTAACATTGAAAATATATATACAGGGTGCATCAAAATAACCCGTTGCAGAAGACAAGATAACACTTCGATTTCAGAAAAATATATAAGTTTGATAGAATTAGGTAGTTTCTCTTTGTGTTACGTAAAAATACGCATATGTGATCCTCGGGTGTCATATGCAAGCAACCTAGTGGTGTGTCAGTGTAGGGAAATGCAGTGAAATATGCGTTATTTTAAAAAAAAGAATAAAGTAGTAACAAACATGGTACAGGATAAGGTACCTTTTTTCAGCCAAAGGGACCCGGGTTTACGACCTCTATGAGAGAAGTGCTGGTACTCGAGTTTGAGCTTTATTTCGTGAAAATATGTTAAATGGTTCTTAAGATATAGACCAAAACAGATTATAATACACGACAATTAGTAACAATTCAATATGCACATAATGACATATAATATATTGTTAGGCGGTTGCCAGCCAACATTTTTACGTGAAATAAGAAAATTAAAACAAAATTGAATAGCTCCGTGGTAATTGGAATCAATTTTTGACAGAAGGTGTGCGTCATGTGATCTCATTGAAAAGGTAAGGGTTAAAGTCGTTCATGTAGAATATATGTTTCTAACTTCATTATTTTATTTTTATTCTGCTAATTTGTGCATTTCGTACATATCCTGATGTGTAGAATATGAAAACAACATATTTTGTTCTGACATCGAAAATATATATACAGGGTGCATCAAAATATAGCGCTGCAGAGGACAAAATAACACTTCGATTTCAGAAAAATATATGTTTGATAGAATTAGGTAGTTTCTCTTTGTGTTACGTAAAAATACGCATATGTGATCCTCGGGTGTCATATGCAAGCAACCTAGTGGTGTGTCAGTGTAGGGAAATGCAGTGAAATATGCGTTATTTTGAAAAAAAGAATAAAGTAGTAACAAACATGGTACAGGATAACGTACTTTTTTTCAGCCATAGGGGCCCGGGTTTGCGACCGCTATGAGAGAAGTGCTGGTACTCGAGTTTGAGCTTTATTTCGTGAAAATATGTTAAATGGTTCTTAAGATATAGACCAAAACAGATTATAATACACGACAATTAGTAACAATTCAATATGCACATAATGACATATAATATATTGTTAGGCGGTTGCCAGCCAACATTTTTACGTGAAATAAGAAAATTAAAACAAAATTGAATAGCTCCGTGGTAATTGGAATCAATTTTTGACAGAAGGTGTGCGTCATGTGATCTCATTGAAAAGGTAAGGGTTAAAGTCGTTCATGTAGAATATATGTTTCTAACTTCATTATTTTATGCTTTTTCTGCTAATTTGTGCTTTTCCTACCAATCTTGATGTGTAGAATATGAAAACAACATATTTTGCTCTGACATCGAAAATATATATACAGGGTGCATCAAAATATAGCGCTGCAGAAGACAAAATAACACTTCGATTTCAGAAAAATATATAAGTTTGATAGAATTAGGTAGTTTCTCTTTGTGTTACGTAAAAATACGCATATGTGATCCTCGGGTGTCATATGCAAGCAACCTAGTGGTGTGTCAGTGTAGGGAAATGCAGTGAAATATGCGTTATTTTGAAAAAAAGAATAAAGTAGTAACAAACATGGTACAGGATAAGGTACCTTTTTTCAGCCATAGGGACCCGGGTTTACGACCTCTATGAGAGAAGTGCTGGTACTCGAGTTTGAGCTTTATTTCGTGAAAATATGTTAAATGGTTCTTAAGATATAGACCAAAACAGATTATAATACACGACAATTAGTAACAATTCAATATGCACATAATGACATATAATATATTGTTAGGCGGTTGCCAGCCAACATTTTTACGTGAAATAAGAAAATTAAAACAAAATTGAATAGCTCCGTGGTAATTGGAATCAATTTTTGACAGAAGGTGTGCGTCATGTGATCTCATAGAAAAGGTAAGGGTTATAGTCGTTCATATAGAATATTTGTTTCTAACTTCATTATTTTATGCTTTTTCTGCTAATTTGTGCCATTCGTACCTATCCTGATGTGTAGAATATGAAAACATTTTTTTGTTCTAACATTGAAAATATATATACAGGGTATATCAAAATAACCCGTTGCAGAGGACAAGATAACACTTCGATTTCAGAAAAATATATAAGTTTGATAGAATTAGGAAGTTTCTCTTTGTGTTACGTAAAAATACGCATATGTGATCCTCGGGTATCATATGCAAGCAACCTAGTGGTGTGTCAGTGTAGGGAAATGCAGTGAAATATGCGTTATTTTGAAAAAAAGAATAAAGTAGTAACAAACATGGTACAGGATAAGGTACCTTTTTTCAGCCATAGGGACCCGGGTTTACGACCTCTATGAGAGAAGTGCTGGTACTCGAGTTTGAGCTTTATTTCGTGAAAATATGTTAAATGGTTCTTAAGATATAGACCAAAACAGATTATAATACACGACAATTAGTAACAATTCAATATGCACATAATGACATATAATATATTGTTAGGCGGTTGCCAGCCAACATTTTTACGTGAAATAAGAAAATTAAAACAAAATTGAAAAGCTCCGTGGTAATTGGAATCAATTTTTGACAGAAGGTGTGCGTCATGTGATCTCATAGAAAAGGTAAGGGTTATAGTCGTTCATATAGAATATTTGTTTCTAACTTCATTATTTTATGCTTTTTCTGCTAATTTGTGCTTTTCGTACATATCCTGATGTGTAGAATATGAAAACAACATATTTTGTTCTGACATCGAAAATATATATACAGGGTGCATCAAAATATAGCGCTGCAGAAGACAAAATAACACTTCGATTTCAGAAAAATATATAAGTTTGATAGAATTAGGTAGTTTCTCTTTGTGTTACGTAAAAATACGCATATGTGATCCTCGGGTGTCATATGCAAGCAACCTAGTGGTGTGTCAGTGTAGGGAAATGCAGTGAAATATGCGTTATTTTGAAAACAAGAATAAAGTAGTAACAAACATGGTACAGGATAACGTACTTTTTTTCAGCCATAGGGATTTGGGTTTTCGACCGCTATGAGAGAAGTGCTGGTACTCGAGTTTGAGCTTTATTTCGTGAAAATATGTTAAATGGTTCTTAAGATATAGACCAAAACAGATTATAATACACGACAATTAGTAACAATTCAATATGCACATAATGACATATAATATATTGTTAGGCGGTTGCCAGCCAACATTTTTACGTGAAATAAGAAAATTAAAACAAAATTGAATAGCTCCGTGGTAATTGGAATCAATTTTTGACAGAAGGTGTGCGCCATGTGATCTCATTGAAAAGGTAAGGGTTAAAGTCGTTCATGTAGAATATATATTTCTAACTTCATTATTTTATTTTTATTCTGCTAATTTGTGCTTTTCGTACATATCCTGATGTGTAGAATATGAAAACAACATATTTTGTTCTGACATCGAAAATATATATACAGGGTGCATCAAAATATAGCGCTGCAGAAGACAAAATAACACTTCGATTTCAGAAAAATATATAAGTTTGATAGAATTAGGTAGTTTCTCTTTGTGTTACGTAAAAATAAGCATATGTGATCCTCGGGTGTCATATGCAAGCAACCTAGTGCTGTGTCAGTGTAGGGAAATGCAGTGAAATATGCGTTATTTTGAAAAAAAGAATAAAGTAGTAACAAACATGGTAGAGGATAACGTATTTTTTTTTAAGCCATAGGGACCCGGGTTTGCGACCGCTATGAGAGAAGTGCTGGTACTCGAGTTTGAGCTTTATTTCGTGAAAATATGTTAAATGGTTCTTAAGATATAGACCAAAACAGATTATAATACACGACAATTAGTAACAATTCAATATGCACATAATGACATATAATATATTGTTAGGCGGTTGCCAGCCAACATTTTTACGTGAAATAAGAAAATTAAAACAAAATTGAATAGCTCCGTGGTAATTGGAATCAATTTTTGACAGAAGGTGTGCGTCATGTGATCTCATAGAAAAGGTAAGGGTTATAGTCGTTCATATAGAATATTTGTTTCTAACTTCATTATTTTATGCTTTTTCTGCTAATTTGTGCCTTTCGTACCTATCCTGATGTGTAGAATATGAAAACATTTTTTTTGTTCTAACATTGAAAATATATATACAGGGTGCATCAAAATAACCCGTTGCAGAAGACTAGATAACACTTCGATTTCAGAAAAATATATAAGTTTGATAGAATTAGGTAGTTTCTCTTTGTGTTACGTAAAAATACGCATATGTGATCCTCGTGTGTCATATGCAAGCAACCTAGTGGTGTGTCAGTGTAGGGAAATGCAGTGAAATATGCGTTATTTTGAAAAAAAGAATAAAGTAGTAACAAACATGGTACAGGATAACGTACTTTTTTTCAGCCATAGGGACCCGGGTTTGCGACCGCTATGAGAGAAGTGCTGGTACTCGAGTTTGAGCTTTATTTCGTGAAAATATGTTAAATGGTTCTTAAGATATAGACCAAAACAGATTATAATACACGACAATTAGTAACAATTCAATATGCACATAATGACATATAATATATTGTTAGGCGGTTGCCAGCCAACATTTTTACGTGAAATAAGAAAATTAAAACAAAATTGAATAGCTCCGTGGTAATTGGAATCAATTTTTGACAGAAGGTGTGCGTCATGTGATCTCATTGAAAAGGTAAGGGTTAAAGTCGTTCATGTAGAATATATGTTTCTAACTTCATTATTTTATGCTTTTTCTGCTAATTTGTGCTTTTCCTACCTATCTTGATGTGTAGAATATGAAAACAACATATTTTGCTCTGACATCGAAAATATATATACAGGGTGCATCAAAATATAGCGCTGCAGAAGACAAAATAACACTTCGATTTCAGAAAAATATATAAGTTTGATAGAATTAGGTAGTTTCTCTTTGTGTTACGTAAAAATACGCATATGTGATCCTCGGGTGTCATATGCAAGCAACCTAGTGGTGTGTCAGTGTAGGGAAATGCAGTGAAATATGCGTTATTTTGAAAAAAAGAATAAAGTAGTAACAAACATGGTACAGGATAAGGTACCTTTTTTCAGCCATAGGGACCCGGGTTTACAACCTCTATGAGAGAAGTGCTGGTACTCGAGTTTGAGCTTTATTTCGTGAAAATATGTTAAATGGTTCTTAAGATATAGACCAAAACAGATTATAATACACGACAATTAGTAACAATTCAATATGCACATAATGACATATAATATATTGTTAGGCGGTAGCCAGCCAACATTTTTACGTGAAATAAGAAAATTAAAACAAAATTGAATAGCTCCGTGGTAATTGGAATCAATTTTTGACAGAAGGTGTGCGTCATGTGATCTCATAGAAAAGGTAAGGGTTATAGTCGTTCATATAGAATATTTGTTTCTAACTTCATTATTTTATGCTTTTTCTGCTAATTTGTGCCTTTCGTACCTATCCTGATGTGTAGAATATGAAAACATTTTTTTGTTCTAACATTGGAAATATATATACAGGGTGCATCAAAATAACCCGTTGCAGAAGACAAGATAACACTTCGATTTCAGAAAAATATATAAGTTTGATAGAATTAGGTAGTTTCTCTTTGTGTTACGTAAAAATACGCATATGTGATCCTCGGGTATCATATGCAAGCAACCTAGTGGTGTGTCAGTGTAGGGAAATGCAGTGAAATATGCGTTATTTTGAAAAAAAGAATAAAGTAGTAACAAACATGGTACAGGATAAGGTACCTTTTTTCAGCCATAGGGACCCGGGTTTGCGACCTCTATGAGAGAAGTGCTGGTACTCGAGTTTGAGCTTTATTTCGTGAAAATATGTTAAATGGTTCTTAAGATATAGACCAAAACAGATTATAATACACGACAATTAGTAACAATTCAATATGCACATAATGACATATAATATATTGTTAGGCGGTTGCCAGCCAACATTTTTACGTGAAATAAGAAAATTAAAACAAAATTGAATAGCTCCGTGGTAATTGGAATCAATTTTTGACAGAAGGTGTGCGTCATGTGATCTCATAGAAAAGGTAAGGGTTATAGTCGTTCATATAGAATATTTGTTTCTAACTTCATTATTTTATGCTTTTTCTGCTAATTTGTGCCTTTCGTACCTATCCTGATGTGTAGAATATGAAAACATTTTTTTGTTCTAACATTGAAAATATATATACAGGGTGCATCAAAATAACCCGTTGCAGAAGACAAGATAACACTTCGATTTCAGAAAAATATATAAGTTTGATAGAATTAGGTAGTTTCTCTTTGTGTTACGTAAAAATACGCATATGTGATCCTCGGGTGTCATATGCAAGCAACCTAGTGGTGTGTCAGTGTAGGGAAATGCAGTGAAATATGCGTTATTTTAAAAAAAAGAATAAAGTAGTAACAAACATGGTACAGGATAAGGTACCTTTTTTCAGCCAAAGGGACCCGGGTTTACGACCTCTATGAGAGAAGTGCTGGTACTCGAGTTTGAGCTTTATTTCGTGAAAATATGTTAAATGGTTCTTAAGATATAGACCAAAACAGATTATAATACACGACAATTAGTAACAATTCAATATGCACATAATGACATATAATATATTGTTAGGCGGTTGCCAGCCAACATTTTTACGTGAAATAAGAAAATTAAAACAAAATTGAATAGCTCCGTGGTAATTGGAATCAATTTTTGACAGAAGGTGTGCGTCATGTGATCTCATTGAAAAGGTAAGGGTTAAAGTCGTTCATGTAGAATATATGTTTCTAACTTCATTATTTTATTTTTATTCTGCTAATTTGTGCATTTCGTACATATCCTGATGTGTAGAATATGAAAACAACATATTTTGTTCTGACATCGAAAATATATATACAGGGTGCATCAAAATATAGCGCTGCAGAGGACAAAATAACACTTCGATTTCAGAAAAATATATGTTTGATAGAATTAGGTAGTTTCTCTTTGTGTTACGTAAAAATACGCATATGTGATCCTCGGGTGTCATATGCAAGCAACCTAGTGGTGTGTCAGTGTAGGGAAATGCAGTGAAATATGCGTTATTTTGAAAAAAAGAATAAAGTAGTAACAAACATGGTACAGGATAACGTACTTTTTTTCAGCCATAGGGACCCGGGTTTGCGACCGCTATGAGAGAAGTGCTGGTACTCGAGTTTGAGCTTTATTTCGTGAAAATATGTTAAATGGTTCTTAAGATATAGACCAAAACAGATTATAATACACGACAATTAGTAACAATTCAATATGCACATAATGACATATAATATATTGTTAGGCGGTTGCCAGCCAACATTTTTACGTGAAATAAGAAAATTAAAACAAAATTGAATAGCTCCGTGGTAATTGGAATCAATTTTTGACAGAAGGTGTGCGTCATGTGATCTCATTGAAAAGGTAAGGGTTAAAGTCGTTCATGTAGAATATATGTTTCTAACTTCATTATTTTATGCTTTTTCTGCTAATTTGTGCTTTTCCTACCAATCTTGATGTGTAGAATATGAAAACAACATATTTTGCTCTGACATCGAAAATATATATACAGGGTGCATCAAAATATAGCGCTGCAGAAGACAAAATAACACTTCGATTTCAGAAAAATATATAAGTTTGATAGAATTAGGTAGTTTCTCTTTGTGTTACGTAAAAATACGCATATGTGATCCTCGGGTGTCATATGCAAGCAACCTAGTGGTGTGTCAGTGTAGGGAAATGCAGTGAAATATGCGTTATTTTGAAAAAAAGAATAAAGTAGTAACAAACATGGTACAGGATAAGGTACCTTTTTTCAGCCATAGGGACCCGGGTTTACGACCTCTATGAGAGAAGTGCTGGTACTCGAGTTTGAGCTTTATTTCGTGAAAATATGTTAAATGGTTCTTAAGATATAGACCAAAACAGATTATAATACACGACAATTAGTAACAATTCAATATGCACATAATGACATATAATATATTGTTAGGCGGTTGCCAGCCAACATTTTTACGTGAAATAAGAAAATTAAAACAAAATTGAATAGCTCCGTGGTAATTGGAATCAATTTTTGACAGAAGGTGTGCGTCATGTGATCTCATAGAAAAGGTAAGGGTTATAGTCGTTCATATAGAATATTTGTTTCTAACTTCATTATTTTATGCTTTTTCTGCTAATTTGTGCCATTCGTACCTATCCTGATGTGTAGAATATGAAAACATTTTTTTGTTCTAACATTGAAAATATATATACAGGGTATATCAAAATAACCCGTTGCAGAGGACAAGATAACACTTCGATTTCAGAAAAATATATAAGTTTGATAGAATTAGGAAGTTTCTCTTTGTGTTACGTAAAAATACGCATATGTGATCCTCGGGTATCATATGCAAGCAACCTAGTGGTGTGTCAGTGTAGGGAAATGCAGTGAAATATGCGTTATTTTGAAAAAAAGAATAAAGTAGTAACAAACATGGTACAGGATAAGGTACCTTTTTTCAGCCATAGGGACCCGGGTTTACGACCTCTATGAGAGAAGTGCTGGTACTCGAGTTTGAGCTTTATTTCGTGAAAATATGTTAAATGGTTCTTAAGATATAGACCAAAACAGATTATAATACACGACAATTAGTAACAATTCAATATGCACATAATGACATATAATATATTGTTAGGCGGTTGCCAGCCAACATTTTTACGTGAAATAAGAAAATTAAAACAAAATTGAAAAGCTCCGTGGTAATTGGAATCAATTTTTGACAGAAGGTGTGCGTCATGTGATCTCATAGAAAAGGTAAGGGTTATAGTCGTTCATATAGAATATTTGTTTCTAACTTCATTATTTTATGCTTTTTCTGCTAATTTGTGCTTTTCGTACATATCCTGATGTGTAGAATATGAAAACAACATATTTTGTTCTGACATCGAAAATATATATACAGGGTGCATCAAAATATAGCGCTGCAGAAGACAAAATAACACTTCGATTTCAGAAAAATATATAAGTTTGATAGAATTAGGTAGTTTCTCTTTGTGTTACGTAAAAATACGCATATGTGATCCTCGGGTGTCATATGCAAGCAACCTAGTGGTGTGTCAGTGTAGGGAAATGCAGTGAAATATGCGTTATTTTGAAAACAAGAATAAAGTAGTAACAAACATGGTACAGGATAACGTACTTTTTTTCAGCCATAGGGATTTGGGTTTTCGACCGCTATGAGAGAAGTGCTGGTACTCGAGTTTGAGCTTTATTTCGTGAAAATATGTTAAATGGTTCTTAAGATATAGACCAAAACAGATTATAATACACGACAATTAGTAACAATTCAATATGCACATAATGACATATAATATATTGTTAGGCGGTTGCCAGCCAACATTTTTACGTGAAATAAGAAAATTAAAACAAAATTGAATAGCTCCGTGGTAATTGGAATCAATTTTTGACAGAAGGTGTGCGCCATGTGATCTCATTGAAAAGGTAAGGGTTAAAGTCGTTCATGTAGAATATATATTTCTAACTTCATTATTTTATTTTTATTCTGCTAATTTGTGCTTTTCGTACATATCCTGATGTGTAGAATATGAAAACAACATATTTTGTTCTGACATCGAAAATATATATACAGGGTGCATCAAAATATAGCGCTGCAGAAGACAAAATAACACTTCGATTTCAGAAAAATATATAAGTTTGATAGAATTAGGTAGTTTCTCTTTGTGTTACGTAAAAATAAGCATATGTGATCCTCGGGTGTCATATGCAAGCAACCTAGTGCTGTGTCAGTGTAGGGAAATGCAGTGAAATATGCGTTATTTTGAAAAAAAGAATAAAGTAGTAACAAACATGGTAGAGGATAACGTATTTTTTTTAAGCCATAGGGACCCGGGTTTGCGACCGCTATGAGAGAAGTGCTGGTACTCGAGTTTGAGCTTTATTTCGTGAAAATATGTTAAATGGTTCTTAAGATATAGACCAAAACAGATTATAATACACGACAATTAGTAACAATTCAATATGCACATAATGACATATAATATATTGTTAGGCGGTTGCCAGCCAACATTTTTACGTGAAATAAGAAAATTAAAACAAAATTGAATAGCTCCGTGGTAATTGGAATCAATTTTTGACAGAAGGTGTGCGTCATGTGATCTCATAGAAAAGGTAAGGGTTATAGTCGTTCATATAGAATATTTGTTTCTAACTTCATTATTTTATGCTTTTTCTGCTAATTTGTGCCTTTCGTACCTATCCTGATGTGTAGAATATGAAAACATTTTTTTTGTTCTAACATTGAAAATATATATACAGGGTGCATCAAAATAACCCGTTGCAGAAGACTAGATAACACTTCGATTTCAGAAAAATATATAAGTTTGATAGAATTAGGTAGTTTCTCTTTGTGTTACGTAAAAATACGCATATGTGATCCTCGTGTGTCATATGCAAGCAACCTAGTGGTGTGTCAGTGTAGGGAAATGCAGTGAAATATGCGTTATTTTGAAAAAAAGAATAAAGTAGTAACAAACATGGTACAGGATAACGTACTTTTTTTCAGCCATAGGGACCCGGGTTTGCGACCGCTATGAGAGAAGTGCTGGTACTCGAGTTTGAGCTTTATTTCGTGAAAATATGTTAAATGGTTCTTAAGATATAGACCAAAACAGATTATAATACACGACAATTAGTAACAATTCAATATGCACATAATGACATATAATATATTGTTAGGCGGTTGCCAGCCAACATTTTTACGTGAAATAAGAAAATTAAAACAAAATTGAATAGCTCCGTGGTAATTGGAATCAATTTTTGACAGAAGGTGTGCGTCATGTGATCTCATTGAAAAGGTAAGGGTTAAAGTCGTTCATGTAGAATATATGTTTCTAACTTCATTATTTTATTTTTATTCTGCTAATTTGTGCATTTCGTACATATCCTGATGTGTAGAATATGAAAACAACATATTTTGTTCTGACATCGAAAATATATATACAGGGTGCATCAAAATATAGCGCTGCAGAGGACAAAATAACACTTCGATTTCAGAAAAATATATAAGTTTGATAGAATTAGGTAGTTTCTCTTTGTGTTACGTAAAAATACGCATATGTGATCCTCGGGTGTCATATGCAAGCAACCTAGTGGTGTGTCAGTGTAGGGAAATGCAGTGAAATATTCGTTATTTTGAAAAAAAGAATAAAGTAGTAACAAACATGGTACAGGATAACGTACTTTTTTTCAGCCATAGGGATTTGGGTTTGCGACCGCTATGAGAGAAGTGCTGGTACTCGAGTTTGAGCTTTATTTCGTGAAAATATGTTAAATGGTTCTTAAGATATAGACCAAAACAGATTATAATACACGACAATTAGTAACAATTCAATATGCACATAATGACATATAATATATTGTTAGGCGGTTGCCAGCCAACATTTTTACGTGAAATAAGAAAATTAAAACAAAATTGAATAGCTCCGTGGTAATTGGAATCAATTTTTGACAGAAGGTGTGCGTCATGTGATCTCATTGAAAAGGTAAGGGTTAAAGTCGTTCATGTAGAATATATGTTTCTAACTTCATTATTTTATTTTTATTCTGCTAATTTGTGCATTTCGTACATATCCTGATGTGTAGAATATGAAAACAACATATTTTGTTCTGACATCGAAAATATATATACAGGGTGCATCAAAATATAGCGCTGCAGAGGACAAAATAACACTTCGATTTCAGAAAAATATATGTTTGATAGAATTAGGTAGTTTCTCTTTGTGTTACGTAAAAATACGCATATGTGATCCTCGGGTGTCATATGCAAGCAACCTAGTGGTCTGTCAGTGTAGGGAAATGCAGTGAAATATGCGTTATTTTGAAAAAAAGAATAAAGTAGTAACAAACATGGTACAGGATAACGTACTTTTTTTCAGCCATAGGGACCCGGGTTTGCGACCGCTATGAGAGAAGTGCTGGTACTCGAGTTTGAGCTTTATTTCGTGAAAATATGTTAAATGGTTCTTAAGATATAGACCAAAACAGATTATAATACACGACAATTAGTAACAATTCAATATGCACATAATGACATATAATATATTGTTAGGCGGTTGCCAGCCAACATTTTTACGTGAAATAAGAAAATTAAAACAAAATTGAATAGCTCCGTGGTAATTGGAATCAATTTTTGACAGAAGGTGTGCGTCATGTGATCTCATTGAAAAGGTAAGGGTTAAAGTCGTTCATGTAGAATATATGTTTCTAACTTCATTATTTTATGCTTTTTCTGCTAATTTGTGCTTTTCCTACCAATCTTGATGTGTAGAATATGAAAACAACATATTTTGCTCTGACATCGAAAATATATATACAGGGTGCATCAAAATATAGCGCTGCAGAAGACAAAATAACACTTCGATTTCAGAAAAATATATAAGTTTGATAGAATTAGGTAGTTTCTCTTTGTGTTACGTAAAAATACGCATATGTGATCCTCGGGTGTCATATGCAAGCAACCTAGTGGTGTGTCAGTGTAGGGAAATGCAGTGAAATATGCGTTATTTTGAAAAAAAGAATAAAGTAGTAACAAACATGGTACAGGATAAGGTACCTTTTTTCAGCCATAGGGACCCGGGTTTACGACCTCTATGAGAGAAGTGCTGGTACTCGAGTTTGAGCTTTATTTCGTGAAAATATGTTAAATGGTTCTTAAGATATAGACCAAAACAGATTATAATACACGACAATTAGTAACAATTCAATATGCACATAATGACATATAATATATTGTTAGGCGGTTGCCAGCCAACATTTTTACGTGAAATAAGAAAATTAAAACAAAATTGAATAGCTCTGTGGTAATTGGAATCAATTTTTGACAGAAGGTGTGCGTCATGTGATCTCATAGAAAAGGTAAGGGTTATAGTCGTTCATATAGAATATTTGTTTCTAACTTCATTATTTTATGCTTTTTCTGCTAATTTGTGCCTTTCGTACCTATCCTGATGTGTAGAATATGAAAACATTTTTTTGTTCTAACATTGAAAATATATATACAGGGTGCATCAAAATAACCCGTTGCAGAGGACAAGATAACACTTCGATTTCAGAAAAATATATAAGTTTGATAGAATTAGGAAGTTTCTCTTTGTGTTACGTAAAAATACGCATATGTGATCCTCGGGTATCATATGCAAGCAACCTAGTGGTGTGTCAGTGTAGGGAAATGCAGTGAAATATGCGTTATTTTGAAAAAAAGAATAAAGTAGTAACAAACATGGTACAGGATAAGGTACCTTTTTTCAGCCATAGGGACCCGGGTTTACGACCTCTATGAGAGAAGTGCTGGTACTCGAGTTTGAGCTTTATTTCGTGAAAATATGTTAAATGGTTCTTAAGATATAGACCAAAACAGATTATAATACACGACAATTAGTAACAATTCAATATGCACATAATGACATATAATATATTGTTAGGCGGTTGCCAGCCAACATTTTTACGTGAAATAAGAAAATTAAAACAAAATTGAAAAGCTCCGTGGTAATTGGAATCAATTTTTGACAGAAGGTGTGCGTCATGTGATCTCATAGAAAAGGTAAGGGTTATAGTCGTTCATATAGAATATTTGTTTCTAACTTCATTATTTTATGCTTTTTCTGCTAATTTGTGCTTTTCGTACATATCCTGATGTGTAGAATATGAAAACAACATATTTTGTTCTGACATCGAAAATATATATACAGGGTGCATCAAAATATAGCGCTGCAGAAGACAAAATAACACTTCGATTTCAGAAAAATATATAAGTTTGATAGAATTAGGTAGTTTCTCTTTGTGTTACGTAAAAATACGCATATGTGATCCTCGGGTGTCATATGCAAGCAACCTAGTGGTGTGTCAGTGTAGGGAAATGCAGTGAAATATGCGTTATTTTGAAAACAAGAATAAAGTAGTAACAAACATGGTACAGGATAACGTACTTTTTTTCAGCCATAGGGATTTGGGTTTTCGACCGCTATGAGAGAAGTGCTGGTACTCGAGTTTGAGCTTTATTTCGTGAAAATATGTTAAATGGTTCTTAAGATATAGACCAAAACAGATTATAATACACGACAATTAGTAACAATTCAATATGCACATAATGACATATAATATATTGTTAGGCGGTTGCCAGCCAACATTTTTACGTGAAATAAGAAAATTAAAACAAAATTGAATAGCTCCGTGGTAATTGGAATCAATTTTTGACAGAAGGTGTGCGCCATGTGATCTCATTGAGAAGGTAAGGGTTAAAGTCGTTCATGTAGAATATATATTTCTAACTTCATTATTTTATTTTTATTCTGCTAATTTGTGCTTTTCGTACATATCCTGATGTGTAGAATATGAAAACAACATATTTTGTTCTGACATCGAAAATATATATACAGGGTGCATCAAAATATAGCGCTGCAGAAGACAAAATAACACTTCGATTTCAGAAAAATATATAAGTTTGATAGAATTAGGTAGTTTCTCTTTGTGTTACGTAAAAATAAGCATATGTGATCCTCGGGTGTCATATGCAAGCAACCTAGTGGTGTGTCAGTGTAGGGAAATGCAGTGAAATATGCGTTATTTTGAAAAAAAGAATAAAGTAGTAACAAACATGGTAGAGGATAACGTATTTTTTTTAAGCCATAGGGACCCGGGTTTGCGACCGCTATGAGAGAAGTGCTGGTACTCGAGTTTGAGCTTTATTTCGTGAAAATATGTTAAATGGTTCTTAAGATATAGACCAAAACAGATTATAATACACGACAATTAGTAACAATTCAATATGCACATAATGACATATAATATATTGTTAGGCGGTTGCCAGCCAACATTTTTACGTGAAATAAGAAAATTAAAACAAAATTGAATAGCTCCGTGGTAATTGGAATCAATTTTTGACAGAAGGTGTGCGCCATGTGATCTCATTGAAAAGGTAAGGGTTAAAGTCGTTCATGTAGAATATATATTTCTAACTTCATTATTTTATTTTTATTCTGCTAATTTGTGCTTTTCGTACATATCCTGATGTGTAGAATATGAAAACAACATATTTTGTTCTGACATCGAAAATATATATACAGGGTGCATCAAAATATAGCGCTGCAGAAGACAAAATAACACTTCGATTTCAGAAAAATATATAAGTTTGATAGAATTAGGAAGTTTCTCTTTGTGTTACGTAAAAATACGCATATGTGATCCTCGGGTATCATATGCAAGCAACCTAGTGGTGTGTCAGTGTAGGGAAATGCAGTGAAATATGCGTTATTTTGAAAAAAAGAATAAAGTAGTAACAAACATGGTACAGGATAAGGTACCTTTTTTCAGCCATAGGGACCCGGGTTTACGACCTCTATGAGAGAAGTGCTGGTACTCGAGTTTGAGCTTTATTTCGTGAAAATATGTTAAATGGTTCTTAAGATATAGACCAAAACAGATTATAATACACGACAATTAGTAACAATTCAATATGCACATAATGACATATAATATATTGTTAGGCGGTTGCCAGCCAACATTTTTACGTGAAATAAGAAAATTAAAACAAAATTGAAAAGCTCCGTGGTAATTGGAATCAATTTTTGACAGAAGGTGTGCGTCATGTGATCTCATAGAAAAGGTAAGGGTTATAGTCGTTCATATAGAATATTTGTTTCTAACTTCATTATTTTATGCTTTTTCTGCTAATTTGTGCTTTTCGTACATATCCTGATGTGTAGAATATGAAAACAACATATTTTGTTCTGACATCGAAAATATATATACAGGGTGCATCAAAATATAGCGCTGCAGAAGACAAAATAACACTTCGATTTCAGAAAAATATATAAGTTTGATAGAATTAGGTAGTTTCTCTTTGTGTTACGTAAAAATACGCATATGTGATCCTCGGGTGTCATATGCAAGCAACCTAGTGGTGTGTCAGTGTAGGGAAATGCAGTGAAATATGCGTTATTTTGAAAACAAGAATAAAGTAGTAACAAACATGGTACAGGATAACGTACTTTTTTTCAGCCATAGGGATTTGGGTTTTCGACCGCTATGAGAGAAGTGCTGGTACTCGAGTTTGAGCTTTATTTCGTGAAAATATGTTAAATGGTTCTTAAGATATAGACCAAAACAGATTATAATACACGACAATTAGTAACAATTCAATATGCACATAATGACATATAATATATTGTTAGGCGGTTGCCAGCCAACATTTTTACGTGAAATAAGAAAATTAAAACAAAATTGAATAGCTCCGTGGTAATTGGAATCAATTTTTGACAGAAGGTGTGCGCCATGTGATCTCATTGAAAAGGTAAGGGTTATAGTCGTTCATATAGAATATTTGTTTCTAACTTCATTATTTTATGCTTTTTCTGCTAATTTGTGCCTTTCGTACCTATCCTGATGTGTAGAATATGAAAACATTTTTTTGTTCTAACATTGAAAATATATATACAGGGTGCATCAAAATAACCCGTTGCAGAAGACTAGATAACACTTCGATTTCAGAAAAATATATAAGTTTGATAGAATTAGGTAGTTTCTCTTTGTGTTACGTAAAAATACGCATATGTGATCCTCGTGTGTCATATGCAAGCAACCTAGTGGTGTGTCAGTGTAGGGAAATGCAGTGAAATATGCGTTATTTTGAAAAAAAGAATAAAGTAGTAACAAACATGGTACAGGATAACGTACTTTTTTTCAGCCATAGGGACCCGGGTTTGCGACCGCTATGAGAGAAGTGCTGGTACTCGAGTTTGAGCTTTATTTCGTGAAAATATGTTAAATGGTTCTTAAGATATAGACCAAAACAGATTATAATACACGACAATTAGTAACAATTCAATATGCACATAATGACATATAATATATTGTTAGGCGGTTGCCAGCCAACATTTTTACGTGAAATAAGAAAATTAAAACAAAATTGAATAGCTCCGTGGTAATTGGAATCAATTTTTGACAGAAGGTGTGCGTCATGTGATCTCATTGAAAAGGTAAGGGTTAAAGTCGTTCATGTAGAATATATGTTTCTAACTTCATTATTTTATTTTTATTCTGCTAATTTGTGCATTTCGTACATATCCTGATGTGTAGAATATGAAAACAACATATTTTGTTCTGACATCGAAAATATATATACAGGGTGCATCAAAATATAGCGCTGCAGAGGACAAAATAACACTTCGATTTCAGAAAAATATATAAGTTTGATAGAATTAGGTAGTTTCTCTTTGTGTTACGTAAAAATACGCATATGTGATCCTCGGGTGTCATATGCAAGCAACCTAGTGGTGTGTCAGTGTAGGGAAATGCAGTGAAATATTCGTTATTTTGAAAAAAAGAATAAAGTAGTAACAAACATGGTACAGGATAACGTACTTTTTTTCAGCCATAGGGATTTGGGTTTGCGACCGCTATGAGAGAAGTGCTGGTACTCGAGTTTGAGCTTTATTTCGTGAAAATATGTTAAATGGTTCTTAAGATATAGACCAAAACAGATTATAATACACGACAATTAGTAACAATTCAATATGCACATAATGACATATAATATATTGTTAGGCGGTTGCCAGCCAACATTTTTACGTGAAATAAGAAAATTAAAACAAAATTGAATAGCTCCGTGGTAATTGGAATCAATTTTTGACAGAAGGTGTGCGTCATGTGATCTCATAGAAAAGGTAAGGGTTATAGTCGTTCATATAGAATATTTGTTTCTAACTTCATTATTTTATGCTTTTTCTGCTAATTTGTGCCTTTCGTACCTATCCTGATGTGTAGAATATGAAAACATTTTTTTTGTTCTAACATTGAAAATATATATACAGGGTGCATCAAAATAACCCGTTGCAAAGGACTAGATAACACTTCGATTTCAGAAAAATATATAAGTTTGATAGAATTAGGTAGTTTCTCTTTGTGTTACGTAAAAATACGCATATGTGATCCTCGGGTGTCATATGCAAGCAACCTAGTGGTGTGTCAGTGTAGGGAAATGCAGTGAAATATGCGTTATTTTGAAAAAAAGAATAAAGTAGTAACAAACATGGTACAGGATAACGTACTTTTTTTCAGCCATAGGGACCCGGGTTTGCGACCGCTATGAGAGAAGTGCTGGTACTCGAGTTTGAGCTTTATTTCGTGAAAATATGTTAAATGGTTCTTAAGATATAGACCAAAACAGATTATAATACACGACAATTAGTAACAATTCAATATGCACATAATGACATATAATATATTGTTAGGCGGTTGCCAGCCAACATTTTTACGTGAAATAAGAAAATTAAAACAAAATTGAATAGCTCCGTGGTAATTGGAATCAATTTTTGACAGAAGGTGTGCGTCATGTGATCTCATTGAAAAGGTAAGGGTTAAAGTCGTTCATGTAGAATATATGTTTCTAACTTCATTATTTTATTTTTATTCTGCTAATTTGTGCATTTCGTACATATCCTGATGTGTAGAATATGAAAACAACATATTTTGTTCTGACATCGAAAATATATATACAGGGTGCATCAAAATATAGCGCTGCAGAAGACAAAATAACACTTCGATTTCAGAAAAATATATAAGTTTGATAGAATTAGGTAGTTTCTCTTTGTGTTACGTAAAAATAAGCATATGTGATCCTCGGGTGTCATATTCAAGCAACCTAGTGGTGTGTCAGTGTAGGGAAATGCAGTGAAATATGCGTTATTTTGAAAAAAAGAATAAAGTAGTAACAAACATGGTAGAGGATAACGTATTTTTTTTAAGCCATAGGGACCCGGGTTTGCGACCGCTATGAGAGAAGTGCTGGTACTCGAGTTTGAGCTTTATTTCGTGAAAATATGTTAAATGGTTCTTAAGATATAGACCAAAACAGATTATAATACACGACAATTAGTAACAATTCAATATGCACATAATGACATATAATATATTGTTAGGCGGTTGCCAGCCAACATTTTTACGTGAAATAAGAAAATTAAAACAAAATTGAATAGCTCCGTGGTAATTGGAATCAATTTTTGACAGAAGGTGTGCGTCATGTGATCTCATAGAAAAGGTAAGGGTTATAGTCGTTCATATAGAATATTTGTTTCTAACTTCATTATTTTATGCTTTTTCTGCTAATTTGTGCCTTTCGTACCTATCCTGATGTGTAGAATATGAAAACATTTTTTTTGTTCTAACATTGAAAATATATATACAGGGTGCATCAAAATAACCCGTTGCAGAAGACTAGATAACACTTCGATTTCAGAAAAATATATAAGTTTGATAGAATTAGGTAGTTTCTCTTTGTGTTACGTAAAAATACGCATATGTGATCCTCGTGTGTCATATGCAAGCAACCTAGTGGTGTGTCAGTGTAGGGAAATGCAGTGAAATATGCGTTATTTTGAAAAAAAGAATAAAGTAGTAACAAACATGGTACAGGATAACGTACTTTTTTTCAGCCATAGGGACCCGGGTTTGCGACCGCTATGAGAGAAGTGCTGGTACTCGAGTTTGAGCTTTATTTCGTGAAAATATGTTAAATGGTTCTTAAGATATAGACCAAAACAGATTATAATACACGACAATTAGTAACAATTCAATATGCACATAATGACATATAATATATTGTTAGGCGGTTGCCAGCCAACATTTTTACGTGAAATAAGAAAATTAAAACAAAATTGAATAGCTCCGTGGTAATTGGAATCAATTTTTGACAGAAGGTGTGCGTCATGTGATCTCATTGAAAAGGTAAGGGTTAAAGTCGTTCATGTAGAATATATGTTTCTAACTTCATTATTTTATTTTTATTCTGCTAATTTGTGCATTTCGTACATATCCTGATGTGTAGAATATGAAAACAACATATTTTGTTCTGACATCGAAAATATATATACAGGGTGCATCAAAATATAGCGCTGCAGAGGACAAAATAACACTTCGATTTCAGAAAAATATATAAGTTTGATAGAATTAGGTAGTTTCTCTTTGTGTTACGTAAAAATACGCATATGTGATCCTCGGGTGTCATATGCAAGCAACCTAGTGGTGTGTCAGTGTAGGGAAATGCAGTGAAATATCCGTTATTTTGAAAAAAAGAATAAAGTAGTAACAAACATGGTACAGGATAACGTACTTTTTTTCAGCCATAGGGATTTGGGTTTGCGACCGCTATGAGAGAAGTGCTGGTACTCGAGTTTGAGCTTTATTTCGTGAAAATATGTTAAATGGTTCTTAAGATATAGACCAAAACAGATTATAATACACGACAATTAGTAACAATTCAATATGCACATAATGACATATAATATATTGTTAGGCGGTTGCCAGCCAACATTTTTACGTGAAATAAGAAAATTAAAACAAAATTGAATAGCTCCGTGGTAATTGGAATCAATTTTTGACAGAAGGTGTGCGTCATGTGATCTCATAGAAAAGGTAAGGGTTATAGTCGTTCATATAGAATATTTGTTTCTAACTTCATTATTTTATGCTTTTTCTGCTAATTTGTGCCTTTCGTACCTATCCTGATGTGTAGAATATGAAAACATTTTTTTTGTTCTAACATTGAAAATATATATACAGGGTGCATCAAAATAACCCGTTGCAAAGGACTAGATAACACTTCGATTTCAGAAAAATATATAAGTTTGATAGAATTAGGTAGTTTCTCTTAGTGTTACGTAAAAATACGCATATGTGATCCTCGGGTGTCATATGCAAGCAACCTAGTGGTGTGTCAGTGTAGGGAAATGCAGTGAAATATGCGTTATTTTGAAAAAAAGAATAAAGTAGTAACAAACATGGTACAGGATAACGTACTTTTTTTCAGCCATAGGGACCCGGGTTTGCGACCGCTATGAGAGAAGTGCTGGTACTCGAGTTTGAGCTTTATTTCGTGAAAATATGTTAAATGGTTCTTAAGATATAGACCAAAACAGATTATAATACACGACAATTAGTAACAATTCAATATGCACATAATGACATATATATTGTTAGGCGGTTGCCAGCCAACATTTTTACGTGAAATAAGAAAATTAAAACAAAATTGAATAGCTCCGTGGTAATTGGAATCAATTTTTGACAGAAGGTGTGCGTCATGTGATCTCATTGAAAAGGTAAGGGTTAAAGTCGTTCATGTAGAATATATGTTTCTAACTTCATTATTTTATTTTTATTCTGCTAATTTGTGCATTTCGTACATATCCTGATGTGTAGAATATGAAAACAACATATTTTGTTCTGACATCGAAAATATATATACAGGGTGCATCAAAATATAGCGCTGCAGATGACAAAATAACACTTCGATTTCAGAAAAATATATGTTTGATAGAATTAGGTAGTTTCTCTTTGTGTTACGTAAAAATACGCATATGTGATCCTCGGGTGTCATATGCAAGCAACCTAGTGGTGTGTCAGTGTAGGGAAATGCAGTGAAATATGCGTTATTTTGAAAAAAAGAATAAAGTAGTAACAAACATGGTACAGGATAACGTACTTTTTTTCAGCCATAGGGACCCGGGTTTGGATCGCTATGAGAGAAGTGCTGGTACTCGAGTTTGAGCTTTATTTCGTGAAAATATGTTAAATGGTTCTTAAGATATAGACCAAAACAGATTATAATACACGACAATTAGTAACAATTCAATATGCACATAATGACATATAATATATTGTTAGGCGGTTGCCAGCCAACATTTTTACGTGAAATAAGAAAATTAAAACAAAATTGAATAGCTCCGTGGTAATTGGAATCAATTTTTGACAGAAGGTGTGCGTCATGTGATCTCATTGAAAAGGTAAGGGTTAAAGTCGTTCATGTAGAATATATGTTTCTAACTTCATTATTTTATTTTTATTCTGCTAATTTGTGCATTTCGTACATATCCTGATGTGTAGAATATGAAAACAACATATTTTGTTCTGACATCGAAAATATATATACAGGGTGCATCAAAATATAGCGCTGCAGAAGACAAAATAACACTTCGATTTCAGAAAAATATATAAGTTTGATAGAATTAGGTAGTTTCTCTTTGTGTTACGTAAAAATAAGCATATGTGATCCTCGGGTGTCATATGCAAGCAACCTAGTGGTGTGTCAGTGTAGGGAAATGCAGTGAAATATGCGTTATTTTGAAAAAAAGAATAAAGTAGTAACAAACATGGTAGAGGATAACGTATTTTTTTTAAGCCATAGGGACCCGGGTTTGCGACCGCTATGAGAGAAGTGCTGGTACTCGAGTTTGAGCTTTATTTCGTGAAAATATGTTAAATGGTTCTTAAGATATAGACCAAAACAGATTATAATACACGACAATTAGTAACAATTCAATATGCACATAATGACATATAATATATTGTTAGGCGGTTGCCAGCCAACATTTTTACGTGAAATAAGAAAATTAAAACAAAATTGAATAGCTCCGTGGTAATTGGAATCAATTTTTGACAGAAGGTGTGCGTCATGTGATCTCATAGAAAAGGTAAGGGTTATAGTCGTTCATATAGAATATTTGTTTCTAACTTCATTATTTTATGCTTTTTCTGCTAATTTGTGCCTTTCGTACCTATCCTGATGTGTAGAATATGAAAACATTTTTTTTTGTTCTAACATTGAAAATATATATACAGGGTGCATCAAAATAACCCGTTGCAGAAGACTAGATAACACTTCGATTTCAGAAAAATATATAAGTTTGATAGAATTAGGTAGTTTCTCTTTGTGTTACGTAAAAATACGCATATGTGATCCTCGTGTGTCATATGCAAGCAACCTAGTGGTGTGTCAGTGTAGGGAAATGCAGTGAAATATGCGTTATTTTGAAAAAAAGAATAAAGTAGTAACAAACATGGTACAGGATAACGTACTTTTTTTCAGCCATAGGGACCCGGGTTTGCGACCGCTATGAGAGAAGTGCTGGTACTCGAGTTTGAGCTTTATTTCGTGAAAATATGTTAAATGGTTCTTAAGATATAGACCAAAACAGATTATAATACACGACAATTAGTAACAATTCAATATGCACATAATGACATATAATATATTGTTAGGCGGTTGCCAGCCAACATTTTTACGTGAAATAAGAAAATTAAAACAAAATTGAATAGCTCCGTGGTAATTGGAATCAATTTTTGACAGAAGGTGTGCGTCATGTGATCTCATTGAAAAGGTAAGGGTTAAAGTCGTTCATGTAGAATATATGTTTCTAACTTCATTATTTTATTTTTATTCTGCTAATTTGTGCATTTCGTACATATCCTGATGTGTAGAATATGAAAACAACATATTTTGTTCTGACATCGAAAATATATATACAGGGTGCATCAAAATATAGCGCTGCAGAGGACAAAATAACACTTCGATTTCAGAAAAATATATAAGTTTGATAGAATTAGGTAGTTTCTCTTTGTGTTACGTAAAAATACGCATATGTGATCCTCGGGTGTCATATGCAAGCAACCTAGTGGTGTGTCAGTGTAGGGAAATGCAGTGAAATATTCGTTATTTTGAAAAAAAGAATAAAGTAGTAACAAACATGGTACAGGATAACGTACTTTTTTTCAGCCATAGGGATTTGGGTTTGCGACCGCTATGAGAGAAGTGCTGGTACTCGAGTTTGAGCTTTATTTCGTGAAAATATGTTAAATGGTTCTTAAGATATAGACCAAAACAGATTATAATACACGACAATTAGTAACAATTCAATATGCACATAATGACATATAATATATTGTTAGGCGGTTGCCAGCCAACATTTTTACGTGAAATAAGAAAATTAAAACAAAATTGAATAGCTCCGTGGTAATTGGAATCAATTTTTGACAGAAGGTGTGCGTCATGTGATCTCATAGAAAAGGTAAGGGTTATAGTCGTTCATATAGAATATTTGTTTCTAACTTCATTATTTTATGCTTTTTCTGCTAATTTGTGCCTTTCGTACGTATCCTGATGTGTAGAATATGAAAACATTTTTTTTGTTCTAACATTGAAAATATATATACAGGGTGCATCAAAATAACCCGTTGCAAAGGACTAGATAACACTTCGATTTCAGAAAAATATATAAGTTTGATAGAATTAGGTAGTTTCTCTTTGTGTTACGTAAAAATACGCATATGTGATCCTCGTGTGTCATATGCAAGCAACCTAGTGGTGTGTCAGTGTAGGGAAATGCAGTGAAATATGCGTTATTTTGAAAAAAAGAATAAAGTAGTAACAAACATGGTACAGGATAACGTACTTTTTTTCAGCCATAGGGACCCGGGTTTGCGACCGCTATGAGAGAAGTGCTGGTACTCGAGTTTGAGCTTTATTTCGTGAAAATATGTTAAATGGTTCTTAAGATATAGACCAAAACAGATTATAATACACGACAATTAGTAACAATTCAATATGCACATAATGACATATAATATATTGTTAGGCGGTTGCCAGCCAACATTTTTACGTGAAATAAGAAAATTAAAACAAAATTGAATAGCTCCGTGGTAATTGGAATCAATTTTTGACAGAAGGTGTGCGTCATGTGATCTCATTGAAAAGGTAAGGGTTAAAGTCGTTCATGTAGAATATATGTTTCTAACTTCATTATTTTATTTTTATTCTGCTAATTTGTGCATTTCGTACATATCCTGATGTGTAGAATATGAAAACAACATATTTTGTTCTGACATCGAAAATATATATACAGGGTGCATCAAAATATAGCGCTGGAGATGACAAAATAACACTTCGATTTCAGAAAAATATATGTTTGATAGAATTAGGTAGTTTCTCTTTGTGTTACGTAAAAATACGCATATGTGATCCTCGGGTGTCATATGCAAGCAACCTAGTGGTGTGTCAGTGTAGGGAAATGCAGTGAAATATGCGTTATTTTGAAAAAAAGAATAAAGTAGTAACAAACATGGTACAGGATAACGTACTTTTTTTCAGCCATAGGGACCCGGGTTTGCGACCGCTATGAGAGAAGTGCTGGTACTCGAGTTTGAGCTTTATTTCGTGAAAATATGTTAAATGGTTCTTAAGATATAGACCAAAACAGATTATAATACACGACAATTAGTAACAATTCAATAGGCACATAATGACATATAATATATTGTTAGGCGGTTGCCAGCCAACATTTTTACGTGAAATAAGAAAATTAAAACAAAATTGAATAGCTCCGTGGTAATTGGAATCAATTTTTGACAGAAGGTGTGCGTCATGTGATCTCATTGAAAAGGTAAGGGTTAAAGTCGTTCATGTAGAATATATGTTTCTAACTTCATTATTTTATGCTTTTTCTGCTAATTTGTGCTTTTCCTACCTATCTTGATGTGTAGAATATGAAAACAACATATTTTGCTCTGACATCGAAAATATATATACAGGGTGCATCAAAATATAGCGCTGCAGAAGACAAAATAACACTTCGATTTCAGAAAAATATATAAGTTTGATAGAATTAGGTAGTTTCTCTTTGTGTTACGTAAAAATACGCATATGTGATCCTCGGGTGTCATATGCAAGCAACCTAGTGGTGTGTCAGTGTAGGGAAATGCAGTGAAATATGCGTTATTTTGAAAAAAAGAATAAAGTAGTAACAAACATGGTACAGGATAACGTACTTTTTTTCAGCCATAGGGACCCGGGTTTGCGACCGCTATGAGAGAAGTGCTGGTACTCGAGTTTGAGCTTTATTTCGTGAAAATATGTTAAATGGTTCTTAAGATATAGACCAAAACAGATTATAATACACGACAATTAGTAACAATTCAATATGCACATAATGACATATAATATATTGTTAGGCGGTTGCCAGCCAACATTTTTACGTGAAATAAGAAAATTAAAACAAAATTGAATAGCTCCGTGGTAATTGGAATCAATTTTTGACAGAAGGTGTGCGTCATGTGATCTCATAGAAAAGGTAAGGGTTATAGTCGTTCATATAGAATATTTGTTTCTAACTTCATTATTTTATGCTTTTTCTGCTAATTTGTGCCTTTCGTACCTATCCTGATGTGTAGAATATGAAAACATTTTTTTTGTTCTAACATTGAAAATATATATACAGGGTGCATCAAAATAACCCGTTGCAAAGGACTAGATAACACTTCGATTTCAGAAAAATATATAAGTTTGATAGAATTAGGTAGTTTCTCTTTGTGTTACGTAAAAATACGCATATGTGATCCTCGGGTGTCATATGCAAGCAACCTAGTGGTGTGTCAGTGTAGGGAAATGCAGTGAAATATGCGTTATTTTGAAAAAAAGAATAAAGTAGTAACAAACATGGTACAGGATAACGTACTTTTTTTCAGCCATAGGGACCCGGGTTTGCGACCGCTATGAGAGAAGTGCTGGTACTCGAGTTTGAGCTTTATTTCGTGAAAATATGTTAAATGGTTCTTAAGATATAGACCAAAACAGATTATAATACACGACAATTAGTAACAATTCAATATGCACATAATGACATATAATATATTGTTAGGCGGTTGCCAGCCAACATTTTTACGTGAAATAAGAAAATTAAAACAAAATTGAATAGCTCCGTGGTAATTGGAATCAATTTTTGACAGAAGGTGTGCGTCATGTGATCTCATTGAAAAGGTAAGGGTTAAAGTCGTTCATGTAGAATATATGTTTCTAACTTCATTATTTTATTTTTATTCTGCTAATTTGTGCATTTCGTACATATCCTGATGTGTAGAATATGAAAACAACATATTTTGTTCTGACATCGAAAATATATATACAGGGTGCATCAAAATATAGCGCTGCAGAAGACAAAATAACACTTCGATTTCAGAAAAATATATAAGTTTGATAGAATTAGGTAGTTTCTCTTTGTGTTACGTAAAAATAAGCATATGTGATCCTCGGGTGTCATATGCAAGCAACCTAGTGGTGTGTCAGTGTAGGGAAATGCAGTGAAATATGCGTTATTTTGAAAAAAAGAATAAAGTAGTAACAAACATGGTAGAGGATAACGTATTTTTTTTAAGCCATAGGGACCCGGGTTTGCGACCGCTATGAGAGAAGTGCTGGTACTCGAGTTTGAGCTTTATTTCGTGAAAATATGTTAAATGGTTCTTAAGATATAGACCAAAACAGATTATAATACACGACAATTAGTAACAATTCAATATGCACATAATGACATATAATATATTGTTAGGCGGTTGCCAGCCAACATTTTTACGTGAAATAAGAAAATTAAAACAAAATTGAATAGCTCCGTGGTAATTGGAATCAATTTTTGACAGAAGGTGTGCGTCATGTGATCTCATAGAAAAGGTAAGGGTTATAGTCGTTCATATAGAATATTTGTTTCTAACTTCATTATTTTATGCTTTTTCTGCTAATTTGTGCCTTTCGTACCTATCCTGATGTGTAGAATATGAAAACATTTTTTTTGTTCTAACATTGAAAATATATATACAGGGTGCATCAAAATAACCCGTTGCAGAAGACTAGATAACACTTCGATTTCAGAAAAATATATAAGTTTGATAGAATTAGGTAGTTTCTCTTTGTGTTACGTAAAAATACGCATATGTGATCCTCGTGTGTCATATGCAAGCAACCTAGTGGTGTGTCAGTGTAGGGAAATGCAGTGAAATATGCGTTATTTTGAAAAAAAGAATAAAGTAGTAACAAACATGGTACAGGATAACGTACTTTTTTTCAGCCATAGGGACCCGGGTTTGCGACCGCTATGAGAGAAGTGCTGGTACTCGAGTTTGAGCTTTATTTCGTGAAAATATGTTAAATGGTTCTTAAGATATAGACCAAAACAGATTATAATACACGACAATTAGTAACAATTCAATATGCACATAATGACATATAATATATTGTTAGGCGGTTGCCAGCCAACATTTTTACGTGAAATAAGAAAATTAAAACAAAATTGAATAGCTCCGTGGTAATTGGAATCAATTTTTGACAGAAGGTGTGCGTCATGTGATCTCATTGAAAAGGTAAGGGTTAAAGTCGTTCATGTAGAATATATGTTTCTAACTTCATTATTTTATTTTTATTCTGCTAATTTGTGCATTTCGTACATATCCTGATGTGTAGAATATGAAAACAACATATTTTGTTCTGACATCGAAAATATATATACAGGGTGCATCAAAATATAGCGCTGCAGAGGACAAAATAACACTTCGATTTCAGAAAAATATATAAGTTTGATAGAATTAGGTAGTTTGTCTTTGTGTTACGTAAAAATACGCATATGTGATCCTCGGGTGTCATATGCAAGCAACCTAGTGGTGTGTCAGTGTAGGGAAATGCAGTGAAATATTCGTTATTTTGAAAAAAAGAATAAAGTAGTAACAAACATGGTACAGGATAACGTACTTTTTTTCAGCCATAGGGATTTGGGTTTGCGACCGCTATGAGAGAAGTGCTGGTACTCGAGTTTGAGCTTTATTTCGTGAAAATATGTTAAATGGTTCTTAAGATATAGACCAAAACAGATTATAATACACGACAATTAGTAACAATTCAATATGCACATAATGACATATAATATATTGTTAGGCGGTTGCCAGCCAACATTTTTACGTGAAATAAGAAAATTAAAACAAAATTGAATAGCTCCGTGGTAATTGGAATCAATTTTTGACAGAAGGTGTGCGTCATGTGATCTCATAGAAAAGGTAAGGGTTATAGTCGTTCATATAGAATATTTGTTTCTAACTTCATTATTTTATGCTTTTTCTGCTAATTTGTGCCTTTCGTACCTATCCTGATGTGTAGAATATGAAAACATTTTTTTTGTTCTAACATTGAAAATATATATACAGGGTGCATCAAAATAACCCGTTGCAAAGGACTAGATAACACTTCGATTTCAGAAAAATATATAAGTTTGATAGAATTAGGTAGTTTCTCTTTGTGTTACGTAAAAATACGCATATGTGATCCTCGGGTGTCATATGCAAGCAACCTAGTGGTGTGTCAGTGTAGGGAAATGCAGTGAAATATGCGTTATTTTGAAAAAAAGAATAAAGTAGTAACAAACATGGTACAGGATAACGTACTTTTTTTCAGCCATAGGGACCCGGGTTTGCGACCGCTATGAGAGAAGTGCTGGTACTCGAGTTTGAGCTTTATTTCGTGAAAATATGTTAAATGGTTCTTAAGATATAGACCAAAACAGATTATAATACACGACAATTAGTAACAATTCAATATGCACATAATGACATATAATATATTGTTAGGCGGTTGCCAGCCAACATTTTTACGTGAAATAAGAAAATTAAAACAAAATTGAATAGCTCCGTGGTAATTGGAATCAATTTTTGACAGAAGGTGTGCGTCATGTGATCTCATTGAAAAGGTAAGGGTTAAAGTCGTTCATGTAGAATATATGTTTCTAACTTCATTATTTTATTTTTATTCTGCTAATTTGTGCATTTCGTACATATCCTGATGTGTAGAATATGAAAACAACATATTTTGTTCTGACATCGAAAATATATATACAGGGTGCATCAAAATATAGCGCTGCAGATGACAAAATAACACTTCGATTTCAGAAAAATATATGTTTGATAGAATTAGGTAGTTTCTCTTTGTGTTACGTAAAAATACGCATATGTGATCCTCGGGTGTCATATGCAAGCAACCTAGTGGTGTGTCAGTGTAGGGAAATGCAGTGAAATATGCGTTATTTTGAAAAAAAGAATAAAGTAGTAACAAACATGGTACAGGATAACGTACTTTTTTTCAGCCATAGGGACCCGGGTTTGCGACCGCTATGAGAGAAGTGCTGGTACTCGAGTTTGAGCTTTATTTCGTGAAAATATGTTAAATGGTTCTTAAGATATAGACCAAAACAGATTATAATACACGACAATTAGTAACAATTCAATATGCACATAATGACATATAATATATTGTTAGGCGGTTGCCAGCCAACATTTTTACGTGAAATAAGAAAATTAAAACAAAATTGAATAGCTCCGTGGTAATTGGAATCAATTTTTGACAGAAGGTGTGCGTCATGTGATCTCATTGAAAAGGTAAGGGTTAAAGTCGTTCATGTAGAATATATGTTTCTAACTTCATTATTTTATGCTTTTTCTGCTAATTTGTGCTTTTCCTACCTATCTTGATGTGTAGAATATGAAAACAACATATTTTGCTCTGACATCGAAAATATATATACAGGGTGCATCAAAATATAGCGCTGCAGAAGACAAAATAACACTTCGATTTCAGAAAAATATATAAGTTTGATAGAATTAGGTAGTTTCTCTTTGTGTTACGTAAAAATACGCATATGTGATCCTCGGGTGTCATATGCAAGCAACCTAGTGGTGTGTCTGTGTAGGGAAATGCAGTGAAATATGCGTTATTTTGAAAAAAAGAAAAAAGTAGTAACAAACATGGTACAGGATAAGGTACCTTTTTTCAGCCATAGGGACCCGGGTTTACGACCTCTATGAGAGAAGTGCTGGTACTCGAGTTTGAGCTTTATTTCGTGAAAATATGTTAAATGGTTCTTAAGATATAGACCAAAACAGATTATAATACACGACAATTAGTAACAATTCAATATACACATAATGACATATAATATATTGTTAGGCGGTTGCCAGCCAACATTTTTACGTGAAATAAGAAAATTAAAACCAAATTGAATAGCTCCGTGGTAATTGGAATCAATTTTTGACAGAAGGTGTGCGTCATGTGATCTCATTGAAAAGGTAAGGGTTAAAGTCGTTCATGTAGAATATATGTTTCTAACTTCATTATTTTATTTTTATTCTGCTAATTTGTGCATTTCGTACATATCCTGATGTGTAGAATATGAAAACAACATATTTTGTTCTGACATCGAAAGTATATATACAGGGTGCATCAAAATATAGCGCTGCAGAGGACAAAATAACACTTCGATTTCAGAAAAATATATAAGTTTGATAGAATTAGGTAGTTTCTCTTTGTGTTACGTAAAAATACGCATATGTGATCCTCGGGTGTCATATGCAAGCAACCTAGTGGTGTGTCAGTGTAGGGAAATGCAGTGAAATATTCGTTATTTTGAAAAAAAGAATAAAGTAGTAACAAACATGGTACAGGATAACGTACTTTTTTTCAGCCATAGGGATTTGGGTTTGCGACCGCTATGAGAGAAGTGCTGGTACTCGAGTTTGAGCTTTATTTCGTGAAAATATGTTAAATGGTTCTTAAGATATAGACCAAAACAGATTATAATACACGACAATTAGTAACAATTCAATATGCACATAATGACATATAATATATTGTTAGGCGGTTGCCAGCCAACATTTTTACGTGAAATAAGAAAATTAAAACAAAATTGAATAGCTCCGTGGTAATTGGAATCAATTTTTGACAGAAGGTGTGCGTCATGTGATCTCATTGAAAAGGTAAGGGTTAAAGTCGTTCATGTAGAATATATGTTTCTAACTTCATTATTTTATTTTTATTCTGCTAATTTGTGCATTTCGTACATATCCTGATGTGTAGAATATGAAAACAACATATTTTGTTCTGACATCGAAAATATATATACAGGGTGCATCAAAATATAGCGCTGCAGAAGACAAAATAACACTTCGATTTCAGAAAAATATATAAGTTTGATAGAATTAGGTAGTTTCTCTTTGTGTTACGTAAAAATAAGCATATGTGATCCTCGGGTGTCATATGCAAGCAACCTAGTGGTGTGTCAGTGTAGGGAAATGCAGTGAAATATGCGTTATTTTGAAAAAAAGAATAAAGTAGTAACAAACATGGTAGAGGATAACGTATTTTTTTTAAGCCATAGGGACCCGGGTTTGCGACCGCTATGAGAGAAGTGCTGGTACTCGAGTTTGAGCTTTATTTCGTGAAAATATGTTAAATGGTTCTTAAGATATAGACCAAAACAGATTATAATACACGACAATTAGTAACAATTCAATATGCACATAATGACATATAATATATTGTTAGGCGGTTGCCAGCCAACATTTTTACGTGAAATAAGAAAATTAAAACAAAATTGAATAGCTCCGTGGTAATTGGAATCAATTTTTGACAGAAGGTGTGCGTCATGTGATCTCATAGAAAAGGTAAGGGTTATAGTCGTTCATATAGAATATTTGTTTCTAACTTCATTATTTTATGCTTTTTCTGCTAATTTGTGCCTTTCGTACCTATCCTGATGTGTAGAATATGAAAACATTTTTTTTGTTCTAACATTGAAAATATATATACAGGGTGCATCAAAATAACCCGTTGCAGAAGACTAGATAACACTTCGATTTCAGAAAAATATATAAGTTTGATAGAATTAGGTAGTTTCTCTTTGTGTTACGTAAAAATACGCATATGTGATCCTCGTGTGTCATATGCAAGCAACCTAGTGGTGTGTCAGTGTAGGGAAATGCAGTGAAATATGCGTTATTTTGAAAAAAAGAATAAAGTAGTAACAAACATGGTACAGGATAACGTACTTTTTTTCAGCCATAGGGACCCGGGTTTGCGACCGCTATGAGAGAAGTGCTGGTACTCGAGTTTGAGCTTTATTTCGTGAAAATATGTTAAATGGTTCTTAAGATATAGACCAAAACAGATTATAATACACGACAATTAGTAACAATTCAATATGCACATAATGACATATAATATATTGTTAGGCGGTTGCCAGCCAACATTTTTACGTGAAATAAGAAAATTAAAACAAAATTGAATAGCTCCGTGGTAATTGGAATCAATTTTTGACAGAAGGTGTGCGTCATGTGATCTCATTGAAAAGGTAAGGGTTAAAGTCGTTCATGTAGAATATATGTTTCTAACTTCATTATTTTATTTTTATTCTGCTAATTTGTGCATTTCGTACATATCCTGATGTGTAGAATATGAAAACAACATATTTTGTTCTGACATCGAAAATATATATACAGGGTGCATCAAAATATAGCGCTGCAGAGGACAAAATAACACTTCGATTTCAGAAAAATATATAAGTTTGATAGAATTAGGTAGTTTGTCTTTGTGTTACGTAAAAATACGCATATGTGATCCTCGGGTGTCATATGCAAGCAACCTAGTGGTGTGTCAGTGTAGGGAAATGCAGTGAAATATTCGTTATTTTGAAAAAAAGAATAAAGTAGTAACAAACATGGTACAGGATAACGTACTTTTTTTCAGCCATAGGGATTTGGGTTTGCGACCGCTATGAGAGAAGTGCTGGTACTCGAGTTTGAGCTTTATTTCGTGAAAATATGTTAAATGGTTCTTAAGATATAGACCAAAACAGATTATAATACACGACAATTAGTAACAATTCAATATGCACATAATGACATATAATATATTGTTAGGCGGTTGCCAGCCAACATTTTTACGTGAAATAAGAAAATTAAAACAAAATTGAATAGCTCCGTGGTAATTGGAATCAATTTTTGACAGAAGGTGTGCGTCATGTGATCTCATAGAAAAGGTAAGGGTTATAGTCGTTCATATAGAATATTTGTTTCTAACTTCATTATTTTATGCTTTTTCTGCTAATTTGTGCCTTTCGTACCTATCCTGATGTGTAGAATATGAAAACATTTTTTTTGTTCTAACATTGAAAATATATATACAGGGTGCATCAAAATAACCCGTTGCAAAGGACTAGATAACACTTCGATTTCAGAAAAATATATAAGTTTGATAGAATTAGGTAGTTTCTCTTTGTGTTACGTAAAAATACGCATATGTGATCCTCGGGTGTCATATGCAAGCAACCTAGTGGTGTGTCAGTGTAGGGAAATGCAGTGAAATATGCGTTATTTTGAAAAAAAGAATAAAGTAGTAACAAACATGGTACAGGATAACGTACTTTTTTTCAGCCATAGGGACCCGGGTTTGCGACCGCTATGAGAGAAGTGCTGGTACTCGAGTTTGAGCTTTATTTCGTGAAAATATGTTAAATGGTTCTTAAGATATAGACCAAAACAGATTATAATACACGACAATTAGTAACAATTCAATATGCACATAATGACATATAATATATTGTTAGGCGGTTGCCAGCCAACATTTTTACGTGAAATAAGAAAATTAAAACAAAATTGAATAGCTCCGTGGTAATTGGAATCAATTTTTGACAGAAGGTGTGCGTCATGTGATCTCATTGAAAAGGTAAGGGTTAAAGTCGTTCATGTAGAATATATGTTTCTAACTTCATTATTTTATTTTTATTCTGCTAATTTGTGCATTTCGTACATATCCTGATGTGTAGAATATGAAAACAACATATTTTGTTCTGACATCGAAAATATATATACAGGGTGCATCAAAATATAGCGCTGCAGATGACAAAATAACACTTCGATTTCAGAAAAATATATGTTTGATAGAATTAGGTAGTTTCTCTTTGTGTTACGTAAAAATACGCATATGTGATCCTCGGGTGTCATATGCAAGCAACCTAGTGGTGTGTCAGTGTAGGGAAATGCAGTGAAATATGCGTTATTTTGAAAAAAAGAATAAAGTAGTAACAAACATGGTACAGGATAACGTACTTTTTTTCAGCCATAGGGACCCGGGTTTGCGACCGCTATGAGAGAAGTGCTGGTACTCGAGTTTGAGCTTTATTTCGTGAAAATATGTTAAATGGTTCTTAAGATATAGACCAAAACAGATTATAATACACGACAATTAGTAACAATTCAATATGCACATAATGACATATAATATATTGTTAGGCGGTTGCCAGCCAACATTTTTACGTGAAATAAGAAAATTAAAACAAAATTGAATAGCTCCGTGGTAATTGGAATCAATTTTTGACAGAAGGTGTGCGTCATGTGATCTCATTGAAAAGGTAAGGGTTAAAGTCGTTCATGTAGAATATATGTTTCTAACTTCATTATTTTATGCTTTTTCTGCTAATTTGTGCTTTTCCTACCTATCTTGATGTGTAGAATATGAAAACAACATATTTTGCTCTGACATCGAAAATATATATACAGGGTGCATCAAAATATAGCGCTGCAGAAGACAAAATAACACTTCGATTTCAGAAAAATATATAAGTTTGATAGAATTAGGTAGTTTCTCTTTGTGTTACGTAAAAATACGCATATGTGATCCTCGGGTGTCATATGCAAGCAACCTAGTGGTGTGTCTGTGTAGGGAAATGCAGTGAAATATGCGTTATTTTGAAAAAAAGAAAAAAGTAGTAACAAACATGGTACAGGATAAGGTACCTTTTTTCAGCCATAGGGACCCGGGTTTACGACCTCTATGAGAGAAGTGCTGGTACTCGAGTTTGAGCTTTATTTCGTGAAAATATGTTAAATGGTTCTTAAGATATAGACCAAAACAGATTATAATACACGACAATTAGTAACAATTCAATATACACATAATGACATATAATATATTGTTAGGCGGTTGCCAGCCAACATTTTTACGTGAAATAAGAAAATTAAAACCAAATTGAATAGCTCCGTGGTAATTGGAATCAATTTTTGACAGAAGGTGTGCGTCATGTGATCTCATTGAAAAGGTAAGGGTTAAAGTCGTTCATGTAGAATATATGTTTCTAACTTCATTATTTTATTTTTATTCTGCTAATTTGTGCATTTCGTACATATCCTGATGTGTAGAATATGAAAACAACATATTTTGTTCTGACATCGAAAGTATATATACAGGGTGCATCAAAATATAGCGCTGCAGAGGACAAAATAACACTTCGATTTCAGAAAAATATATAAGTTTGATAGAATTAGGTAGTTTCTCTTTGTGTTACGTAAAAATACGCATATGTGATCCTCGGGTGTCATATGCAAGCAACCTAGTGGTGTGTCAGTGTAGGGAAATGCAGTGAAATATTCGTTATTTTGAAAAAAAGAATAAAGTAGTAACAAACATGGTACAGGATAACGTACTTTTTTTCAGCCATAGGGATTTGGGTTTGCGACCGCTATGAGAGAAGTGCTGGTACTCGAGTTTGAGCTTTATTTCGTGAAAATATGTTAAATGGTTCTTAAGATATAGACCAAAACAGATTATAATACACGACAATTAGTAACAATTCAATATGCACATAATGACATATAATATATTGTTAGGCGGTTGCCAGCCAACATTTTTACGTGAAATAAGAAAATTAAAACAAAATTGAATAGCTCCGTGGTAATTGGAATCAATTTTTGACAGAAGGTGTGCGTCATGTGATCTCATAGAAAAGGTAAGGGTTATAGTCGTTCATATAGAATATTTGTTTCTAACTTCATTATTTTATGCTTTTTCTGCTAATTTGTGCCTTTCGTACCTATCCTGATGTGTAGAATATGAAAACATTTTTTTTGTTCTAACATTGAAAATATATATACAGGGTGCATCAAAATAACCCGTTGCAGAAGACTAGATAACACTTCGATTTCAGAAAAATATATAAGTTTGATAGAATTAGGTAGTTTCTCTTTGTGTTACGTAAAAATACGCATATGTGATCCTCGTGTGTCATATGCAAGCAACCTAGTGGTGTGTCAGTGTAGGGAAATGCAGTGAAATATGCGTTATTTTGAAAAAAAGAATAAAGTAGTAACAAACATGGTACAGGATAACGTACTTTTTTTCAGCCATAGGGACCCGGGTTTGCGACCGCTATGAGAGAAGTGCTGGTACTCGAGTTTGAGCTTTATTTCGTGAAAATATGTTAAATGGTTCTTAAGATATAGACCAAAACAGATTATAATACACGACAATTAGTAACAATTCAATATGCACATAATGACATATAATATATTGTTAGGCGGTTGCCAGCCAACATTTTTACGTGAAATAAGAAAATTAAAACAAAATTGAATAGCTCCGTGGTAATTGGAATCAATTTTTGACAGAAGGTGTGCGTCATGTGATCTCATTGAAAAGGTAAGGGTTAAAGTCGTTCATGTAGAATATATGTTTCTAACTTCATTATTTTATTTTTATTCTGCTAATTTGTGCATTTCGTACATATCCTGATGTGTAGAATATGAAAACAACATATTTTGTTCTGACATCGAAAATATATATACAGGGTGCATCAAAATATAGCGCTGCAGATGACAAAATAACACTTCGATTTCAGAAAAATATATGTTTGATAGAATTAGGTAGTTTCTCTTTGTGTTACGTAAAAATACGCATATGTGATCCTCGGGTGTCATATGCAAGCAACCTAGTGGTGTGTCAGTGTAGGGAAATGCAGTGAAATATGCGTTATTTTGAAAAAAAGAATAAAGTAGTAACAAACATGGTACAGGATAACGTACTTTTTTTCAGCCATAGGGACCCGGGTTTGCGACCGCTATGAGAGAAGTGCTGGTACTCGAGTTTGAGCTTTATTTCGTGAAAATATGTTAAATGGTTCTTAAGATATAGACCAAAACAGATTATAATACACGACAATTAGTAACAATTCAATATGCACATAATGACATATAATATATTGTTAGGCGGTTGCCAGCCAACATTTTTACGTGAAATAAGAAAATTAAAACAAAATTGAATAGCTCCGTGGTAATTGGAATCAATTTTTGACAGAAGGTGTGCGTCATGTGATCTCATTGAAAAGGTAAGGGTTAAAGTCGTTCATGTAGAATATATGTTTCTAACTTCATTATTTTATGCTTTTTCTGCTAATTTGTGCTTTTCCTACCTATCTTGATGTGTAGAATATGAAAACAACATATTTTGCTCTGACATCGAAAATATATATACAGGGTGCATCAAAATATAGCGCTGCAGAAGACAAAATAACACTTCGATTTCAGAAAAATATATAAGTTTGATAGAATTAGGTAGTTTCTCTTTGTGTTACGTAAAAATACGCATATGTGATCCTCGGGTGTCATATGCAAGCAACCTAGTGGTGTGTCTGTGTAGGGAAATGCAGTGAAATATGCGTTATTTTGAAAAAAAGAAAAAAGTAGTAACAAACATGGTACAGGATAAGGTACCTTTTTTCAGCCATAGGGACCCGGGTTTACGACCTCTATGAGAGAAGTGCTGGTACTCGAGTTTGAGCTTTATTTCGTGAAAATATGTTAAATGGTTCTTAAGATATAGACCAAAACAGATTATAATACACGACAATTAGTAACAATTCAATATACACATAATGACATATAATATATTGTTAGGCGGTTGCCAGCCAACATTTTTACGTGAAATAAGAAAATTAAAACCAAATTGAATAGCTCCGTGGTAATTGGAATCAATTTTTGACAGAAGGTGTGCGTCATGTGATCTCATTGAAAAGGTAAGGGTTAAAGTCGTTCATGTAGAATATATGTTTCTAACTTCATTATTTTATTTTTATTCTGCTAATTTGTGCATTTCGTACATATCCTGATGTGTAGAATATGAAAACAACATATTTTGTTCTGACATCGAAAGTATATATACAGGGTGCATCAAAATATAGCGCTGCAGAGGACAAAATAACACTTCGATTTCAGAAAAATATATAAGTTTGATAGAATTAGGTAGTTTCTCTTTGTGTTACGTAAAAATACGCATATGTGATCCTCGGGTGTCATATGCAAGCAACCTAGTGGTGTGTCAGTGTAGGGAAATGCAGTGAAATATTCGTTATTTTGAAAAAAAGAATAAAGTAGTAACAAACATGGTACAGGATAACGTACTTTTTTTCAGCCATAGGGATTTGGGTTTGCGACCGCTATGAGAGAAGTGCTGGTACTCGAGTTTGAGCTTTATTTCGTGAAAATATGTTAAATGGTTCTTAAGATATAGACCAAAACAGATTATAATACACGACAATTAGTAACAATTCAATATGCACATAATGACATATAATATATTGTTAGGCGGTTGCCAGCCAACATTTTTACGTGAAATAAGAAAATTAAAACAAAATTGAATAGCTCCGTGGTAATTGGAATCAATTTTTGACAGAAGGTGTGCGTCATGTGATCTCATTGAAAAGGTAAGGGTTAAAGTCGTTCATGTAGAATATATGTTTCTAACTTCATTATTTTATTTTTATTCTGCTAATTTGTGCATTTCGTACATATCCTGATGTGTAGAATATGAAAACAACATATTTTGTTCTGACATCGAAAATATATATACAGGGTGCATCAAAATATAGCGCTGCAGAAGACAAAATAACACTTCGATTTCAGAAAAATATATAAGTTTGATAGAATTAGGTAGTTTCTCTTTGTGTTACGTAAAAATAAGCATATGTGATCCTCGGGTGTCATATGCAAGCAACCTAGTGGTGTGTCAGTGTAGGGAAATGCAGTGAAATATGCGTTATTTTGAAAAAAAGAATAAAGTAGTAACAAACATGGTAGAGGATAACGTATTTTTTTTAAGCCATAGGGACCCGGGTTTGCGACCGCTATGAGAGAAGTGCTGGTACTCGAGTTTGAGCTTTATTTCGTGAAAATATGTTAAATGGTTCTTAAGATATAGACCAAAACAGATTATAATACACGACAATTAGTAACAATTCAATATGCACATAATGACATATAATATATTGTTAGGCGGTTGCCAGCCAACATTTTTACGTGAAATAAGAAAATTAAAACAAAATTGAATAGCTCCGTGGTAATTGGAATCAATTTTTGACAGAAGGTGTGCGTCATGTGATCTCATAGAAAAGGTAAGGGTTATAGTCGTTCATATAGAATATTTGTTTCTAACTTCATTATTTTATGCTTTTTCTGCTAATTTGTGCCTTTCGTACCTATCCTGATGTGTAGAATATGAAAACATTTTTTTTGTTCTAACATTGAAAATATATATACAGGGTGCATCAAAATAACCCGTTGCAGAAGACTAGATAACACTTCGATTTCAGAAAAATATATAAGTTTGATAGAATTAGGTAGTTTCTCTTTGTGTTACGTAAAAATACGCATATGTGATCCTCGTGTGTCATATGCAAGCAACCTAGTGGTGTGTCAGTGTAGGGAAATGCAGTGAAATATGCGTTATTTTGAAAAAAAGAATAAAGTAGTAACAAACATGGTACAGGATAACGTACTTTTTTTCAGCCATAGGGACCCGGGTTTGCGACCGCTATGAGAGAAGTGCTGGTACTCGAGTTTGAGCTTTATTTCGTGAAAATATGTTAAATGGTTCTTAAGATATAGACCAAAACAGATTATAATACACGACAATTAGTAACAATTCAATATGCACATAATGACATATAATATATTGTTAGGCGGTTGCCAGCCAACATTTTTACGTGAAATAAGAAAATTAAAACAAAATTGAATAGCTCCGTGGTAATTGGAATCAATTTTTGACAGAAGGTGTGCGTCATGTGATCTCATTGAAAAGGTAAGGGTTAAAGTCGTTCATGTAGAATATATGTTTCTAACTTCATTATTTTATTTTTATTCTGCTAATTTGTGCATTTCGTACATATCCTGATGTGTAGAATATGAAAACAACATATTTTGTTCTGACATCGAAAATATATATACAGGGTGCATCAAAATATAGCGCTGCAGAGGACAAAATAACACTTCGATTTCAGAAAAATATATAAGTTTGATAGAATTAGGTAGTTTGTCTTTGTGTTACGTAAAAATACGCATATGTGATCCTCGGGTGTCATATGCAAGCAACCTAGTGGTGTGTCAGTGTAGGGAAATGCAGTGAAATATTCGTTATTTTGAAAAAAAGAATAAAGTAGTAACAAACATGGTACAGGATAACGTACTTTTTTTCAGCCATAGGGATTTGGGTTTGCGACCGCTATGAGAGAAGTGCTGGTACTCGAGTTTGAGCTTTATTTCGTGAAAATATGTTAAATGGTTCTTAAGATATAGACCAAAACAGATTATAATACACGACAATTAGTAACAATTCAATATGCACATAATGACATATAATATATTGTTAGGCGGTTGCCAGCCAACATTTTTACGTGAAATAAGAAAATTAAAACAAAATTGAATAGCTCCGTGGTAATTGGAATCAATTTTTGACAGAAGGTGTGCGTCATGTGATCTCATAGAAAAGGTAAGGGTTATAGTCGTTCATATAGAATATTTGTTTCTAACTTCATTATTTTATGCTTTTTCTGCTAATTTGTGCCTTTCGTACCTATCCTGATGTGTAGAATATGAAAACATTTTTTTTGTTCTAACATTGAAAATATATATACAGGGTGCATCAAAATAACCCGTTGCAAAGGACTAGATAACACTTCGATTTCAGAAAAATATATAAGTTTGATAGAATTAGGTAGTTTCTCTTTGTGTTACGTAAAAATACGCATATGTGATCCTCGGGTGTCATATGCAAGCAACCTAGTGGTGTGTCAGTGTAGGGAAATGCAGTGAAATATGCGTTATTTTGAAAAAAAGAATAAAGTAGTAACAAACATGGTACAGGATAACGTACTTTTTTTCAGCCATAGGGACCCGGGTTTGCGACCGCTATGAGAGAAGTGCTGGTACTCGAGTTTGAGCTTTATTTCGTGAAAATATGTTAAATGGTTCTTAAGATATAGACCAAAACAGATTATAATACACGACAATTAGTAACAATTCAATATGCACATAATGACATATAATATATTGTTAGGCGGTTGCCAGCCAACATTTTTACGTGAAATAAGAAAATTAAAACAAAATTGAATAGCTCCGTGGTAATTGGAATCAATTTTTGACAGAAGGTGTGCGTCATGTGATCTCATTGAAAAGGTAAGGGTTAAAGTCGTTCATGTAGAATATATGTTTCTAACTTCATTATTTTATTTTTATTCTGCTAATTTGTGCATTTCGTACATATCCTGATGTGTAGAATATGAAAACAACATATTTTGTTCTGACATCGAAAATATATATACAGGGTGCATCAAAATATAGCGCTGCAGATGACAAAATAACACTTCGATTTCAGAAAAATATATGTTTGATAGAATTAGGTAGTTTCTCTTTGTGTTACGTAAAAATACGCATATGTGATCCTCGGGTGTCATATGCAAGCAACCTAGTGGTGTGTCAGTGTAGGGAAATGCAGTGAAATATGCGTTATTTTGAAAAAAAGAATAAAGTAGTAACAAACATGGTACAGGATAACGTACTTTTTTTCAGCCATAGGGACCCGGGTTTGCGACCGCTATGAGAGAAGTGCTGGTACTCGAGTTTGAGCTTTATTTCGTGAAAATATGTTAAATGGTTCTTAAGATATAGACCAAAACAGATTATAATACACGACAATTAGTAACAATTCAATATGCACATAATGACATATAATATATTGTTAGGCGGTTGCCAGCCAACATTTTTACGTGAAATAAGAAAATTAAAACAAAATTGAATAGCTCCGTGGTAATTGGAATCAATTTTTGACAGAAGGTGTGCGTCATGTGATCTCATTGAAAAGGTAAGGGTTAAAGTCGTTCATGTAGAATATATGTTTCTAACTTCATTATTTTATGCTTTTTCTGCTAATTTGTGCTTTTCCTACCTATCTTGATGTGTAGAATATGAAAACAACATATTTTGCTCTGACATCGAAAATATATATACAGGGTGCATCAAAATATAGCGCTGCAGAAGACAAAATAACACTTCGATTTCAGAAAAATATATAAGTTTGATAGAATTAGGTAGTTTCTCTTTGTGTTACGTAAAAATACGCATATGTGATCCTCGGGTGTCATATGCAAGCAACCTAGTGGTGTGTCTGTGTAGGGAAATGCAGTGAAATATGCGTTATTTTGAAAAAAAGAAAAAAGTAGTAACAAACATGGTACAGGATAAGGTACCTTTTTTCAGCCATAGGGACCCGGGTTTACGACCTCTATGAGAGAAGTGCTGGTACTCGAGTTTGAGCTTTATTTCGTGAAAATATGTTAAATGGTTCTTAAGATATAGACCAAAACAGATTATAATACACGACAATTAGTAACAATTCAATATACACATAATGACATATAATATATTGTTAGGCGGTTGCCAGCCAACATTTTTACGTGAAATAAGAAAATTAAAACCAAATTGAATAGCTCCGTGGTAATTGGAATCAATTTTTGACAGAAGGTGTGCGTCATGTGATCTCATTGAAAAGGTAAGGGTTAAAGTCGTTCATGTAGAATATATGTTTCTAACTTCATTATTTTATTTTTATTCTGCTAATTTGTGCATTTCGTACATATCCTGATGTGTAGAATATGAAAACAACATATTTTGTTCTGACATCGAAAGTATATATACAGGGTGCATCAAAATATAGCGCTGCAGAGGACAAAATAACACTTCGATTTCAGAAAAATATATAAGTTTGATAGAATTAGGTAGTTTCTCTTTGTGTTACGTAAAAATACGCATATGTGATCCTCGGGTGTCATATGCAAGCAACCTAGTGGTGTGTCAGTGTAGGGAAATGCAGTGAAATATTCGTTATTTTGAAAAAAAGAATAAAGTAGTAACAAACATGGTACAGGATAACGTACTTTTTTTCAGCCATAGGGATTTGGGTTTGCGACCGCTATGAGAGAAGTGCTGGTACTCGAGTTTGAGCTTTATTTCGTGAAAATATGTTAAATGGTTCTTAAGATATAGACCAAAACAGATTATAATACACGACAATTAGTAACAATTCAATATGCACATAATGACATATAATATATTGTTAGGCGGTTGCCAGCCAACATTTTTACGTGAAATAAGAAAATTAAAACAAAATTGAATAGCTCCGTGGTAATTGGAATCAATTTTTGACAGAAGGTGTGCGTCATGTGATCTCATAGAAAAGGTAAGGGTTATAGTCGTTCATATAGAATATTTGTTTCTAACTTCATTATTTTATGCTTTTTCTGCTAATTTGTGCCTTTCGTACCTATCCTGATGTGTAGAATATGAAAACATTTTTTTTGTTCTAACATTGAAAATATATATACAGGGTGCATCAAAATAACCCGTTGCAGAAGACTAGATAACACTTCGATTTCAGAAAAATATATAAGTTTGATAGAATTAGGTAGTTTCTCTTTGTGTTACGTAAAAATACGCATATGTGATCCTCGTGTGTCATATGCAAGCAACCTAGTGGTGTGTCAGTGTAGGGAAATGCAGTGAAATATGCGTTATTTTGAAAAAAAGAATAAAGTAGTAACAAACATGGTACAGGATAACGTACTTTTTTTCAGCCATAGGGACCCGGGTTTGCGACCGCTATGAGAGAAGTGCTGGTACTCGAGTTTGAGCTTTATTTCGTGAAAATATGTTAAATGGTTCTTAAGATATAGACCAAAACAGATTATAATACACGACAATTAGTAACAATTCAATATGCACATAATGACATATAATATATTGTTAGGCGGTTGCCAGCCAACATTTTTACGTGAAATAAGAAAATTAAAACAAAATTGAATAGCTCCGTGGTAATTGGAATCAATTTTTGACAGAAGGTGTGCGTCATGTGATCTCATTGAAAAGGTAAGGGTTAAAGTCGTTCATGTAGAATATATGTTTCTAACTTCATTATTTTATTTTTATTCTGCTAATTTGTGCATTTCGTACATATCCTGATGTGTAGAATATGAAAACAACATATTTTGTTCTGACATCGAAAATATATATACAGGGTGCATCAAAATATAGCGCTGCAGAGGACAAAATAACACTTCGATTTCAGAAAAATATATAAGTTTGATAGAATTAGGTAGTTTGTCTTTGTGTTACGTAAAAATACGCATATGTGATCCTCGGGTGTCATATGCAAGCAACCTAGTGGTGTGTCAGTGTAGGGAAATGCAGTGAAATATTCGTTATTTTGAAAAAAAGAATAAAGTAGTAACAAACATGGTACAGGATAACGTACTTTTTTTCAGCCATAGGGATTTGGGTTTGCGACCGCTATGAGAGAAGTGCTGGTACTCGAGTTTGAGCTTTATTTCGTGAAAATATGTTAAATGGTTCTTAAGATATAGACCAAAACAGATTATAATACACGACAATTAGTAACAATTCAATATGCACATAATGACATATAATATATTGTTAGGCGGTTGCCAGCCAACATTTTTACGTGAAATAAGAAAATTAAAACAAAATTGAATAGCTCCGTGGTAATTGGAATCAATTTTTGACAGAAGGTGTGCGTCATGTGATCTCATAGAAAAGGTAAGGGTTATAGTCGTTCATATAGAATATTTGTTTCTAACTTCATTATTTTATGCTTTTTCTGCTAATTTGTGCCTTTCGTACCTATCCTGATGTGTAGAATATGAAAACATTTTTTTTGTTCTAACATTGAAAATATATATACAGGGTGCATCAAAATAACCCGTTGCAAAGGACTAGATAACACTTCGATTTCAGAAAAATATATAAGTTTGATAGAATTAGGTAGTTTCTCTTTGTGTTACGTAAAAATACGCATATGTGATCCTCGGGTGTCATATGCAAGCAACCTAGTGGTGTGTCAGTGTAGGGAAATGCAGTGAAATATGCGTTATTTTGAAAAAAAGAATAAAGTAGTAACAAACATGGTACAGGATAACGTACTTTTTTTCAGCCATAGGGACCCGGGTTTGCGACCGCTATGAGAGAAGTGCTGGTACTCGAGTTTGAGCTTTATTTCGTGAAAATATGTTAAATGGTTCTTAAGATATAGACCAAAACAGATTATAATACACGACAATTAGTAACAATTCAATATGCACATAATGACATATAATATATTGTTAGGCGGTTGCCAGCCAACATTTTTACGTGAAATAAGAAAATTAAAACAAAATTGAATAGCTCCGTGGTAATTGGAATCAATTTTTGACAGAAGGTGTGCGTCATGTGATCTCATTGAAAAGGTAAGGGTTAAAGTCGTTCATGTAGAATATATGTTTCTAACTTCATTATTTTATTTTTATTCTGCTAATTTGTGCATTTCGTACATATCCTGATGTGTAGAATATGAAAACAACATATTTTGTTCTGACATCGAAAATATATATACAGGGTGCATCAAAATATAGCGCTGCAGATGACAAAATAACACTTCGATTTCAGAAAAATATATGTTTGATAGAATTAGGTAGTTTCTCTTTGTGTTACGTAAAAATACGCATATGTGATCCTCGGGTGTCATATGCAAGCAACCTAGTGGTGTGTCAGTGTAGGGAAATGCAGTGAAATATGCGTTATTTTGAAAAAAAGAATAAAGTAGTAACAAACATGGTACAGGATAACGTACTTTTTTTCAGCCATAGGGACCCGGGTTTGCGACCGCTATGAGAGAAGTGCTGGTACTCGAGTTTGAGCTTTATTTCGTGAAAATATGTTAAATGGTTCTTAAGATATAGACCAAAACAGATTATAATACACGACAATTAGTAACAATTCAATATGCACATAATGACATATAATATATTGTTAGGCGGTTGCCAGCCAACATTTTTACGTGAAATAAGAAAATTAAAACAAAATTGAATAGCTCCGTGGTAATTGGAATCAATTTTTGACAGAAGGTGTGCGTCATGTGATCTCATAGAAAAGGTAAGGGTTATAGTCGTTCATATAGAATATTTGTTTCTAACTTCATTATTTTATGCTTTTTCTGCTAATTTGTGCCTTTCGTACCTATCCTGATGTGTAGAATATGAAAACATTTTTTTTGTTCTAACATTGAAAATATATATACAGGGTGCATCAAAATAACCCGTTGCAAAGGACTAGATAACACTTCGATTTCAGAAAAATATATAAGTTTGATAGAATTAGGTAGTTTCTCTTTGTGTTACGTAAAAATACGCATATGTGATCCTCGGGTGTCATATGCAAGCAACCTAGTGGTGTGTCAGTGTAGGGAAATGCAGTGAAATATGCGTTATTTTGAAAAAAAGAATAAAGTAGTAACAAACATGGTACAGGATAACGTACTTTTTTTCAGCCATAGGGACCCGGGTTTGCGACCGCTATGAGAGAAGTGCTGGTACTCGAGTTTGAGCTTTATTTCGTGAAAATATGTTAAATGGTTCTTAAGATATAGACCAAAACAGATTATAATACACGACAATTAGTAACAATTCAATATGCACATAATGACATATAATATATTGTTAGGCGGTTGCCAGCCAACATTTTTACGTGAAATAAGAAAATTAAAACAAAATTGAATAGCTCCGTGGTAATTGGAATCAATTTTTGACAGAAGGTGTGCGTCATGTGATCTCATTGAAAAGGTAAGGGTTAAAGTCGTTCATGTAGAATATATGTTTCTAACTTCATTATTTTATTTTTATTCTGCTAATTTGTGCATTTCGTACATATCCTGATGTGTAGAATATGAAAACAACATATTTTGTTCTGACATCGAAAATATATATACAGGGTGCATCAAAATATAGCGCTGCAGATGACAAAATAACACTTCGATTTCAGAAAAATATATGTTTGATAGAATTAGGTAGTTTCTCTTTGTGTTACGTAAAAATACGCATATGTGATCCTCGGGTGTCATATGCAAGCAACCTAGTGGTGTGTCAGTGTAGGGAAATGCAGTGAAATATGCGTTATTTTGAAAAAAAGAATAAAGTAGTAACAAACATGGTACAGGATAACGTACTTTTTTTCAGCCATAGGGACCCGGGTTTGCGACCGCTATGAGAGAAGTGCTGGTACTCGAGTTTGAGCTTTATTTCGTGAAAATATGTTAAATGGTTCTTAAGATATAGACCAAAACAGATTATAATACACGACAATTAGTAACAATTCAATATGCACATAATGACATATAATATATTGTTAGGCGGTTGCCAGCCAACATTTTTACGTGAAATAAGAAAATTAAAACAAAATTGAATAGCTCCGTGGTAATTGGAATCAATTTTTGACAGAAGGTGTGCGTCATGTGATCTCATTGAAAAGGTAAGGGTTAAAGTCGTTCATGTAGAATATATGTTTCTAACTTCATTATTTTATGCTTTTTCTGCTAATTTGTGCTTTTCCTACCTATCTTGATGTGTAGAATATGAAAACAACATATTTTGCTCTGACATCGAAAATATATATACAGGGTGCATCAAAATATAGCGCTGCAGAAGACAAAATAACACTTCGATTTCAGAAAAATATATAAGTTTGATAGAATTAGGTAGTTTCTCTTTGTGTTACGTAAAAATACGCATATGTGATCCTCGGGTGTCATATGCAAGCAACCTAGTGGTGTGTCTGTGTAGGGAAATGCAGTGAAATATGCGTTATTTTGAAAAAAAGAAAAAAGTAGTAACAAACATGGTACAGGATAAGGTACCTTTTTTCAGCCATAGGGACCCGGGTTTACGACCTCTATGAGAGAAGTGCTGGTACTCGAGTTTGAGCTTTATTTCGTGAAAATATGTTAAATGGTTCTTAAGATATAGACCAAAACAGATTATAATACACGACAATTAGTAACAATTCAATATACACATAATGACATATAATATATTGTTAGGCGGTTGCCAGCCAACATTTTTACGTGAAATAAGAAAATTAAAACCAAATTGAATAGCTCCGTGGTAATTGGAATCAATTTTTGACAGAAGGTGTGCGTCATGTGATCTCATTGAAAAGGTAAGGGTTAAAGTCGTTCATGTAGAATATATGTTTCTAACTTCATTATTTTATTTTTATTCTGCTAATTTGTGCATTTCGTACATATCCTGATGTGTAGAATATGAAAACAACATATTTTGTTCTGACATCGAAAGTATATATACAGGGTGCATCAAAATATAGCGCTGCAGAGGACAAAATAACACTTCGATTTCAGAAAAATATATAAGTTTGATAGAATTAGGTAGTTTCTCTTTGTGTTACGTAAAAATACGCATATGTGATCCTCGGGTGTCATATGCAAGCAACCTAGTGGTGTGTCAGTGTAGGGAAATGCAGTGAAATATTCGTTATTTTGAAAAAAAGAATAAAGTAGTAACAAACATGGTACAGGATAACGTACTTTTTTTCAGCCATAGGGATTTGGGTTTGCGACCGCTATGAGAGAAGTGCTGGTACTCGAGTTTGAGCTTTATTTCGTGAAAATATGTTAAATGGTTCTTAAGATATAGACCAAAACAGATTATAATACACGACAATTAGTAACAATTCAATATGCACATAATGACATATAATATATTGTTAGGCGGTTGCCAGCCAACATTTTTACGTGAAATAAGAAAATTAAAACAAAATTGAATAGCTCCGTGGTAATTGGAATCAATTTTTGACAGAAGGTGTGCGTCATGTGATCTCATAGAAAAGGTAAGGGTTATAGTCGTTCATATAGAATATTTGTTTCTAACTTCATTATTTTATGCTTTTTCTGCTAATTTGTGCCTTTCGTACCTATCCTGATGTGTAGAATATGAAAACATTTTTTTTGTTCTAACATTGAAAATATATATACAGGGTGCATCAAAATAACCCGTTGCAGAAGACTAGATAACACTTCGATTTCAGAAAAATATATAAGTTTGATAGAATTAGGTAGTTTCTCTTTGTGTTACGTAAAAATACGCATATGTGATCCTCGTGTGTCATATGCAAGCAACCTAGTGGTGTGTCAGTGTAGGGAAATGCAGTGAAATATGCGTTATTTTGAAAAAAAGAATAAAGTAGTAACAAACATGGTACAGGATAACGTACTTTTTTTCAGCCATAGGGACCCGGGTTTGCGACCGCTATGAGAGAAGTGCTGGTACTCGAGTTTGAGCTTTATTTCGTGAAAATATGTTAAATGGTTCTTAAGATATAGACCAAAACAGATTATAATACACGACAATTAGTAACAATTCAATATGCACATAATGACATATAATATATTGTTAGGCGGTTGCCAGCCAACATTTTTACGTGAAATAAGAAAATTAAAACAAAATTGAATAGCTCCGTGGTAATTGGAATCAATTTTTGACAGAAGGTGTGCGTCATGTGATCTCATTGAAAAGGTAAGGGTTAAAGTCGTTCATGTAGAATATATGTTTCTAACTTCATTATTTTATTTTTATTCTGCTAATTTGTGCATTTCGTACATATCCTGATGTGTAGAATATGAAAACAACATATTTTGTTCTGACATCGAAAATATATATACAGGGTGCATCAAAATATAGCGCTGCAGAGGACAAAATAACACTTCGATTTCAGAAAAATATATAAGTTTGATAGAATTAGGTAGTTTGTCTTTGTGTTACGTAAAAATACGCATATGTGATCCTCGGGTGTCATATGCAAGCAACCTAGTGGTGTGTCAGTGTAGGGAAATGCAGTGAAATATTCGTTATTTTGAAAAAAAGAATAAAGTAGTAACAAACATGGTACAGGATAACGTACTTTTTTTCAGCCATAGGGATTTGGGTTTGCGACCGCTATGAGAGAAGTGCTGGTACTCGAGTTTGAGCTTTATTTCGTGAAAATATGTTAAATGGTTCTTAAGATATAGACCAAAACAGATTATAATACACGACAATTAGTAACAATTCAATATGCACATAATGACATATAATATATTGTTAGGCGGTTGCCAGCCAACATTTTTACGTGAAATAAGAAAATTAAAACAAAATTGAATAGCTCCGTGGTAATTGGAATCAATTTTTGACAGAAGGTGTGCGTCATGTGATCTCATAGAAAAGGTAAGGGTTATAGTCGTTCATATAGAATATTTGTTTCTAACTTCATTATTTTATGCTTTTTCTGCTAATTTGTGCCTTTCGTACCTATCCTGATGTGTAGAATATGAAAACATTTTTTTTGTTCTAACATTGAAAATATATATACAGGGTGCATCAAAATAACCCGTTGCAAAGGACTAGATAACACTTCGATTTCAGAAAAATATATAAGTTTGATAGAATTAGGTAGTTTCTCTTTGTGTTACGTAAAAATACGCATATGTGATCCTCGGGTGTCATATGCAAGCAACCTAGTGGTGTGTCAGTGTAGGGAAATGCAGTGAAATATGCGTTATTTTGAAAAAAAGAATAAAGTAGTAACAAACATGGTACAGGATAACGTACTTTTTTTCAGCCATAGGGACCCGGGTTTGCGACCGCTATGAGAGAAGTGCTGGTACTCGAGTTTGAGCTTTATTTCGTGAAAATATGTTAAATGGTTCTTAAGATATAGACCAAAACAGATTATAATACACGACAATTAGTAACAATTCAATATGCACATAATGACATATAATATATTGTTAGGCGGTTGCCAGCCAACATTTTTACGTGAAATAAGAAAATTAAAACAAAATTGAATAGCTCCGTGGTAATTGGAATCAATTTTTGACAGAAGGTGTGCGTCATGTGATCTCATTGAAAAGGTAAGGGTTAAAGTCGTTCATGTAGAATATATGTTTCTAACTTCATTATTTTATTTTTATTCTGCTAATTTGTGCATTTCGTACATATCCTGATGTGTAGAATATGAAAACAACATATTTTGTTCTGACATCGAAAATATATATACAGGGTGCATCAAAATATAGCGCTGCAGATGACAAAATAACACTTCGATTTCAGAAAAATATATGTTTGATAGAATTAGGTAGTTTCTCTTTGTGTTACGTAAAAATACGCATATGTGATCCTCGGGTGTCATATGCAAGCAACCTAGTGGTGTGTCAGTGTAGGGAAATGCAGTGAAATATGCGTTATTTTGAAAAAAAGAATAAAGTAGTAACAAACATGGTACAGGATAACGTACTTTTTTTCAGCCATAGGGACCCGGGTTTGCGACCGCTATGAGAGAAGTGCTGGTACTCGAGTTTGAGCTTTATTTCGTGAAAATATGTTAAATGGTTCTTAAGATATAGACCAAAACAGATTATAATACACGACAATTAGTAACAATTCAATATGCACATAATGACATATAATATATTGTTAGGCGGTTGCCAGCCAACATTTTTACGTGAAATAAGAAAATTAAAACAAAATTGAATAGCTCCGTGGTAATTGGAATCAATTTTTGACAGAAGGTGTGCGTCATGTGATCTCATTGAAAAGGTAAGGGTTAAAGTCGTTCATGTAGAATATATGTTTCTAACTTCATTATTTTATGCTTTTTCTGCTAATTTGTGCTTTTCCTACCTATCTTGATGTGTAGAATATGAAAACAACATATTTTGCTCTGACATCGAAAATATATATACAGGGTGCATCAAAATATAGCGCTGCAGAAGACAAAATAACACTTCGATTTCAGAAAAATATATAAGTTTGATAGAATTAGGTAGTTTCTCTTTGTGTTACGTAAAAATACGCATATGTGATCCTCGGGTGTCATATGCAAGCAACCTAGTGGTGTGTCTGTGTAGGGAAATGCAGTGAAATATGCGTTATTTTGAAAAAAAGAAAAAAGTAGTAACAAACATGGTACAGGATAAGGTACCTTTTTTCAGCCATAGGGACCCGGGTTTACGACCTCTATGAGAGAAGTGCTGGTACTCGAGTTTGAGCTTTATTTCGTGAAAATATGTTAAATGGTTCTTAAGATATAGACCAAAACAGATTATAATACACGACAATTAGTAACAATTCAATATACACATAATGACATATAATATATTGTTAGGCGGTTGCCAGCCAACATTTTTACGTGAAATAAGAAAATTAAAACCAAATTGAATAGCTCCGTGGTAATTGGAATCAATTTTTGACAGAAGGTGTGCGTCATGTGATCTCATTGAAAAGGTAAGGGTTAAAGTCGTTCATGTAGAATATATGTTTCTAACTTCATTATTTTATTTTTATTCTGCTAATTTGTGCATTTCGTACATATCCTGATGTGTAGAATATGAAAACAACATATTTTGTTCTGACATCGAAAGTATATATACAGGGTGCATCAAAATATAGCGCTGCAGAGGACAAAATAACACTTCGATTTCAGAAAAATATATAAGTTTGATAGAATTAGGTAGTTTCTCTTTGTGTTACGTAAAAATACGCATATGTGATCCTCGGGTGTCATATGCAAGCAACCTAGTGGTGTGTCAGTGTAGGGAAATGCAGTGAAATATTCGTTATTTTGAAAAAAAGAATAAAGTAGTAACAAACATGGTACAGGATAACGTACTTTTTTTCAGCCATAGGGATTTGGGTTTGCGACCGCTATGAGAGAAGTGCTGGTACTCGAGTTTGAGCTTTATTTCGTGAAAATATGTTAAATGGTTCTTAAGATATAGACCAAAACAGATTATAATACACGACAATTAGTAACAATTCAATATGCACATAATGACATATAATATATTGTTAGGCGGTTGCCAGCCAACATTTTTACGTGAAATAAGAAAATTAAAACAAAATTGAATAGCTCCGTGGTAATTGGAATCAATTTTTGACAGAAGGTGTGCGTCATGTGATCTCATTGAAAAGGTAAGGGTTAAAGTCGTTCATGTAGAATATATGTTTCTAACTTCATTATTTTATTTTTATTCTGCTAATTTGTGCATTTCGTACATATCCTGATGTGTAGAATATGAAAACAACATATTTTGTTCTGACATCGAAAATATATATACAGGGTGCATCAAAATATAGCGCTGCAGAAGACAAAATAACACTTCGATTTCAGAAAAATATATAAGTTTGATAGAATTAGGTAGTTTCTCTTTGTGTTACGTAAAAATAAGCATATGTGATCCTCGGGTGTCATATGCAAGCAACCTAGTGGTGTGTCAGTGTAGGGAAATGCAGTGAAATATGCGTTATTTTGAAAAAAAGAATAAAGTAGTAACAAACATGGTAGAGGATAACGTATTTTTTTTAAGCCATAGGGACCCGGGTTTGCGACCGCTATGAGAGAAGTGCTGGTACTCGAGTTTGAGCTTTATTTCGTGAAAATATGTTAAATGGTTCTTAAGATATAGACCAAAACAGATTATAATACACGACAATTAGTAACAATTCAATATGCACATAATGACATATAATATATTGTTAGGCGGTTGCCAGCCAACATTTTTACGTGAAATAAGAAAATTAAAACAAAATTGAATAGCTCCGTGGTAATTGGAATCAATTTTTGACAGAAGGTGTGCGTCATGTGATCTCATAGAAAAGGTAAGGGTTATAGTCGTTCATATAGAATATTTGTTTCTAACTTCATTATTTTATGCTTTTTCTGCTAATTTGTGCCTTTCGTACCTATCCTGATGTGTAGAATATGAAAACATTTTTTTTGTTCTAACATTGAAAATATATATACAGGGTGCATCAAAATAACCCGTTGCAGAAGACTAGATAACACTTCGATTTCAGAAAAATATATAAGTTTGATAGAATTAGGTAGTTTCTCTTTGTGTTACGTAAAAATACGCATATGTGATCCTCGTGTGTCATATGCAAGCAACCTAGTGGTGTGTCAGTGTAGGGAAATGCAGTGAAATATGCGTTATTTTGAAAAAAAGAATAAAGTAGTAACAAACATGGTACAGGATAACGTACTTTTTTTCAGCCATAGGGATTTGGGTTTGCGACCGCTATGAGAGAAGTGCTGGTACTCGAGTTTGAGCTTTATTTCGTGAAAATATGTTAAATGGTTCTTAAGATATAGACCAAAACAGATTATAATACACGACAATTAGTAACAATTCAATATGCACATAATGACATATAATATATTGTTAGGCGGTTGCCAGCCAACATTTTTACGTGAAATAAGAAAATTAAAACAAAATTGAATAGCTCCGTGGTAATTGGAATCAATTTTTGACAGAAGGTGTGCGTCATGTGATCTCATTGAAAAGGTAAGGGTTAAAGTCGTTCATGTAGAATATATGTTTCTAACTTCATTATTTTATTTTTATTCTGCTAATTTGTGCATTTCGTACATATCCTGATGTGTAGAATATGAAAACAACATATTTTGTTCTGACATCGAAAATATATATACAGGGTGCATCAAAATATAGCGCTGCAGAGGACAAAATAACACTTCGATTTCAGAAAAATATATAAGTTTGATAGAATTAGGTAGTTTCTCTTTGTGTTACGTAAAAATACGCATATGTGATCCTCGGGTGTCATATGCAAGCAACCTAGTGGTGTGTCAGTGTAGGGAAATGCAGTTAAATATTCGTTATTTTGAAAAAAAGAATAAAGTAGTAACAAACATGGTACAGGATAACGTACTTTTTTTCAGCCATAGGGATTTGGGTTTGCGACCGCTATGAGAGAAGTGCTGGTACTCGAGTTTGAGCTTTATTTCGTGAAAATATGTTAAATGGTTCTTAAGATATAGACCAAAACAGATTATAATACACGACAATTAGTAACAATTCAATATGCACATAATGACATATAATATATTGTTAGGCGGTTGCCAGCCAACATTTTTACGTGAAATAAGAAAATTAAAACAAAATTGAATAGCTCCGTGGTAATTGGAATCAATTTTTGACAGAAGGTGTGCGTCATGTGATCTCATAGAAAAGGTAAGGGTTATAGTCGTTCATATAGAATATTTGTTTCTAACTTCATTATTTTATGCTTTTTCTGCTAATTTGTGCCTTTCGTACCTATCCTGATGTGTAGAATATGAAAACATTTTTTTTGTTCTAACATTGAAAATATATATACAGGGTGCATCAAAATAACCCGTTGCAAAGGACTAGATAACACTTCGATTTCAGAAAAATATATAAGTTTGATAGAATTAGGTAGTTTCTCTTTGTGTTACGTAAAAATACGCATATGTGATCCTCGGGTGTCATATGCAAGCAACCTAGTGGTGTGTCAGTGTAGGGAAATGCAGTGAAATATGCGTTATTTTGAAAAAAAGAATAAAGTAGTAACAAACATGGTACAGGATAACGTACTTTTTTTCAGCCATAGGGACCCGGGTTTGCGACCGCTATGAGAGAAGTGCTGGTACTCGAGTTTGAGCTTTATTTCGTGAAAATATGTTAAATGGTTCTTAAGATATAGACCAAAACAGATTATAATACACGACAATTAGTAACAATTCAATATGCACATAATGACATATAATATATTGTTAGGCGGTTGCCAGCCAACATTTTTACGTGAAATAAGAAAATTAAAACAAAATTGAATAGCTCCGTGGTAATTGGAATCAATTTTTGACAGAAGGTGTGCGTCATGTGATCTCATTGAAAAGGTAAGGGTTAAAGTCGTTCATGTAGAATATATGTTTCTAACTTCATTATTTTATTTTTATTCTGCTAATTTGTGCATTTCGTACATATCCTGATGTGTAGAATATGAAAACAACATATTTTGTTCTGACATCGAAAATATATATACAGGGTGCATCAAAATATAGCGCTGCAGATGACAAAATAACACTTCGATTTCAGAAAAATATATGTTTGATAGAATTAGGTAGTTTCTCTTTGTGTTACGTAAAATTACGCATATGTGATCCTCGGGTGTCATATGCAAGCAACCTAGTGGTGTGTCAGTGTAGGGAAATGCAGTGAAATATGCGTTATTTTGAAAAAAAGAATAAAGTAGTAACAAACATGGTACAGGATAACGTACTTTTTTTCAGCCATAGGGACCCGGGTTTGCGACCGCTATGAGAGAAGTGCTGGTACTCGAGTTTGAGCTTTATTTCGTGAAAATATGTTAAATGGTTCTTAAGATATAGACCAAAACAGATTATAATACACGACAATTAGTAACAATTCAATATGCACATAATGACATATAATATATTGTTAGGCGGTTGCCAGCCAACATTTTTACGTGAAATAAGAAAATTAAAACAAAATTGAATAGCTCCGTGGTAATTGGAATCAATTTTTGACAGAAGGTGTGCGTCATGTGATCTCATTGAAAAGGTAAGGGTTAAAGTCGTTCATGTAGAATATATGTTTCTAACTTCATTATTTTATGCTTTTTCTGCTAATTTGTGCTTTTCCTACCTATCTTGATGTGTAGAATATGAAAACAACATATTTTGCTCTGACATCGAAAATATGTATACAGGGTGCATCAAAATATAGCGCTGCAGAAGACAAAATAACACTTCGATTTCAGAAAAATATATAAGTTTGATAGAATTAGGTAGTTTCTCTTTGTGTTACGTAAAAATACGCATATGTGATCCTCGGGTGTCATATGCAAGCAACCTAGTGGTGTGTCTGTGTAGGGAAATGCAGTGAAATATGCGTTATTTTGAAAAAAAGAAAAAAGTAGTAACAAACATGGTACAGGATAAGGTACCTTTTTTCAGCCATAGGGACCCGGGTTTACGACCTCTATGAGAGAAGTGCTGGTACTCGAGTTTGAGCTTTATTTCGTGAAAATATGTTAAATGGTTCTTAAGATATAGACCAAAACAGATTATAATACACGACAATTAGTAACAATTCAATATACACATAATGACATATAATATATTGTTAGGCGGTTGCCAGCCAACATTTTTACGTGAAATAAGAAAATTAAAACAAAATTGAATAGCTCCGTGGTAATTGGAATCAATTTTTGACAGAAGGTGTGCGTCATGTGATCTCATTGAAAAGGTAAGGGTTAAAGTCGTTCATGTAGAATATATGTTTCTAACTTCATTATTTTATTTTTATTCTGCTAATTTGTGCATTTCGTACATATCCTGATGTGTAGAATATGAAAACAACATATTTTGTTCTGACATCGAAAATATATATACAGGGTGCATCAAAATATAGCGCTGCAGAGGACAAAATAACACTTCGATTTCAGAAAAATATATAAGTTTGATAGAATTAGGTAGTTTCTCTTTGTGTTACGTAAAAATACGCATATGTGATCCTCGGGTGTCATATGCAAGCAACCTAGTGGTGTGTCAGTGTAGGGAAATGCAGTGAAATATTCGTTATTTTGAAAAAAAGAATAAAGTAGTAACAAACATGGTACAGGATAACGTACTTTTTTTCAGCCATAGGGATTTGGGTTTGCGACCGCTATGAGAGAAGTGCTGGTACTCGAGTTTGAGCTTTATTTCGTGAAAATATGTTAAATGGTTCTTAAGATATAGACCAAAACAGATTATAATACACGACAATTAGTAACAATTCAATATGCACATAATGACATATAATATATTGTTAGGCGGTTGCCAGCCAACATTTTTACGTGAAATAAGAAAATTAAAACAAAATTGAATAGCTCCGTGGTAATTGGAATCAATTTTTGACAGAAGGTGTGCGTCATGTGATCTCATTGAAAAGGTAAGGGTTAAAGTCGTTCATGTAGAATATATATTTCTAACTTCATTATTTTATTTTTATTCTGCTAATTTGTGCTTTTCGTACATATCCTGATGTGTAGAATATGAAAACAACATATTTTGTTCTGACATCGAAAATATATATACAGGGTGCATCAAAATATAGCGCTGCAGAAGACAAAATAACACTTCGATTTCAGAAAAATATATAAGTTTGATAGAATTAGGTAGTTTCTCTTTGTGTTACGTAAAAATAAGCATATGTGATCCTCGGGTGTCATATGCAAGCAACCTAGTGGTGTGTCAGTGTAGGGAAATGCAGTGAAATATGCGTTATTTTGAAAAAAAGAATAAAGTAGTAACAAACATGGTAGAGGATAACGTATTTTTTTTAAGCCATAAGGACCCGGGTTTGCGACCGCTATGAGAGAAGTGCTGGTACTCGAGTTTGAGCTTTATTTCGTGAAAATATGTTAAATGGTTCTTAAGATATAGACCAAAACAGATTATAATACACGACAATTAGTAACAATTCAATATGCACATAATGACATATAATATATTGTTAGGCGGTTGCCAGCCAACATTTTTACGTGAAATAAGAAAATTAAAACAAAATTGAATAGCTCCGTGGTAATTGGAATCAATTTTTGACACAAGGTGTGCGTCATGTGATCTCATAGAAAAGGTAAGGGTTATAGTCGTTCATATAGAATATTTGTTTCTAACTTCATTATTTTATGCTTTTTCTGCTAATTTGTGCCTTTCGTACCTATCCTGATGTGTAGAATATGAAAACATTTTTTTTGTTCTAACATTGAAAATATATATACAGGGTGCATCAAAATAACCCGTTGCAGAAGACTAGATAACACTTCGATTTCAGAAAAATATATAAGTTTGATAGAATTAGGTAGTTTCTCTTTGTGTTACGTAAAAATACGCATATGTGATCCTCGGGTGTCATATGCAAGCAACCTAGTGGTGTGTCAGTGTAGGGAAATGCAGTGAAATATGCGTTATTTTGAAAAAAAGAATAAAGTAGTAACAAACATGGTACAGGATAACGTACTTTTTTTCAGCCATAGGGACCCGGGTTTGCGACCGCTATGAGAGAAGTGCTGGTACTCGAGTTTGAGCTTTATTTCGTGAAAATATGTTAAATGGTTCTTAAGATATAGACCAAAACAGATTATAATACACGACAATTAGTAACAATTCAATATGCACATAATGACATATAATATATTGTTAGGCGGTTGCCAGCCAACATTTTTACCTGAAATAAGAAAATTAAAACAAAATTGAATAGCTCCGTGGTAATTGGAATCAATTTTTGACAGAAGGTGTGCGTCATGTGATCTCATTGAAAAGGTAAGGGTTAAAGTCGTTCATGTAGAATATATGTTTCTAACTTCATTATTTTATTTTTATTCTGCTAATTTGTGCATTTTGTACATATCCTGATGTGTAGAATATGAAAACAACATATTTTGTTCTGACATCGAAAATATATATACAGGGTGCATCAAAATATAGCGCTGGAGATGACAAAATAACACTTCGATTTCAGAAAAATATATGTTTGATAGAATTAGGTAGTTTCTCTTTGTGTTACGTAAAAATACGCATATGTGATCCTCGGGTGTCATATGCAAGCAACCTAGTGGTGTGTCAGTGTAGGGAAATGCAGTGAAATATGCGTTATTTTGAAAAAAAGAATAAAGTAGTAACAAACATGGTACAGGATAACGTACTTTTTTTCAGCCATAGGGACCCGGGTTTGCGACCGCTATGAGAGAAGTGCTGGTACTCGAGTTTGAGCTTTATTTCGTGAAAATATGTTAAATGGTTCTTAAGATATAGACCAAAACAGATTATAATACACGACAATTAGTAACAATTCAATATGCACATAATGACATATAATATATTGTTAGGCGGTTGCCAGCCAACATTTTTACGTGAAATAAGAAAATTAAAACAAAATTGAATAGCTCCGTGGTAATTGGAATCAATTTTTGACAGAAGGTGTGCGTCATGTGATCTCATTGAAAAGGTAAGGGTTAAAGTCGTTCATGTAGAATATATATTTCTAACTTCATTATTTTATTTTTATTCTGCTAATTTGTGCTTTTCGTACATATCCTGATGTGTAGAATATGAAAACAACATATTTTGTTCTGACATCGAAAATATATATACAGGGTGCATCAAAATATAGCGCTGCAGAAGACAAAATAACACTTCGATTTCAGAAAAATATATAAGTTTGATAGAATTAGGTAGTTTCTCTTTGTGTTACGTAAAAATAAGCATATGTGATCCTCGGGTGTCATATGCAAGCAACCTAGTGGTGTGTCAGTGTAGGGAAATGCAGTGAAATATGCGTTATTTTGAAAAAAAGAATAAAGTAGTAACAAACATGGTAGAGGATAACGTATTTTTTGTAAGCCATAAGGACCCGGGTTTGCGACCGCTATGAGAGAAGTGCTGGTGCTCGAGTTTGAGCTTTATTTCGTGAAAATATGTTAAATGGTTCTTAAGATATAGACCAAAACAGATTATAATACACGACAATTAGTAACAATTCAATATGCACATAATGACATATAATATATTGTTAGGCGGTTGCCAGCCAACATTTTTACGTGAAATAAGAAAATTAAAACAAAATTGAATAGCTCCGTGGTAATTGGAATCAATTTTTGACACAAGGTGTGCGTCATGTGATCTCATAGAAAAGGTAAGGGTTATAGTCGTTCATATAGAATATTTGTTTCTAACTTCATTATTTTATGCTTTTTCTGCTAATTTGTGCCTTTCGTACCTATCCTGATGTGTAGAATATGAAAACATTTTTTTTGTTCTAACATTGAAAATATATATACAGGGTGCATCAAAATAACCCGTTGCAGAAGACTAGATAACACTTCGATTTCAGAAAAATATATAAGTTTGATAGAATTAGGTAGTTTCTCTTTGTGTTACGTAAAAATACGCATATGTGATCCTCGGGTGTCATATGCAAGCAACCTAGTGGTGTGTCAGTGTAGGGAAATGCAGTGAAATATGCGTTATTTTGAAAAAAAGAATAAAGTAGTAACAAACATGGTACAGGATAACGTACTTTTTTTCAGCCATAGGGACCCGGGTTTGCGACCGCTATGAGAGAAGTGCTGGTACTCGAGTTTGAGCTTTATTTCGTGAAAATATGTTAAATGGTTCTTAAGATATAGACCAAAACAGATTATAATACACGACAATTAGTAACAATTCAATATGCACATAATGACATATAATATATTGTTAGGCGGTTGCCAGCCAACATTTTTACGTGAAATAAGAAAATTAAAACAAAATTGAATAGCTCCGTGGTAATTGGAATCAATTTTTGACAGAAGGTGTGCGTCATGTGATCTCATTGAAAAGGTAAGGGTTAAAGTCGTTCATGTAGAATATATGTTTCTAACTTCATTATTTTATTTTTATTCTGCTAATTTGTGCATTTTGTACATATCCTGATGTGTAGAATATGAAAACAACATATTTTCTTCTGACATCGAAAATATATATACAGGGTGCATCAAAATATAGCGCTGGAGATGACAAAATAACACTTCGATTTCAGAAAAATATATGTTTGATAGAATTAGGTAGTTTCTCTTTGTGTTACGTAAAAATACGCATATGTGATCCTCGGGTGTCATATGCAAGCAACCTAGTGGTGTGTCAGTGTAGGGAAATGCAGTGAAATATGCGTTATTTTGAAAAAAAGAATAAAGTAGTAACAAACATGGTACAGGATAACGTACTTTTTTTCAGCCATAGGGACCCGGGTTTGCGACCGCTATGAGAGAAGTGCTGGTACTCGAGTTTGAGCTTTATTTCGTGAAAATATGTTAAATGGTTCTTAAGATATAGACCAAAACAGATTATAATACACGACAATTAGTAACAATTCAATATGCACATGATGACATATAATATATTGTTAGGCGGTTGCCAGCCAACATTTTTACGTGAAATAAGAAAATTAAAACAAAATTGAATAGCTCCGTGGTAATTGGAATCAATTTTTGACAGAAGGTGTGCGTCATGTGATCTCATTGAAAAGGTAAGGGTTAAAGTCGTTCATGTAGAATATATATTTCTAACTTCATTATTTTATTTTTATTCTGCTAATTTGTGCTTTTCGTACATATCCTGATGTGTAGAATATGAAAACAACATATTTTGTTCTGACATCGAAAATATATATACAGGGTGCATCAAAATATAGCGCTGCAGAAGACAAAATAACACTTCGATTTCAGAAAAATATATAAGTTTGATAGAATTAGGTAGTTTCTCTTTGTGTTACGTAAAAATAAGCATATGTGATCCTCGGGTGTCATATGCAAGCAACCTAGTGGTGTGTCAGTGTAGGGAAATGCAGTGAAATATGCGTTATTTTGAAAAAAAGAATAAAGTAGTAACAAACATGGTAGAGGATAACGTATTTTTTGTAAGCCATAAGGACCCGGGTTTGCGACCGCTATGAGAGAAGTGCTGGTACTCGAGTTTGAGCTTTATTTCGTGAAAATATGTTAAATGGTTCTTAAGATATAGACCAAAACAGATTATAATACACGACAATTAGTAACAATTCAATATGCACATAATGACATATAATATATTGTTAGGCGGTTGCCAGCCAACATTTTTACGTGAAATAAGAAAATTAAAACAAAATTGAATAGCTCCGTGGTAATTGGAATCAATTTTTGACAGAAGGTGTGCGTCATGTGATCTCATTGAAAAGGTAAGGGTTAAAGTCGTTCATGTAGAATATATGTTTCTAACTTCATTATTTTTTTTTTATTCTGCTAATTTGTGCATTTCGTACATATCCTGATGTGTAGAATATGAAAACAACATATTTTGTTCTGACATCGAAAATATATATACAGGGTGCATCAAAATATAGCGCTGGAGATGACAAAATAACACTTCGATTTCAGAAAAATATATGTTTGATAGAATTAGGTAGTTTCTCTTTGTGTTACGTAAAAATACGCATATGTGATCCTCGGGTGTTATATGCAAGCAACCTAGTGGTGTGTCAGTGTAGGGAAATGCAGTGAAATATGCGTTATTTTGAAAAAAAGAATAAAGTAGTAACAAACATGGTACAGGATAACGTACTTTTTTTCAGCCATAGGGACCCGGGTTTGCGACCGCTATGAGAGAAGTGCTGGTACTCGAGTTTGAGCTTTATTTCGTGAAAATATGTTAAATGGTTCTTAAGATATAGACCAAAACAGATTATAATACACGACAATTAGTAACAATTCAATATGCACATAATGACATATAATATATTGTTAGGCGGTTGCCAGCCAACATTTTTACGTGAAATAAGAAAATTAAAACAAAATTGAATAGCTCCGTGGTAATTGGAATCAATTTTTGACAGAAGGTGTGCGTCATGTGATCTCATTGAAAAGGTAAGGGTTAAAGTCGTTCATGTAGAATATATGTTTCTAACTTCATTATTTTATTTTTATTCTGCTAATTTGTGCATTTCGTACATATCCTGATGTGTAGAATATGAAAACAACATATTTTGTTCTGACATCGAAAATATATATACAGGGTGCATCAAAATATAGCGCTGGAGATGACAAAATAACACTTCGATTTCAGAAAAATATATAAGTTTGATAGAATTAGGTAGTTTCTCTTTGTGTTACGTAAAAATACGCATATGTGATCCTCGGGTGTCATATGCAAGCAACCTAGTGGTGTGTCAGTGTAGGGAAATGCAGTGAAATATGCGTTATTTTGAAAAAAAGAATAAAGTAGTAACAAACATGGTACAGGATAACGTACTTTTTTTCAGCCATAGGGACCCGGGTTTGCGACCGCTATGAGAGAAGTGCTGGTACTCGAGTTTGAGCTTTATTTCGTGAAAATATGTTAAATGGTTCTTAAGATATAGACCAAAACAGATTATAATACACGACAATTAGTAACAATTCAATATGCACATAATGACATATAATATATTGTTAGGCGGTTGCCAGCCAACATTTTTACGTGAAATAAGAAAATTAAAACAAAATTGAATAGCTCCGTGGTAATTGGAATCAATTTTTGACAGAAGGTGTGCGTCATGTGATCTCATAGAAAAGGTAAGGGTTATAGTCGTTCATATAGAATATTTGTTTCTAACTTCATTATTTTATGCTTTTTCTGCTAATTTGTGCCTTTCGTACCTATCCTGATGTGTAGAATATGAAAACATTTTTTTTGTTCTAACATTGAAAATATATATACAGGGTGCATCAAAATAACCCGTTGCAGAAGACTAGATAACACTTCGATTTCAGAAAAATATATAAGTTTGATAGAATTAGGTAGTTTCTCTTTGTGTTACGTAAAAATACGCATATGTGATCCTCGGGTGTCATATGCAAGCAACCTAGTGGTGTGTCAGTGTAGGGAAATGCAGTGAAATATTCGTTATTTTGGAAAAAAGAATAAAGTAGTAACAAACATGGTACAGGATAACGTACTTTTTTTCAGCCATAGGGATTTGGGTTTGCGACCGCTATGAGAGAAGTGCTGGTACTCGAGTTTGAGCTTTATTTCGTGAAAATATGTTAAATGGTTCTTAAGATATAGACCAAAACAGATTATAATACACGACAATTAGTAACAATTCAATATGCACATAATGACATATAATATATTGTTAGGCGGTTGCCAGCCAACATTTTTACGTGAAATAAGAAAATTAAAACAAAATTGAATAGCTCCGTGGTAATTGGAATCAACTTTTGACAGAAGGTGTGCGTCATGTGATCTCATTGAAAAGGTAAGGGTTAAAGTCGTTCATGTAGAATATATGTTTCTAACTTCATTATTTTATTTTTATTCTGCTAATTTGTGCATTTCGTACATATCCTGATGTGTAGAATATGAAAACAACATATTTTGTTCTGACATCGAAAATATATATACAGGGTGCATCAAAATATAGCGCTGCAGAGGACAAAATAACACTTCGATTTCAGAAAAATATATAAGTTTGATAGAATTAGGTAGTTTCTCTTTGTGTTACGTAAAAATACGCATATGTGATCCTCGGGTGTCATATGCAAGCAACCTAGTGGTGTGTCAGTGTAGGGAAATGCAGTGAAATATTCGTTATTTTGAAAAAAAGAATAAAGTAGTAACAAACATGGTACAGGATAACGTACTTTTTTTCAGCCATAGGGATTTGGGTTTGCGACCGCTATGAGAGAAGTGCTGGTACTCGAGTTTGAGCTTTATTTCGTGAAAATATGTTAAATGGTTCTTAAGATATAGACCAAAACAGATTATAATACACGACAATTAGTAACAATTCAATATGCACATAATGACATATAATATATTGTTAGGCGGTTGCCAGCCAATATTTTTACGTGAAATAAGAAAATTAAAACAAAATTGAATAGCTCCGTGGTAATTGGAATCAATTTTTGACAGAAGGTGTGCGTCATGTGATCTCATTGAAAAGGTAAGGGTTAAAGTCGTTCATGTAGAATATATATTTCTAACTTCATTATTTTATTTTTATTCTGCTAATTTGTGCTTTTCGTACATATCCTGATGTGTAGAATATGAAAACAACATATTTTGTTCTGACATCGAAAATATATATACAGGGTGCATCAAAATATAGCGCTGCAGAAGACAAAATAACACTTCGATTTCAGAAAAATATATAAGTTTGATAGAATTAGGTAGTTTCTCTTTGTGTTACGTAAAAATAAGCATATGTGATCCTCGGGTGTCATATGCAAGCAACCTAGTGGTGTGTCAGTGTAGGGAAATGCAGTGAAATATGCGTTATTTTGAAAAAAAGAATAAAGTAGTAACAAACATGGTAGAGGATAACGTATTTTTTTTAAGCCATAAGGACCCGGGTTTGCGACCGCTATGAGAGAAGTGCTGGTACTCGAGTTTGAGCTTTATTTCGTGAAAATATGTTAAATGGTTCTTAAGATATAGACCAAAACAGATTATAATACACGACAATTAGTAACAATTCAATATGCACATAATGACATATAATATATTGTTAGGCGGTTGCCAGCCAACATTTTTACGTGAAATAAGAAAATTAAAACCAAATTGAATAGCTCCGTGGTAATTGGAATCAATTTTTGACAGAAGGTGTGCGTCATGTGATCTCATTGAAAAGGTAAGGGTTATAGTCGTTCATGTAGAATATATGTTTCTAACTTCATTATTTTATGCTTTTTCTGCTAATTTGTGCCTTTCGTACCTATCCTGATGTGTAGTATATGAAATCAACATATTTTGTTCTGACATCGAAAATATATATACAGGGTGCATCAAAATAAACCGTTGCACAAGACAAGATAACACTTCGATTTCATAAAATATAAAACTTTCATATAATTAGGTAGTTTCTCTTTGTGTTACGTAAAAATACACATATGTGACCCTCGGGTGTCATATGAAAGCAAACGAGTGGTGTGTCAGTGTAGGGAAGTGCAGTGAAATATGTGTTATTTTGAAAAAAACAGTAAAGTAGAACCAAACAAGGTAGAGAATAAGGAACTTTGTTTCAGCCATAGGGACCCGGGTTTGCGACCGCGATGAGACAAGTGCATGTACTCGAGTTTGAGCTTTATTTCGTGAAAATAGGTTAAATGGTTCTTAAGATATAGACCAAAACATATTATAATACACGACAATTCTCAACAATTCGATATGTACATAATGACATATAATATATTGTTAGGCGGTTGCCAGCCAACCTTTTTACGCAAAATAAGGACATTATAGGAAGAATGAATGACTCAGTGGTAAATGGAGTCAATTTTTCACAGAAGGTGTGCGTCATGTGTTCTCATTGAGAAGGTAAGGGTTAAAGTCGTTCATGTAGAATATATGTTTCTAACTTCATTATTTTATGCTTTTTCTGCTAATTTGTGCCTTTCGTACCTATCCTGATGTGTAGAATATGAAATCAACATATTTTGTTCTGACATCGAAAATATATATACAGGGTGCATCAAAATAAACCGTTGCAGAAGACAAGATAACACTTCGATTTCAAAAAATATAAAACTTTCATATAATTAGGTAGTTTCTCTTTGTGTTACGTAAAAATACACATATGTGATCCTCGGGTGTCATATGAAAGCAAACTAGTGGTGTGTCAGTGTAGGGAAGTGCAGTGAAAAATGTGTTATTTTGAAAAAACAGTAAAGTAGAACCAAACATGGTAGAGAATAAGGAACTTTGTTTCAGCCATAGGGACCCGGGTTTGCGAGCACGATGAGACAAGTGCATGTACTCGAGTTTGAGCTTTATTTCGTGAAAATATGTTAAATGGTTCTTAAGATATAGACCAAAACAGATTATAATACACGACAATTCTCAACAATTCGATATGTACATAATGACATATAATATATTGTTAGGCGGTTGCCAGCCAACATTTTTACGAAAAATAAAGAAATTATAGGAAAAATGAATAACTCAGTGGTAAATGGAGTCAATTTTTTACAGAAGGTGTGCGTCATGTGTTCTCATTGAGAAGGTAAGGGTTAAAGTCGTTCATGTAGAATATATGTTACTAACTTCATTATTTTATGCTTTTTCTGCTAATTTGTGCCTTTCGTACCTATCCTGATGTGTAGTATATGAAATCAACATATTTTGTTCTGACATCGAAAATATATATACAGGGTGCATCAAAATAAACCGTTGCACAAGACAAGATAACACTTCGATTTCATAAAATATAAAACTTTCATATAATTAGGTAGTTTCTCTTTGTGTTACGTAAAAATACACATATGTGACCCTCGGTTGTCATATGAAAGCAAACGAGTGGTGTGTCAGTGTAGGGAAGTGCAGTGAAATATGTGTTATTTTGAAAAAAACAGTAAAGTAGAACCAAACATGGTAGAGAATAAGTAACTTTGTTTCAGCCATAGGGACCCGGGTTTGCGACCGCGATGAGACAAGTGCATGTACTCGAGTTTGAGCTTTATTTCGTGAAAATATGTTAAATGGTTCTTAAGATATAGACCAAAACAGATTATAATACACGACAATTCTCAACAATTCGATATGTACATAATGACATATAATATATTGTTAGGCGGTTGCCAGCCAACCTTTTTACGCAAAATAAGGACATTATAGGAAGAATGAATGACTCAGTGGTAAATGGAGTCAATTTTTCACAGAAGGTGTGCGTCATGTGTTCTCATTGAGAAGGTAAGGGTTAAAGTCGTTCATGTAGAATATATGTTTCTAACTTCATTATTTTATGCTTTTTCTGCTAATTTGTGCCTTTCGTACCTATCCTGATGTGTAGAATATGAAATCAACATATTTTGTTCTGACATCGAAAATATATATACAGGGTGCATCAAAATAAACCGTTGCAGAAGACAAGATAACACTTCGATTTCAAAAAATATAAAACTTTCATATAATTAGGTAGTTTCTCTTTGTGTTACGTAAAAATACACATATGTGATCCTCGGGTGTCATATGAAAGCAAACTAGTGGTGTGTCAGTGTAGGGAAGTGCAGTGAAAAATGTGTTATTTTGAAAAAACAGTAAAGTAGAACCAAACATGGTAGAGAATAAGGAACTTTGTTTCAGCCATAGGGACCCGGGTTTGCGAGCACGATGAGACAAGTGCATGTACTCGAGTTTGAGCTTTATTTCGTGAAAATATGTTAAATGGTTCTTAAGATATAGACCAAAACAGATTATAATACACGACAATTCTCAACAATTCGATATGTACATAATGACATATAATGTATTGTTAGGCGGTTGCCAGCCAACATTTTTACGAAAAATAAAGAAATTATAGGAAAAATGAATAACTCAGTGGTAAATGGAGTCAATTTTTTACAGAAGGTGTGCGTCATGTGTTCTCATTGAGAAGGTAAGGGTTAAAGTCGTTCATGTAGAATATATGTTGCTAACTTCATTATTTTATGCTTTTTCTGCTAATTTGTGCCTTTCGTACCTATCCTGATGTGTAGAATATGAAATCAACATATTTTGTTCTGACATCGAAAATATATATACAGGGTGCATCAAAATAAACCGTTGCACAAGACAAGATAACACTTCGATTTCAAAAAATATAAAACTTTCATATAATTAGGTAGTTTCTCTTTGTGTTACATAAAAATACACATATGTGATCCTCGGGTGTCATATGAAAGCAAACTAGTGGTGTGTCAGTGTAGGGAAGTGCAGTGAAATATGTGTTATTTTGAAAAAACAGTAAAGTAGAACCAAACATTGTAGAGAATAAGGAACTTTGTTTCAGCCATAGGGACCCGGGTTTGCGACCACGATGAGACAGGTGCATGTACTCGAGTTTGAGCTTTATTTCGTGAAAATATGTTAAATGGTTCTTAAGATATAGACCAAAACAGATTATAATACACGACAATTCTCAACAATTCGATATGTACATAATGACATATAATGTATTGTTAGGCGGTTGCCAGCCAACATTTTTACGAAAAATAAAGAAATTATAGGAAAAATGAATAACTCAGTGGTAAATGGAGTCAATTTTTTACAGAAGGTGTGCGTCATGTGTTCTCATTGAGAAGGTAAGGGTTAAAGTCGTTCATGTAGAATATATGTTACTAACTTCATTATTTTATGCTTTTTCTGCTAATTTGTGCCTCTCGTACCTATCCTGGTGTGTAGAATATGAAAACAATATATTTTGTTCTGACATCGAAAATATATATACAGGGTGCATCAAAATATACCGCTGCAGAAGACAAAATAACACTTCGATTTCAGAAAAATATGAGAGTTTGATATAATTAGGTAGTTTCTCTTTGTGTTACGTAAAAATACGCATATGTGGTCCTCGGGTGTCATATGCAAGCAACCTAGTGGTGTGTCAGTGTAGGGAAATACAGTGAAATATGCGTTATTTTGAAAAAAAGAATAAAGTAGTAACAAACATGGTAGAGAATAAGGTACTTTTTTTCAGCCATAGGGACCCTGTTTTGCGACCGCTATGAGGGAAGTGCTGGTACTCGAGTTTGAGCTTTATTTCGTGAAAATATGTTAAATGGTTCTTAAGATATAGACCAAAACACATTATTATACACGACAATTAGTAACAATTCAATATGCACATAATGACATATAATATATTGTTAGACGGTTGCCAGCCAACATTTTTACGTGAAATAAGAAAATTAAAACAAAATTGAATAGCTCCGTGGTAATTGGAAACAATTTTTGACAGAAGGTGTGCGTTATGTGATCTCATTGAAAAGGTAAGTGTTATAGTCGTTCATGTAGAATATATGATTCTAACTTCATTATTTTATGCTTTTTCTGCTAATTTGTGCCTTTCGTACCTATCCTGATGTGTAGAATATGAAAACAACATATTTCGTTCTGACATCGAAAATATATATACAGGGTGCATCAAAATATACCGCTGCAGAAGACAAAATAACACTTAGATTTCAGAAAAAAATATAAGTTTGATAGAATTAGGTAGTTTCTCTTTGTGTTACGTAAAAATACGCATATGTGATCCTCGGGTGTCATATGCAAGCAACCTAGTGGTGTGTCAGTGTAGGGAAATGCAGTGAAATATGCGTTATTTTGAAAAAAAGAATAAAGTAGTAACAAACATGGTAGAGAATAAGGTACTTTTTTTCAGCCATAGGGTCCCGGGTTTGCGACCGCTATGAGAGAAGTGCTGGTACTCGAGTTTGAGCTTTATTTCGTGAAAATATGTTAAATGGTTCTTAAGATATAGACCAAAACACATTATTATACACGACAATTAGTAACAATTCAATATGCACATAATGACATATAATATATTGTTAGACGGTTGCCAGCCAACATTTTTACATGAAATAAGAAAATTAAAACAAAGTTGAATAGCTCCGTGGTAATTGGAAACAATTTTTGACAGAAGGTGTGCGTCATGTGATCTCATTGAAAAGGTAAGGGTTATAGTCGTTCATGTAGAATATATGTTTCTAACTTCATTATTTTATGCTTTTTCTGCTAATTTGTGCCTTTCGTACCTATCCTGATGTGTAGTATATGAAATCAACATATTTTGTTCTGACATCGAAAATATATATACAGGGTGCATCAAAATAAACCGTTGCACAAGACAAGATAACACTTCGATTTCATAAAATATAAAACTTTCATATAATTAGGTAGTTTCTCTTTGTGTTACGTAAAAATACACATATGTGACCCTCGGGTGTCATATGAAAGCAAACGAGTGGTGTGTCAGTGTAGGGAAGTGCAGTGAAATATGTGTTATTTTGAAAAAAACAGTAAAGTAGAACCAAACAAGGTAGAGAATAAGGAACTTTGTTTCAGCCATAGGGACCCGGGTTTGCGACCGCGATGAGACAAGTGCATGTACTCGAGTTTGAGCTTTATTTCGTGAAAATAGGTTAAATGGTTCTTAAGATATAGACCAAAACATATTATAATACACGACAATTCTCAACAATTCGATATGTACATAATGACATATAATATATTGTTAGGCGGTTGCCAGCCAACCTTTTTACGCAAAATAAGGACATTATAGGAAGAATGAATGACTCAGTGGTAAATGGAGTCAATTTTTCACAGAAGGTGTGCGTCATGTGTTCTCATTGAGAAGGTAAGGGTTAAAGTCGTTCATGTAGAATATATGTTTCTAACTTCATTATTTTATGCTTTTTCTGCTAATTTGTGCCTTTCGTACCTATCCTGATGTGTAGAATATGAAATCAACATATTTTGTTCTGACATCGAAAATATATATACAGGGTGCATCAAAATAAACCGTTGCAGAAGACAAGATAACACTTCGATTTCAAAAAATATAAAACTTTCATATAATTAGGTAGTTTCTCTTTGTGTTACGTAAAAATACACATATGTGATCCTCGGGTGTCATATGAAAGCAAACTAGTGGTGTGTCAGTGTAGGGAAGTGCAGTGAAAAATGTGTTATTTTGAAAAAACAGTAAAGTAGAACCAAACATGGTAGAGAATAAGGAACTTTGTTTCAGCCATAGGGACCCGGGTTTGCGAGCACGATGAGACAAGTGCATGTACTCGAGTTTGAGCTTTATTTCGTGAAAATATGTTAAATGGTTCTTAAGATATAGACCAAAACAGATTATAATACACGACAATTCTCAACAATTCGATATGTACATAATGACATATAATATATTGTTAGGCGGTTGCCAGCCAACATTTTTACGAAAAATAAAGAAATTATACGAAAAATGAATAACTCAGTGGTAAATGGAGTCAATTTTTTACAGAAGGTGTGCGTCATGTGTTCTCATTGAGAAGGTAAGGGTTAAAGTCGTTCATGTAGAATATATTTTACTAACTTCATTATTTTATGCTTTTTCTGCTAATTTGTGCCTTTCGTACCTATCCTGATGTGTAGTATATGAAATCAACATATTTTGTTCTGACATCGAAAATATATATACAGGGTGCATCAAAATAAACCGTTGCACAAGACAAGATAACACTTCGATTTCATAAAATATAAAACTTTCATATAATTAGGTAGTTTCTCTTTGTGTTACGTAAAAATACACATATGTGACCCTCGGTTGTCATATGAAAGCAAACGAGTGGTGTGTCAGTGTAGGGAAGTGCAGTGAAATATGTGTTATTTTGAAAAAAACAGTAAAGTAGAACCAAACATGGTAGAGAATAAGGAACTTTGTTTCAGCCATAGGGACCCGGGTTTGCGACCGCGATGAGACAAGTGCATGTACTCGAGTTTGAGCTTTATTTCGTGAAAATATGTTAAATGGTTCTTAAGATATAGACCAAAACAGATTATAATACACGACAATTCTCAACAATTCGATATGTACATAATGACATATAATATATTGTTAGGCGGTTGCCAGCCAACCTTTTTACGCAAAATAAGGACATTATAGGAAGAATGAATGACTCAGTGGTAAATGGAGTCAATTTTTCACAGAAGGTGTGCGTCATGTGTTCTCATTGAGAAGGTAAGGGTTAAAGTCGTTCATGTAGAATATATGTTTCTAACTTCATTATTTTATGCTTTTTCTGCTAATTTGTGCCTTTCGTACCTATCCTGATGTGTAGAATATGAAATCAACATATTTTGTTCTGACATCGAAAATATATATACAGGGTGCATCAAAATAAACCGTTGCAGAAGACAAGATAACACTTCGATTTCAAAAAATATAAAACTTTCATATAATTAGGTAGTTTCTCTTTGTGTTACGTAAAAATACACATATGTGATCCTCGGGTGTCATATGAAAGCAAACGAGTGGTGTGTCAGTGTAGGGAAGTGCAGTGAAAAATGTGTTATTTTGAAAAAACAGTAAAGTAGAACCAAACATGGTAGAGAATAAGGAACTTTGTTTCAGCCATAGGGACCCGGGTTTGCGAGCACGATGAGACAAGTGCATGTACTCGAGTTTGAGCTTTATTTCGTGAAAATATGTTAAATGGTTCTTAAGATATAGACCAAAACAGATTATAATACACGACAATTCTCAACAATTCGATATGTACATAATGACATATAATGTATTGTTAGGCGGTTGCCAGCCAACATTTTTACGAAAAATAAAGAAATTATAGGAAAAATGAATAACTCAGTGGTAAATGGAGTCAATTTTTTACAGAAGGTGTGCGTCATGTGTTCTCATTGAGAAGGTAAGGGTTAAAGTCGTTCATGTAGAATATATGTTACTAACTTTATTATTTTATGCTTTTTCTGCTAATTTGTGCCTTTCGTACCTATCCTGATGTGTAGAATATGAAATCAACATATTTTGTTCTGACATCGAAAATATATATACAGGGTGCATCAAAATAAACCGTTGCACAAGACAAGATAACACTTCGATTTCAGAAAAATATAAAACTTTCATATAATTAGGTAGTTTCTCTTTGTGTTACGTAAACATACACATATGTGATTTCCGAGTGTCATATGCAAGCAACCTAGTGGTGTGTCAGTGTAAGGAAGTGCAGTGAAATGTGTGTTATTTTGAAAAAAAAACAGTAAAGTAGAACCAAACATGGTAGAGAATAAGGAACTTTGTTTCAGGCATAGGGACCCGGGTTTGCGACCGCGATGAGACAAGTGCATGTGCTCGAGTTTGAGCTTTATATCGTGAAAATATGTTAAATGGTTCTTAAGATATAGACCAAAACAGATTATAATGCACAACAATTCTCAACAATTTGATATGTAAATAATGACATATAATATATTGTTAGGCGGTTGCCAGCCAACATTTTTACGAAAAATAAAGAAATTATAGGAAAAATGAATAACTCAGTGGTAAATGGAGTCAATTTTTTACAGAAGGTGTGCGTCATGTGTTCTCATTGAGAAGGTAAGGGTTAAAGTCGTTCATGTAGAATATATGTTGCTAACTTCATTATTTTATGCTTTTTCTGCTAATTTGTGCCTTTCGTACCTATCCTGATGTGTAGAATATGAAATCAACATATTTTGTTCTGACATCGAAAATATATATACAGGGTGCATCAAAATAAACCGTTGCACAAGACAAGATAACACTTCGATTTCAAAAAATATAAAACTTTCATATAATTAGGTAGTTTCTCTTTGTGTTACATAAAAATACACATATGTGATCCTCGGGTGTCATATGAAAGCAAACTAGTGGTGTGTCAGTGTAGGGAAGTGCAGTGAAATATGTGTTATTTTGAAAAAACAGTAAAGTAGAACCAAACATTGTAGAGAATAAGGAACTTTGTTTCAGCCATAGGGACCCGGGTTTGCGACCACGATGAGACAGGTGCATGTACTCGAGTTTGAGCTTTATTTCGTGAAAATATGTTAAATGGTTCTTAAGATATAGACCAAAACAGATTATAATACACGACAATTCTCAACAATTCGATATGTACATAATGACATATAATGTATTGTTAGGCGGTTGCCAGCCAACATTTTTACGAAAAATAAAGAAATTATAGGAAAAATGAATAACTCAGTGGTAAATGGAGTCAATTTTTTACAGAAGGTGTGCGTCATGTGTTCTCATTGAGAAGGTAAGGGTTAAAGTCGTTCATGTAGAATATATGTTACTAACTTCATTATTTTATGCTTTTTCTGCTAATTTGTGCCTCTCGTACCTATCCTGGTGTGTAGAATATGAAAACAATATATTTTGTTCTGACATCGAAAATATATATATAGGGTGCATCAAAATATACCGCTGCAGAAGACAAAATAACACTTCGATTTCAGAAAAATATGAGAGTTTGATATAATTAGGTAGTTTCTCTTTGTGTTACGTAAAAATACGCATATGTGGTCCTCGGGTGTCATATGCAAGCAACCTAGTGGTGTGTCAGTGTAGGGAAATGCAGTGAAATATGCGTTATTTTGAAAAAAAGAATAAAGTAGTAACAAACATGGTAGAGAATAAGGTACTTTTTTTCAGCCATAGGGACCCTGTTTTGCGACCGCTATGAGGGAAGTGCTGGTACTCGAGTTTGAGCTTTATTTCGTGAAAATATGTTAAATGGTTCTTAAGATATAGACCAAAACACATTATTATACACGACAATTAGTAACAATTCAATATGCACATAATGACATATAATATATTGTTAGACGGTTGCCAGCCAACATTTTTACATGAAATAAGAAAATTAAAACAAAGTTGAATAGCTCCGTGGTAATTGGAAACAATTTTTGACAGAAGGTGTGCGTCATGTGATCTCATTGAAAAGGTAAGGGTTATAGTCGTTCATGTAGAATATATGTTTCTAACTTCATTATTTTATGCTTTTTCTGCTAATTTGTGCCTTTCGTACCTATTCTGATGTGTAGTATATGAAATCAACATATTTTGTTCTGACATCGAAAATATATATACAGGGTGCATCAAAATAAACCGTTGCACAAGACAAGATAACACTTCGATTTCATAAAATATAAAACTTTCATATAATTAGGTAGTTTCTCTTTGTGTTACGTAAAAATACACATATGTGACCCTCGGGTGTCATATGAAAGCAAACGAGTGGTGTGTCAGTGTAGGGAAGTGCAGTGAAATATGTGTTATTTTAAAAAAAACAGTAAAGTAGAACCAAACATGGTAGAGAATAAGGAACTTTGTTTCAGCCATAGGGACCCGGGTTTGCGACCGCGATGAGACAAGTGCATGTACTCGAGTTTGAGCTTTATTTCGTGAAAATATGTTAAATGGTTCTTAAGATATAGACCAAAACAGATTATAATACACGACAATTCTCAACAATTCGATATGTACATAATGACATATAATATATTGTTAGGCGGTTGCCAGCCAACCTTTTTACGCAAAATAAGGACATTATAGGAAGAATGAATGACTCAGTGGTAAATGGAGTCAATTTTTCACAGAAGGTGTGCGTCATGTGTTCTCATTGAGAAGGTAAGGGTTAAAGTCGTTCATGTAGAATATATGTTTCTAACTTCATTATTTTATGCTTTTTCTGCTAATTTGTGCCTTTCGTACCTATCCTGATGTGTAGAATATGAAATCAACATATTTTGTTCTGACATCGAAAATATATATACAGGGTGCATCAAAATAAACCGTTGCAGAAGACAAGATAACACTTCGATTTCAAAAAATATAAAACTTTCATATAATTAGGTAGTTTCTCTTTGTGTTACGTAAAAATACACATATGTGATCCTCGGGTGTCATATGAAAGCAAACTAGTGGTGTGTCAGTGTAGGGAAGTGCAGTGAAAAATGTGTTATTTTGAAAAAACAGTAAAGTAGAACCAAACATGGTAGAGAATAAGGAACTTTGTTTCAGCCATAGGGACCCGGGTTTGCGAGCACGATGAGACAAGTGCATGTACTCGAGTTTGAGCTTTATTTCGTGAAAATATGTTAAATGGTTCTTAAGATATAGACCAAAACAGATTATAATACACGACAATTCTCAACAATTCGATATGTACATAATGACATATAATATATTGTTAGGCGGTTGCCAGCCAACATTTTTACGAAAAATAAAGAAATTATACGAAAAATGAATAACTCAGTGGTAAATGGAGTCAATTTTTTACAGAAGGTGTGCGTCATGTGTTCTCATTGAGAAGGTAAGGGTTAAAGTCGTTCATGTAGAATATATTTTACTAACTTCATTATTTTATGCTTTTTCTGCTAATTTGTGCCTTTCGTACCTATCCTGATGTGTAGTATATGAAATCAACATATTTTGTTCTGACATCGAAAATATATATACAGGGTGCATCAAAATAAACCGTTGCACAAGACAAGATAACACTTCGATTTCATAAAATATAAAACTTTCATATAATTAGGTAGTTTCTCTTTGTGTTACGTAAAAATACACATATGTGACCCTCGGTTGTCATATGAAAGCAAACGAGTGGTGTGTCAGTGTAGGGAAGTGCAGTGAAATATGTGTTATTTTGAAAAAAACAGTAAAGTAGAACCAAACATGGTAGAGAATAAGGAACTTTGTTTCAGCCATAGGGACCCGGGTTTGCGACCGCGATGAGACAAGTGCATGTACTCGAGTTTGAGCTTTATTTCGTGAAAATATGTTAAATGGTTCTTAAGATATAGACCAAAACAGATTATAATACACGACAATTCTCAACAATTCGATATGTACATAATGACATATAATATATTGTTAGGCGGTTGCCAGCCAACCTTTTTACGCAAAATAAGGACATTATAGGAAGAATGAATGACTCAGTGGTAAATGGAGTCAATTTTTCACAGAAGGTGTGCGTCATGTGTTCTCATTGAGAAGGTAAGGGTTAAAGTCGTTCATGTAGAATATATGTTTCTAACTTCATTATTTTATGCTTTTTCTGCTAATTTGTGCCTTTCGTACCTATCCTGATGTGTAGAATATGAAATCAACATATTTTGTTCTGACATCGAAAATATATATACAGGGTGCATCAAAATAAACCGTTGCACAAGACAAGATAACACTTCGATTTCAAAAAATATAAAACTTTCATATAATTAGGTAGTTTCTCTTTGTGTTACGTAAAAATACACATATGTGATCCTCGGGTGTCATATGAAAGCAAACTAGTGGTGTGTCAGTGTAGGGAAGTGCAGTGAAAAATGTGTTATTTTGAAAAAACAGTAAAGTAGAACCAAACATGGTAGAGAATAAGGAACTTTGTTTCAGCCATAGGGACCCGGGTTTGCGAGCACGATGAGACAAGTGCATGTACTCGAGTTTGAGCTTTATTTCGTGAAAATATGTTAAATGGTTCTTAAGATATAGACCAAAACAGATTATAATACACGACAATTCTCAACAATTCGATATGTACATAATGACATATAATGTATTGTTAGGCGGTTGCCAGCCAACATTTTTACGAAAAATAAAGAAATTATAGGAAAAATGAATAACTCAGTGGTAAATGGGGTCAATTTTTTACAGAAGGTGTGCGTCATGTGTTCTCATTGAGAAGGTAAGGGTTAAAGTCGTTCATGTAGAATATATGTTACTAACTTTATTATTTTATGCTTTTTCTGCTAATTTGTGCCTTTCGTACCTATCCTGATGTGTAGAATATGAAATCAACATATTTTGTTCTGACATCGAAAATATATATACAGGGTGCATCCAAATAAACCGTTGCACAAGACAAGATAACACTTCGATTTCATAAAATATAAAACTTTCATATAATTAGGTAGTTTCTCTTTGTGTTACGTAAAAATACACATATGTGACCCTCGGGTGTCATATGAAAGCAAACTAGTGGTGTGTCAGTGTAAGGAAGTGCAGTGAAATGTGTGTTATTTTGAAAAAAACAGTAAAGTAGAACCAAACATGGTAGAGAATAAGGAACTTTGTTTCAGCCATAGGGACCCGGGTTTGCGACCGCGATGAGACAAGTGCATGTACTCGAGTTTGAGCTTTATTTCGTGAAAATATGTTAAATGGTTCTTAAGATATAGACCAAAACAGATTATAATACACAACAATTCTCAACAATTTGATATGTAAATAATGACATATAATATATTGTTAGGCGGTTGCCAGCCAACATTTTTACGAAAAATAAAGAAATTATAGGAAAAATGAATAACTCAGTGGTAAATGGAGTCAATTTTTTACAGAAGGTGTGCGTCATGTGTTCTCATTGAGAAGGTAAGGGTTAAAGTCGTTCATGTAGAATATATGTTGCTAACTTCATTATTTTATGCTTTTTCTGCTAATTTGTGCCTTTCGTACCTATCCTGATGTGTAGAATATGAATTCAATATATTTTGTTCTGACATCGAAAATATATATACAGGGTGCATCAAAATAAACCGTTGCACAAGACAAGATAACACTTCGATTTCAAAAAATATAAAACTTTCATATAATTAGGTAGTTTCTCTTTGTGTTACATAAAAATACACATATGTGATCCTCGGGTGTCATATGAAAGCAAACTAGTGGTGTGTCAGTGTAGGGAAGTGCAGTGAAATATGTGTTATTTTGAAAAAACAGTAAAGTAGAACCAAACATTGTAGAGAATAAGGAACTTTGTTTCAGCCATAGGGACCCGGGTTTGCGACCACGATGAGACAAGTGCATGTACTCGAGTTTGAGCTTTATTTCGTGAAAATATGTTAAATGGTTCTTAAGATATAGACCAAAACAGATTATAATACACGACAATTCTCAACAATTCGATATGTACATAATGACATATAATGTATTGTTAGGCGGTTGCCAGCCAACATTTTTACGAAAAATAAAGAAATTATAGGAAAAATGAATAACTCAGTGGTAAATGGAGTCAATTTTTTACAGAAGGTGTGCGTCATGTGTTCTCATTGAGAAGGTAAGGGTTAAAGTCGTTCATGTAGAATATATGTTACTAACTTCATTATTTTATGCTTTTTCTGCTAATTTGTGCCTCTCGTACCTATCCTGGTGTGTAGAATATGAAAACAATATATTTTGTTCTGACATCGAAAATATATATACAGGGTGCATCAAAATATACCGCTGCAGAAGACAAAATAACACTTCGATTTCAGAAAAATATGAGAGTTTGATATAATTAGGTAGTTTTTCTTTGTGTTACGTAAAAATACGCATATGTGATCCTCGGGTGTCATATGCAAGCAACCTAGTGGTCTGTCAGTGTAGGGAAAAGCAGTGAAATATGCGTTATTTTGAAAAAAAGAATAAAGTAGTAACAAACATGGTAGAGAATAAGGTACTTTTTTTCAGCCATAGGGACCCTGTTTTGCGACCGCTATGAGGGAAGTGCTGGTACTCGAGTTTGAGCTTTATTTCGTGAAAATATGTTAAATGGTTCTTAAGATATAGACCAAAACACATTATTATACACGACAATTAGTAACAATTCAATATGCACATAATGACATATAATATATTGTTAGACGGTTGCCAGCCAACATTTTTACGTGAAATAAGAAAATTAAAACAAAATTGAATAGCTCCGTGGTAATTGGAAACAATTTTTGACAGAAGGTGTGCGTTATGTGATCTCATTGAAAAGGTAAGTGTTATAGTCGTTCATGTAGAATATATGTTTCTAACTTCATTATTTTATGCTTTTTCTGCTAATTTGTGCCTTTCGTACCTATCCTGATGTGTAGAATATGAAAACAACATATTTTGTTCTGACATCGAAAATATATATACAGGGTGCATCAAAATAAACCGTTGCACAAGACAAGATAACACTTCGATTTCAAAAAATATAAAACTTTCATATAATTAGGTAGTTTCTCTTTGTGTTACGTAAAAATACGCATATGTGATCCTCGGGTGTCATATGCAAGCAACCTAGTGGTGTGTCAGTGTAGGGAAATGCAGTGAAATATGCGTTATTTTGAAAAAAAGAATAAAGTAGTAACAAACATGGTAGAGAATAAGGTACTTTTTTCAGCCATAGGGTCCCGGGTTTGCGACCGCTATGAGAGAAGTGCTGGTACTCGAGTTTGAGCTTTATTTCGTGAAAATATGTTAAATGGTTCTTAAGGTATAGACCAAAACAGATCATAATACACGACAATTCTCAACAATTCGATATGTACATAATGACTTTTAATATATTGTTAGGCGGTTGCCAGCCAACATTTTTACGAAAAATAAGGAAATTATAGGAAAAATGAATAACTCAGTGGTAAATGGAGTCAATTTTTTACAGAAGGTGTGCGTCATGTGTTCTCATTGAGAAGGTAAGGGTTAAAGTCGTTCATGTAGAATATATGTTACTAACTTCATTATTTTATGCTTTTTCTGCTAATTTGTGCCTTTCGTACCTATCCTGATGTGTAGAATATGAAAAAAACATATTTTGTTCTGACATCGAAAATATATATACAGGGTGCATCAAAATAAACCGTTGCACAAGACAAGATAACACTTCGATTTCAAAAAATATAAAACTTTCATATAATTAGGTAGTTTCTCTTTGTGTTACGTAAAAATACACATATGTGATCCTCGGTGTCATATGAAAGCAAACCAGTGGTGTGTCAGTGTAGGGAAGTGCAGTGAAATATGTGTTATTTTGAAAAAAACAGTAAAGTAGAACCAAACGTGGTAGAGAATAAGGAACTTTGTTTCAGCCATAGGGACCCGGGTTTGCGACCGCGATGAGACAAGTGCATGTACTCGAGTTTGAGCTTTATTTCGTGAAAATATGTTAAATGGTTCTTAAGATATAGACCAAAACAGATTATAATAAACGACAATTCTCAACAATTCGATATGTACATAATGACATATAATATATTGTTAGGCGGTTGCCAGCCAACATTTTTACGAAAAATAAAGAAATTATAGGAAAAATGAATAACTCAGTGGTAAATGGAGTCAATTTTTTACAGAAGGTGTGCGTCATGTGTTCTCATTGAGAAGGTAAGGGTTAAAGTCGTTCATGTAGAATATATGTTACTAACTTCATTATTTTATGCTTTTTCTGCTAATTTGTGCCTTTCGTACCTATCCTGATGTGTAGAATATGAAATCAACATATTTTGTTCTGACATCGAAAATATATATACAGGGTGCATCAAAATAAACCGTTGCACAAGACAAGATAACACTTCGATTTCATAAAATATAAAACTTTCATATAATTAGGTAGTTTCTCTTTGTGTTTCGTAAAAATACACATATGTGACCCTCGGGTGTCATATGAAAGCAAACTAGTGGTGTGTCAGTGTAAGGAAGTGCAGTGAAATGTGTGTTATTTTGAAAAAAACAGTAAAGTAGAACCAAACATGGTAGAGAATAAGGAACTTTGTTTCAGCCATAGGGACCCGGGTTTGCGACCGCGATGAGACAAGTGCATGTACTCGAGTTTGAGCTTTATTTCGTGAAAATATGTTAAATGGTTCTTAAGATATAGACCAAAACAGATTATAATACACAACAATTCTCAACAATTTGATATGTAAATAATGACATATAATATATTGTTAGGCGGTTGCCAGCCAACATTTTTACGAAAAATAAAGAAATTATAGGAAAAATGAATAACTCAGTGGTAAATGGAGTCAATTTTTTACAGAAGGTGTGCGTCATGTGTTCTCATTGAGAAGGTAAGGGTTAAAGTCGTTCATGTAGAATATATGTTGCTAACTTCATTATTTTATGCTTTTTCTGCTAATTTGTGCCTTTCGTACCTATCCTGATGTGTAGAATATGAATTCAACATATTTTGTTCTGACATCGAAAATATATATACAGGGTGCATCAAAATAAACCGTTGCACAAGACAAGATAACACTTCGATTTCAAAAAATATAAAACTTTCATATAATTAGGTAGTTTCTCTTTGTGTTACATAAAAATACACATATGTGATCCTCGGGTGTCATATGAAAGCAAACTAGTGGTGTGTCAGTGTAGGGAAGTGCAGTGAAATATGTGTTATTTTGAAAAAACAGTAAAGTAGAACCAAACATTGTAGAGAATAAGGAACTTTGTTTCAGCCATAGGGACCCGGGTTTGCGACCACGATGAGACAAGTGCATGTACTCGAGTTTGAGCTTTATTTCGTGAAAATATGTTAAATGGTTCTTAAGATATAGACCAAAACAGATTATAATACACGACAATTCTCAACAATTCGATATGTACATAATGACATATAATGTATTGTTAGGCGGTTGCCAGCCAACATTTTTACGAAAAATAAAGAAATTATAGGAAAAATGAATAACTCAGTGGTAAATGGAGTCAATTTTTTACAGAAGGTGTGCGTCATGTGTTCTCATTGAGAAGGTAAGGGTTAAAGTCGTTCATGTAGAATATATTTTACTAACTTCATTATTTTATGCTTTTTCTGCTAATTTGTGCCTCTCGTACCTATCCTGGTGTGTAGAATATGAAAACAATATATTTTGTTCTGACATCGAAAATATATATACAGGGTGCATCAAAATATACCGCTGCAGAAGACAAAATAACACTTCGATTTCAGAAAAATATGAGAGTTTGATATAATTAGGTAGTTTTTCTTTGTGTTACGTAAAAATACGCATATGTGATCCTCGGGTGTCATATGCAAGCAACCTAGTGGTCTGTCAGTGTAGGGAAAAGCAGTGAAATATGCGTTATTTTGAAAAAAAGAATAAAGTAGTAACAAACATGGTAGAGAATAAGGTACTTTTTTTCAGCCATAGGGACCCTGTTTTGCGACCGCTATGAGGGAAGTGCTGGTACTCGAGTTTGAGCTTTATTTCGTGAAAATATGTTAAATGGTTCTTAAGATATAGACCAAAACACATTATTATACACGACAATTAGTAACAATTCAATATGCACATAATGACATATAATATATTGTTAGACGGTTGCCAGCCAACATTTTTACGTGAAATAAGAAAATTAAAACAAAATTGAATAGCTCCGTGGTAATTGGAAACAATTTTTGACAGAAGGTGTGCGTTATGTGATCTCATTGAAAAGGTAAGTGTTATAGTCGTTCATGTAGAATATATGTTTCTAACTTCATTATTTTATGCTTTTTCTGCTAATTTGTGCCTTTCGTACCTATCCTGATGTGTAGAATATGAAAACAACATATTTTGTTCTGACATCGAAAATATATATACAGGGTGCATCAAAATATACCGCTGCAGAAGACAAAATAACACTTAGATTTCAGAAAAAATATAAGTTTGATAGAATTAGGTAGTTTCTCTTTGTGTTACGTAAAAATACGCATATGTGATCCTCGGGTGTCATATGCAAGCAACCTAGTGGTGTGTCAGTGTAGGGAAATGCAGTGAAATATGCGTTATTTTGAAAAAAAGAATAAAGTAGTAACAAACATGGTAGAGAATAAGGTACTTTTTTTCAGCCATAGGGTCCCGGGTTTGCGACCGCTATGAGAGAAGTGCTGGTACTCGAGTTTGAGCTTTATTTCGTGAAAATATGTTAAATGGTTCTTAAGATATAGACCAAAACACATTATTATACACGACAATTAGTAACAATTCAATATGCACATAATGACATATAATATATTGTTAGACGGTTGCCAGCCAACATTTGTACATGAAATAAGAAAATTAAAACAAAATTGAATAGCTCCGTGGTAATTGGAAACAATTTTTGACAGAAGGTGTGCGTCATGTGATCTCATTGAAAAGGTAAGGGTTATAGTCGTTCATGTAGAATATATGTTTCTAACTTCATTATTTTATGCTTTTTCTGCTAATTTGTGCCTTTCGTACCTATCCTGATGTGTAGAATATGAAAACTTTTATTTTTGTTCTAACATTGAAAATATATATACAGGGTGCATCAAAATAAACCGTTGCAGAAGACAAGATAACACTTCGATTTCAGAAAATCTTAAAAGTTTGATATAATTAGGTAGTTTCTCTTTGTGTTACGTAAAAATACACATATGTGATCCTCGGGTGTCATATGCAAGCAACCTAGTGGTCTGTCACTGTAGGGAAATGCAGTGAAATATGCGTGATTTTGAAAAAAAAGAATAAAGTAGTAACAAACATGGTAGAGAATAAGGTCCTTTTTTCAGCCGTAGGGACCTGGATTTGCGACCGCTATGAGAGAAGTGCTGGTACTCGAGTTTGAGCTTTATTTCGTGAAAATATGTTAAATGGTTCTTAAGGTATAGACCAAAACAGATCATAATACACGACAATTCTCAACAATTCGATATCTACATAATGACTTTTAATATATTGTTAGGCGGTTGCCAGCCAACATTTTTACGAAAAATAAGGAAATTATAAGAGGGATGTATAACTCAGTGGCAATTGGAAGCAATTTTTGACAGAAGGTGTGCGTCATGTGATGTCATTGAGAAGGTAAGGGTTAAAGTCGTTCATGTAGAATATATGTTACTAACTTCATTATTTTATGCTTTTTCTGCTAATTTGTGCCTTTCGTACCTATCCTGATGTGTAGAATATGAAAAAAAACATATTTTGTTCTGACATCGAAAATATATATACAGGGTGCATCAAAATAAACCGTTGCACAAGACAAGATAACACTTCGATTTCAAAAAATATAAAACTTTCATATAATTAGGTAGTTTCTCTTTGTGTTACGTAAAAATACACATATGTGATCCTCGGGTGTCATATGAAAGCAAACCAGTGGTGTGTCAGTGTAGGGAAGTGCAGTGAAATATGTGTTATTTTGAAAAAAACAGTAAAGTAGAACCAAACGTTGTAGAGAATAAGGAACTTTGTTTCAGCCATAGGGACCCGGGTTTGCGACCGCGATGAGACAAGTGCATGTACTCGAGTTTGAGCTTTATTTCGTGAAAATATGTTAAATGGTTCTTAAGATATAGACCAAAACAGATTATAATACACGACAATTCTCAACAATTCGATATGTACATAATGACATATAATATATTGTTAGGCGGTTGCCAGCCAACATTTTTACGAAAAATAAAGAAATTATAGGAAAAATGAATAACTCAGTGGTAAATGGAGTCAATTTTTTACAGAAGGTGTGCGTCATGTGTTCTCATTGAGAAGGTAAGGGTTAAAGTCGTTCATGTAGAATATATGTTACTAACTTCATTATTTTATGCTTTTTCTGCTAAGTTGTGCCTTTCGTACCTATCCTGATGTGTAGAATATGAAATCAACATATTTTGTTCTGACATCGAAAATATATATACAGGGTGCATCAAAATAAACCGTTGCACAAGACAAGATAACACTTCGATTTCATAAAATATAAAACTTTCATATAATTAGGTAGTTTCTCTTTGTGTTACGTAAAAATACACATATGTGACCCTCGGGTGTCATATGAAAGCAAACTAGTGGTGTGTCAGTGTAGGGAAGTGCAGTGAAATATGTGTCATTTTGAAAAAAACAGTAAAGTAGAACCAGACATGGTAGAGAATAAGGAACTTTGTTTCAGCCATAGGGACCCGGGTTTGCGACCGCGATGAGACAAGTGCATGTACTCGAGTTTGAGCTTTATTTCGTGAAAATATGTTAAATGGTTCTTAAGATATAGACCAAAACAGATTATAATACACGACAATTCTCAACAATTCGATATGTACATAATGACATATAATGTATTGTTAGGCGGTTGCCAGCCAACATTTTTACGAAAAATAAAGAAATTATAGGAAAAATGAATAACTCAGTGGTAAATGGAGTCAATTTTTTACAGAAGGTGTGCGTCATGTGTTCTCATTGAGAAGGTAAGGGTTAAAGTCGTTCATGTAGAATATATGTTGCTAACTTCATTATTTTATGCTTTTTCTGCTAATTTGTGCCTTTCGTACCTATCCTGATGTGTAGAATATGAATTCAACATATTTTGTTCTGACATCGAAAATATATATACAGGGTGCATCAAAATAAACCGTTGCACAAGACAAGATAACACTTCGATTTCAAAAAATATAAAACTTTCATATAATTAGGTAGTTTCTCTTTGTGTTACATAAAAATACACATATGTGATCCTCGGGTGTCATATGAAAGCAAACTAGTGGTGTGTCAGTGTAGGGAAGTGCAGTGAAATATGTGTTATTTTGAAAAAACAGTAAAGTAGAACCAAACATTGTAGAGAATAAGGAACTTTGTTTCAGCCATAGGGACCCGGGTTTGCGACCACGATGAGACAAGTGCATGTACTCGAGTTTGAGCTTTATTTCGTGAAAATATGTTAAATGGTTCTTAAGATATAGACCAAAAAAGATTATAATACACGACAATTCTCAACAATTCGATATGTACATAATGACATATAATGTATTGTTAGGCGGTTGCCAGCCAACATTTTTACGAAAAATAAAGAAATTATAGGAAAAATGAATAACTCAGTGGTAAATGGAGTCAATTTTTTACAGAAGGTGTGCGTCATGTGTTCTCATTGAGAAGGTAAGGGTTAAAGTCGTTCATGTAGAATATATGTTACTAACTTCATTATTTTATGCTTTTTCTGCTAATTTGTGCCTCTCGTACCTATCCTGGTGTGTAGAATATGAAAACAATATATTTTGTTCTGACATCGAAAATATATATACAGGGTGCATCAAAATATACCGCTGCAGAAGACAAAATAACACTTCGATTTCAGAAAAATATGAGAGTTTGATATAATTAGGTAGTTTTTCTTTGTGTTACGTAAAAATACGCATATGTGATCCTCGGGTGTCATATGCAAGCAACCTAGTGGTCTGTCAGTGTAGGGAAAAGCAGTGAAATATGCGTTATTTTGAAAAAAAGAATAAAGTAGTAACAAACATGGTAGAGAATAAGGTACTTTTTTTCAGCCATAGGGACCCTGTTTTGCGACCGCTATGAGGGAAGTGCTGGTACTCGAGTTTGAGCTTTATTTCGTGAAAATATGTTAAATGGTTCTTAAGATATAGACCAAAACACATTATTATACACGACAATTAGTAACAATTCAATATGCACATAATGACATATAATATATTGTTAGACGGTTGCCAGCCAACATTTTTACGTGAAATAAGAAAATTAAAACAAAATTGAATAGCTCCGTGGTAATTGGAAACAATTTTTGACAGAAGGTGTGCGTTATGCGATCTCATTGAAAAGGTAAGTGTTATAGTCGTTCATGTAGAATATATGTTTCTAACTTCATTATTTTATGCTTTTTCTGCTAATTTGTGCCTTTCGTACCTATCCTGATGTGTAGAATATGAAAACAACATATTTCGTTCTGACATCGAAAATATATATACAGGGTGCATCAAAATATACCGCTGCAGAAGACAAAATAACACTTAGATTTCAGAAAAAAATATAAGTTTGATAGAATTAGGTAGTTTCTCTTTGTGTTACGTAAAAATACGCATATGTGATCCTCGGGTGTCATATGCAAGCAACCTAGTGGTGTGTCAGTGTAGGGAAATGCAGTGAAATATGCGTTATTTTGAAAAAAAGAATAAAGTAGTAACAAACATGGTAGAGAATAAGGTACTTTTTTTCAGCCATAGGGTCCCGGGTTTGCGACCGCTATGAGAGAAGTGCTGGTACTCGAGTTTGAGCTTTATTTCGTGAAAATATGTTAAATGGTTCTTAAGATATAGACCAAAACACATTATTATACACGACAATTAGTAACAATTCAATATGCACATAATGACATATAATATATTGTTAGACGGTTGCCAGCCAACATTTTTACATGAAATAAGAAAATTAAAACAAAGTTGAATAGCTCCGTGGTAATTGGAAACAATTTTTGACAGAAGGTGTGCGTCATGTGATCTCATTGAAAAGGTAAGGGTTATAGTCGTTCATGTAGAATATATGTTTCTAACTTCATTATTTTATGCTTTTTCTGCTAATTTGTGCCTTTCGTACCTATTCTGATGTGTAGTATATGAAATCAACATATTTTGTTCTGACATCGAAAATATATATACAGGGTGCATCAAAATAAACCGTTGCACAAGACAAGATAACACTTGGATTTCATAAAATATAAAACTTTCATATAATTAGGTAGTTTCTCTTTGTGTTACGTAAAAATACACATATGTGACCCTCGGGTGTCATATGAAAGCAAACGAGTGGTGTGTCAGTGTAGGGAAGTGCAGTGAAATATGTGTTATTTTAAAAAAAACAGTAAAGTAGAACCAAACATGGTAGAGAATAAGGAACTTTGTTTCAGCCATAGGGACCCGGGTTTGCGACCGCGATGAGACAAGTGCATGTACTCGAGTTTGAGCTTTATTTCGTGAAAATATGTTAAATGGTTCTTAAGATATAGACCAAAACAGATTATAATACACGACAATTCTCAACAATTCGATATGTACATAATGACATATAATATATTGTTAGGCGGTCGCCAGCCAACCTTTTTACGCAAAATAAGGACATTATAGGAAGAATGAATGACTCAGTGGTAAATGGAGTCAATTTTTCACAGAAGGTGTGCGTCATGTGTTCTCATTGAGAAGGTAAGGGTTAAAGTCGTTCATGTAGAATATATGTTTCTAACTTCATTATTTTATGCTTTTTCTGCTAATTTGTGCCTTTCGTACCTATCCTGATGTGTAGAATATGAAATCAACATATTTTGTTCTGACATCGAAAATATATATACAGGGTGCATCAAAATAAACCGTTGCAGAAGACAAGATAACACTTCGATTTCAAAAAATATAAAACTTTCATATAATTAGGTAGTTTCTCTTTGTGTTACGTAAAAATACACATATGTGATCCTCGGGTGTCATATGAAAGCAAACTAGTGGTGTGTCAGTGTAGGGAAGTGCAGTGAAAAATGTGTTATTTTGAAAAAACAGTAAAGTAGAACCAAACATGGTAGAGAATAAGGAACTTTGTTTCAGCCATAGGGACCCGGGTTTGCGAGCACGATGAGACAAGTGCATGTACTCGAGTTTGAGCTTTATTTCGTGAAAATATGTTAAATGGTTCTTAAGATATAGACCAAAACAGATTATAATACACGACAATTCTCATCAATTCGATATGTACATAATGACATATAATATATTGTTAGGCGGTTGCCAGCCAACATTTTTACGAAAAATAAAGAAATTATACGAAAAATGAATAACTCAGTGGTAAATGGAGTCAATTTTTTACAGAAGGTGTGCGTCATGTGTTCTCATTGAGAAGGTAAGGGTTAAAGTCGTTCATGTAGAATATATTTTACTAACTTCATTATTTTATGCTTTTTCTGCTAATTTGTGCCTTTCGTACCTATCCTGATGTGTAGTATATGAAATCAACATATTTTGTTCTGACATCGAAAATATATATACAGGGTGCATCAAAATAAACCGTTGCACAAGACAAGATAACACTTCGATTTCATAAAATATAAAACTTTCATATAATTAGGTAGTTTCTCTTTGTGTTACGTAAAAATACACATATGTGACCCTCGGTTGTCATATGAAAGCAAACGAGTGGTGTGTCAGTGTAGGGAAGTGCAGTGAAATATGTGTTATTTTGAAAAAAACAGTAAAGTAGAACCAAACATGGTAGAGAATAAGGAACTTTGTTTCAGCCATAGGGACCCGGGTTTGCGACCGCGATGAGACAAGTGCATGTACTCGAGTTTGAGCTTTATTTCGTGAAAATATGTTAAATGGTTCTTAAGATATAGACCAAAACAGATTATAATACACGACAATTCTCAACAATTCGATATGTACATAATGACATATAATATATTGTTAGGCGGTTGCCAGCCAACATTTTTACGAAAAATAAAGAAATTATAGGAAAAATGAATAACTCAGTGGTAAATGGAGTCAATTTTTTACAGAAGGTGTGCGTCATGTGTTCTCATTGAGAAGGTAAGGGTTAAAGTCGTTCATGTAGAATATATGTTACTAACTTTATTATTTTATGCTTTTTCTGCTAATTTGTGCCTTTCGTACCTATCCTGATGTGTAGAATATGAAATCAACATATTTTGTTCTGACATCGAAAATATATATACAGGGTGCATCCAAATAAACCGTTGCACAAGACAAGATAACACTTCGATTTCAGAAAAATATAAAACTTTCATATAATTAGGTAGTTTCTCTTTGTGTTACGTAAACATACACATATGTGATTTTCGAGTGTCATATGCAAGCAACCTAGTGGTGTGTCAGTGTAAGGAAGTGCAGTGAAATGTGTGTTATTTTGAAAAAAAACAGTAAAGTAGAACCAAACATGGTAGAGAATAAGGAACTTTGTTTCAGGCATAGGGACCCGGGTTTGCGACCGCGATGAGACAAGTGCATGTGCTCGAGTTTGAGCTTTATTTCGTGAAAATATGTTAAATGGTTCTTAAGATATAGACCAAAACAGATTATAATACACAACAATTCTCAACAATTTGATATGTAAATAATGACATATAACATATTGTTAGGCGGTTGCCAGCCAACATTTTTACGAAAAATAAAGAAATTATAGGAAAAATGAATAACTCAGTGGTAAATGGAGTCAATTTTTTACAGAAGGTGTGCGTCATGTGTTCTCATTGAGAAGGTAAGGGTTAAAGTCGTTCATGTAGAATATATGTTGCTAACTTCATTATTTTATGCTTTTTCTGCTAATTTGTGCCTTTCGTACCTATCCTGATGTGTAGAATATGAAATCAACATATTTTGTTCTGACATCGAAAATATATATACAGGGTGCATCAAAATAAACCGTTGCACAAGACAAGATAACACTTCGATTTCAAAAAATATAAAACTTTCATATAATTAGGTAGTTTCTCTTTGTGTTACATAAAAATACACATATGTGATCCTCGGGTGTCATATGAAAGCAAACTAGTGGTGTGTCAGTGTAGGGAAGTGCAGTGAAATATGTGTTATTTTGAAAAAACAGTAAAGTAGAACCAAACATTGTAGAGAATAAGGAACTTTGTTTCAGCCATAGGGACCCGGGTTTGCGACCACGATGAGACAGGTGCATGTACTCGAGTTTGAGCTTTATTTCGTGAAAATATGTTAAATGGTTCTTAAGATATAGACCAAAACAGATTATAATACACGACAATTCTCAACAATTCGATATGTACATAATGACATATAATGTATTGTTAGGCGGTTGCCAGCCAACATTTTTACGAAAAATAAAGAAATTATAGGAAAAATGAATAACTCAGTGGTAAATGGAGTCAATTTTTTACAGAAGGTGTGCGTCATGTGTTCTCATTGAGAAGGTAAGGGTTAAAGTCGTTCATGTAGAATAAATGTTACTAACTTCATTATTTTATGCTTTTTCTGCTAATTTGTGCCTCTCGTACCTATCCTGGTGTGTAGAATATGAAAACAATATATTTTGTTCTGACATCGAAAATATATATACAGGGTGCATCAAAATATACCGCTGCAGAAGACAAAATAACACTTCGATTTCAGAAAAATATGAGAGTTTGATATAATTAGGTAGTTTTTCTTTGTGTTACGTAAAAATACGCATATGTGATCCTCGGGTGTCATATGCAAGCAACCTAGTGGTGTGTCAGTGTAGGGAAATGCAGTGAAATATGCGTTATTTTGAAAAAAAGAATAAAGTAGTAACAAACATGGTAGAGAATAAGGTACTTTTTTTCAGCCATAGGGACCCTGTTTTGCGACCGCTATGAGGGAAGTGCTGGTACTCGAGTTTGAGCTTTATTTCGTGATAATATGTTAAATGGTTCTTAAGATATAGACCAAAACACATTATTATACACGACAATTAGTAACAATTCAATATGCACATAATGACATATAATATATTGTTAGACGGTTGCCAGCCAACATTTTTACATGAAATAAGAAAATTAAAACAAAGTTGAATAGCTCCGTGGTAATTGGAAACAATTTTTGACAGAAGGTGTGCGTCATGTGATCTCATTGAAAAGGTAAGGGTTATAGTCGTTCATGTAGAATATATGTTTCTAACTTCATTATTTTATGCTTTTTCTGCTAATTTGTGCCTTTCGTACCTATTCTGATGTGTAGTATATGAAATCAACATATTTTGTTCTGACATCTAAAATATATATACAGGGTGCATCAAAATAAACCGTTGCACAAGACAAGATAACACTTCGATTTCATAAAATATAAAACTTTCATATAATTAGGTAGTTTCTCTTTGTGTTACGTAAAAATACACATATGTGACCCTCGGGTGTCATATGAAAGCAAACGAGTGGTGTGTCAGTGTAGGGAAGTGCAGTGAAATATGTGTTATTTTAAAAAAAACAGTAAAGTAGAACCAAACATGGTAGAGAATAAGGAACTTTGTTTCAGCCATAGGGACCCGGGTTTGCGACCGCGATGAGACAAGTGCATGTACTCGAGTTTGAGCTTTATTTCGTGAAAATATGTTAAATGGTTCTTAAGATATAGACCAAAACAGATTATAATACACGACAATTCTCAACAATTCGATATGTACATAATGACATATAATATATTGTTAGGCGGTTGCCAGCCAACCTTTTTACGCAAAATAAGGACATTATAGGAAGAATGAATGACTCAGTGGTAAATGGAGTCAATTTTTCACAGAAGGTGTGCGTCATGTGTTCTCATTGAGAAGGTAAGGGTTAAAGTCGTTCATGTAGAATATATGTTTCTAACTTCATTATTTTATGCTTTTTCTGCTAATTTGTGCCTTTCGTACCTATCCTGATGTGTAGAATATGAAATCAACATATTTTGTTCTGACATCGAAAATATATATACAGGGTGCATCAAAATAAACCGTTGCAGAAGACAAGATAACACTTCGATTTCAAAAAATATAAAACTTTCATATAATTAGGTAGTTTCTCTTTGTGTTACGTAAAAATACACATATGTGATCCTCGGGTGTCATATGAAAGCAAACTAGTGGTGTGTCAGTGTAGGGAAGTGCAGTGAAAAATGTGTTATTTTGAAAAAACAGTAAAGTAGAACCAAACATGGTAGAGAATAAGGAACTTTGTTTCAGCCATAGGGACCCGGGTTTGCGAGCACGATGAGACAAGTGCATGTACTCGAGTTTGAGCTTTATTTCGTGAAAATATGTTAAATGGTTCTTAAGATATAGACCAAAACAGATTATAATACACGACAATTCTCAACAATTCGATATGTACATAATGACATATAATATATTGTTAGGCGGTTGCCAGCCAACATTTTTACGAAAAATAAAGAAATTATACGAAAAATGAATAACTCAGTGGTAAATGGAGTCAATTTTTTACAGAAGGTGTGCGTCATGTGTTCTCATTGAGAAGGTAAGGGTTAAAGTCGTTCATGTAGAATATATTTTACTAACTTCATTATTTTATGCTTTTTCTGCTAATTTGTGCCTTTCGTACCTATCCTGATGTGTAGTATATGAAATCAACATATTTTGTTCTGACATCGAAAATATATATACAGGGTGCATCAAAATAAACCGTTGCACAAGACAAGATAACACTTCGATTTCATAAAATATAAAACTTTCATATAATTAGGTAGTTTCTCTTTGTGTTACGTAAAAATACACATATGTGACCCTCGGTTGTCATATGAAAGCAAACGAGTGGTGTGTCAGTGTAGGGAAGTGCAGTGAAATATGTGTTATTTTGAAAAAAACAGTAAAGTAGAACCAAACATGGTAGAGAATAAGGAACTTTGTTTCAGCCATAGGGCCCCGGGTTTGCGACCGCGATGAGACAAGTGCATGTACTCGAGTTTGAGCTTTATTTCGTGAAAATATGTTAAATGGTTCTTAAGATATAGACCAAAACAGATTATAATACACGACAATTCTCAACAATTCGATATGTACATAATGACATATAATATATTGTTAGGCGGTTGCCAGCCAACCTTTTTACGCAAAATAAGGACATTATAGGAAGAATGAATGACTCAGTGGTAAATGGAGTCAATTTTTCACAGAAGGTGTGCGTCATGTGTTCTCATTGAGAAGGTAAGGGTTAAAGTCGTTCATGTAGAATATATGTTTCTAACTTCATTATTTTATGCTTTTTCTGCTAATTTGTGACTTTCGTACCTATCCTGATGTGTAGAATAAGAAATCAACATATTTTGTTCTGACATCGAAAATATATATACAGGGTGCATCAAAATAAACCGTTGCACAAGACAAGATAACACTTCGATTTCAAAAAATATAAAACTTTCATATAATTAGGTAGTTTCTCTTTGTGTTACGTAAAAATACACATATGTGATCCTCGGGTGTCATATGAAAGCAAACTAGTGGTGTGTCAGTGTAGGGAAGTGCAGTGAAAAATGTGTTATTTTGAAAAAACAGTAAAGTAGAACCAAACATGGTAGAGAATAAGGAACTTTGTTTCAGCCATAGGGACCCGGGTTTGCGAGCACGATGAGACAAGTGCATGTACTCGAGTTTGAGCTTTATTTCGTGAAAATATGTTAAATGGTTCTTAAGATATAGACCAAAACAGATTATAATACACGACAATTCTCAACAATTCGATATGTACATAATGACATATAATGTATTGTTAGGCGGTTGCCAGCCAACATTTTTACGAAAAATAAAGAAATTATAGGAAAAATGAATAACTCAGTGGTAAATGGAGTCAATTTTTTACAGAAGGTGTGCGTCATGTGTTCTCATTGAGAAGGTAAGGGTTAAAGTCGTTCATGTAGAATATATGTTACTAACTTTATTATTTTATGCTTTTTCTGCTAATTTGTGCCTTTCGTACCTATCCTGATGTGTAGAATATGAAATCAACATATTTTGTTCTGACATCGAAAATATATATACAGGGTGCATCCAAATAAACCGTTGCACAAGACAAGATAACACTTCGATTTCAGAAAAATATAAAACTTTCATATAATTAGGTAGTTTCTCTTTGTGTTACGTAAACATACACATATGTGATTTTCGAGTGTCATATGCAAGCAACCTAGTGGTGTGTCAGTGTAAGGAAGTGCAGTGAAATGTGTGTTATTTTGAAAAAAAACAGTAAAGTAGAACCAAACATGGTAGAGAATAAGGAACTTTGTTTCAGGCATAGGGACCCGGGTTTGCGACCGCGATGAGACAAGTGCATGTGCTCGAGTTTGAGCTTTATTTCGTGAAAATATGTTAAATGGTTCTTAAGATATAGACCAAAACAGATTATAATACACAACAATTCTCAACAATTTGATATGTAAATAATGACATATAACATATTGTTAGGCGGTTGCCAGCCAACATTTTTACGAAAAATAAAGAAATTATAGGAAAAATGAATAACTCAGTGGTAAATGGAGTCAATTTTTTACAGAAGGTGTGCGTCATGTGTTCTCATTGAGAAGGTAAGGGTTAAAGTCGTTCATGTAGAATATATGTTGCTAACTTCATTATTTTATGCTTTTTCTGCTAATTTGTGCCTTTCGTACCTATCCTGATGTGTAGAATATGAAATCAACATATTTTGTTCTGACATCGAAAATATATATACAGGGTGCATCAAAATAAACCGTTGCACAAGACAAGATAACACTTCGATTTCAAAAAATATAAAACTTTCATATAATTAGGTAGTTTCTCTTTGTGTTACATAAAAATACACATATGTGATCCTCGGGTGTCATATGAAAGCAAACTAGTGGTGTGTCAGTGTAGGGAAGTGCAGTGAAATATGTGTTATTTTGAAAAAACAGTAAAGTAGAACCAAACATTGTAGAGAATAAGGAACTTTGTTTCAGCCATAGGGACCCGGGTTTGCGACCACGATGAGACAGGTGCATGTACTCGAGTTTGAGCTTTATTTCGTGAAAATATGTTAAATGGTTCTTAAGATATAGACCAAAACAGATTATAATACACGACAATTCTCAACAATTCGATATGTACATAATGACATATAATGTATTGTTAGGCGGTTGCCAGCCAACATTTTTACGAAAAATAAAGAAATTATAGGAAAAATGAATAACTCAGTGGTAAATGGAGTCAATTTTTTACAGAAGGTGTGCGTCATGTGTTCTCATTGAGAAGGTAAGGGTTAAAGTCGTTCATGTAGAATAAATGTTACTAACTTCATTATTTTATGCTTTTTCTGCTAATTTGTGCCTCTCGTACCTATCCTGGTGTGTAGAATATGAAAACAATATATTTTGTTCTGACATCGAAAATATATATACAGGGTGCATCAAAATATACCGCTGCAGAAGACAAAATAACACTTCGATTTCAGAAAAATATGAGAGTTTGATATAATTAGGTAGTTTTTCTTTGTGTTACGTAAAAATACGCATATGTGATCCTCGGGTGTCATATGCAAGCAACCTAGTGGTGTGTCAGTGTAGGGAAATGCAGTGAAATATGCGTTATTTTGAAAAAAAGAATAAAGTAGTAACAAACATGGTAGAGAATAAGGTACTTTTTTTCAGCCATAGGGACCCTGTTTTGCGACCGCTATGAGGGAAGTGCTGGTACTCGAGTTTGAGCTTTATTTCGTGAAAATATGTTAAATGGTTCTTAAGATATAGACCAAAACACATTATTATACACGACAATTAGTAACAATTCAATATGCACATAATGACATATAATATATTGTTAGACGGTTGCCAGCCAACATTTTTACATGAAATAAGAAAATTAAAACAAAGTTGAATAGCTCCGTGGTAATTGGAAACAATTTTTGACAGAAGGTGTGCGTCATGTGATCTCATTGAAAAGGTAAGGGTCATAGTCGTTCATGTAGAATATATGTTTCTAACTTCATTATTTTATGCTTTTTCTGCTAATTTGTGCCTTTCGTACCTATTCTGATGTGTAGTATATGAAATCAACATATTTTGTTCTGACATCTAAAATATATATACAGGGTGCATCAAAATAAACCGTTGCACAAGACAAGATAACACTTCGATTTCATAAAATATAAAACTTTCATATAATTAGGTAGTTTCTCTTTGTGTTACGTAAAAATACACATATGTGACCCTCGGGTGTCATATGAAAGCAAACGAGTGGTGTGTCAGTGTAGGGAAGTGCAGTGAAATATGTGTTATTTTAAAAAAAACAGTAAAGTAGAACCAAACATGGTAGAGAATAAGGAACTTTGTTTCAGCCATAGGGACCCGGGTTTGCGACCGCGATGAGACAAGTGCATGTACTCGAGTTTGAGCTTTATTTCGTGAAAATATGTTAAATGGTTCTTAAGATATAGACCAAAACAGATTATAATACACGACAATTCTCAACAATTCGATATGTACATAATGACATATAATATATTGTTAGGCGGTTGCCAGCCAACCTTTTTACGCAAAATAAGGACATTATAGGAAGAATGAATGACTCAGTGGTAAATGGAGTCAATTTTTCACAGAAGGTGTGCGTCATGTGTTCTCATTGAGAAGGTAAGGGTTAAAGTCGTTCATGTAGAATATATGTTTCTAACTTCATTATTTTATGCTTTTTCTGCTAATTTGTGCCTTTCGTACCTATCCTGATGTGTAGAATATGAAATCAACATATTTTGTTCTGACATCGAAAATATATATACAGGGTGCATCAAAATAAACCGTTGCAGAAGACAAGATAACACTTCGATTTCAAAAAATATAAAACTTTCATATAATTAGGTAGTTTCTCTTTGTGTTACGTAAAAATACACATATGTGATCCTCGGGTGTCATATGAAAGCAAACTAGTGGTGTGTCAGTGTAGGGAAGTGCAGTGAAAAATGTGTTATTTTGAAAAAACAGTAAAGTAGAACCAAACATGGTAGAGAATAAGGAACTTTGTTTCAGCCATAGGGACCCGGGTTTGCGAGCACGATGAGACAAGTGCATGTACTCGAGTTTGAGCTTTATTTCGTGAAAATATGTTAAATGGTTCTTAAGATATAGACCAAAACAGATTATAATACACGACAATTCTCAACAATTCGATATGTACATAATGACATATAATATATTGTTAGGCGGTTGCCAGCCAACATTTTTACGAAAAATAAAGAAATTATACGAAAAATGAATAACTCAGTGGTAAATGGAGTCAATTTTTTACAGAAGGTGTGCGTCATGTGTTCTCATTGAGAAGGTAAGGGTTAAAGTCGTTCATGTAGAATATATTTTACTAACTTCATTATTTTATGCTTTTTCTGCTAATTTGTGCCTTTCGTACCTATCCTGATGTGTAGTATATGAAATCAACATATTTTGTTCTGACATCGAAAATATATATACAGGGTGCATCAAAATAAACCGTTGCACAAGACAAGATAACACTTCGATTTCATAAAATATAAAACTTTCATATAATTAGGTAGTTTCTCTTTGTGTTACGTAAAAATACACATATGTGACCCTCGGTTGTCATATGAAAGCAAACGAGTGGTGTGTCAGTGTAGGGAAGTGCAGTGAAATATGTGTTATTTTGAAAAAAACAGTAAAGTAGAACCAAACATGGTAGAGAATAAGGAACTTTGTTTCAGCCATAGGGCCCCGGGTTTGCGACCGCGATGAGACAAGTGCATGTACTCGAGTTTGAGCTTTATTTCGTGAAAATATGTTAAATGGTTCTTAAGATATAGACCAAAACAGATTATAATACACGACAATTCTCAACAATTCGATATGTACATAATGACATATAATATATTGTTAGGCGGTTGCCAGCCAACCTTTTTACGCAAAATAAGGACATTATAGGAAGAATGAATGACTCAGTGGTAAATGGAGTCAATTTTTCACAGAAGGTGTGCGTCATGTGTTCTCATTGAGAAGGTAAGGGTTAAAGTCGTTCATGTAGAATATATGTTTCTAACTTCATTATTTTATGCTTTTTCTGCTAATTTGTGACTTTCGTACCTATCCTGATGTGTAGAATATGAAATCAACATATTTTGTTCTGACATCGAAAATATATATACAGGGTGCATCAAAATAAACCGTTGCACAAGACAAGATAACACTTCGATTTCAAAAAATATAAAACTTTCATATAATTAGGTAGTTTCTCTTTGTGTTACGTAAAAATACACATATGTGATCCTCGGGTGTCATATGAAAGCAAACTAGTGGTGTGTCAGTGTAGGGAAGTGCAGTGAAAAATGTGTTATTTTGAAAAAACAGTAAAGTAGAACCAAACATGGTAGAGAATAAGGAACTTTGTTTCAGCCATAGGGACCCGGGTTTGCGAGCACGATGAGACAAGTGCATGTACTCGAGTTTGAGCTTTATTTCGTGAAAATATGTTAAATGGTTCTTAAGATATAGACCAAAACAGATTATAATACACGACAATTCTCAACAATTCGATATGTACATAATGACATATAATGTATTGTTAGGCGGTTGCCAGCCAACATTTTTACGAAAAATAAAGAAATTATAGGAAAAATGAATAACTCAGTGGTAAATGGAGTCAATTTTTTACAGAAGGTGTGCGTCATGTGTTCTCATTGAGAAGGTAAGGGTTAAAGTCGTTCATGTAGAATATATGTTACTAACTTTATTATTTTATGCTTTTTCTGCTAATTTGTGCCTTTCGTACCTATCCTGATGTGTAGAATATGAAATCAACATATTTTGTTCTGACATCGAAAATATATATACAGGGTGCATCCAAATAAACCGTTGCACAAGACAAGATAACACTTCGATTTCAGAAAAATATAAAACTTTCATATAATTAGGTAGTTTCTCTTTGTGTTACGTAAACATACACATATGTGATTTTCGAGTGTCATATGCAAGCAACCTAGTGGTGTGTCAGTGTAAGGAAGTGCAGTGAAATGTGTGTTATTTTGAAAAAAAACAGTAAAGTAGAACCAAACATGGTAGAGAATAAGGAACTTTGTTTCAGGCATAGGGACCCGGGTTTGCGACCGCGATGAGACAAGTGCATGTGCTCGAGTTTGAGCTTTATTTCGTGAAAATATGTTAAATGGTTCTTAAGATATAGACCAAAACAGATTATAATACACAACAATTCTCAACAATTTGATATGTAAATAATGACATATAATATATTGTTAGGCGGTTGCCAGCCAACATTTTTACGAAAAATAAAGAAATTATAGGAAAAATGAATAACTCAGTGGTAAATGGAGTCAATTTTTTACAGAAGGTGTGCGTCATGTGTTCTCATTGAGAAGGTAAGGGTTAAAGTCGTTCATGTAGAATATATGTTGCTAACTTCATTATTTTATGCTTTTTCTGCTAATTTGTGCCTTTCGTACCTATCCTGATGTGTAGAATATGAAATCAACATATTTTGTTCTGACATCGAAAATATATATACAGGGTGCATCAAAATAAACCGTTGCACAAGACAAGATAACACTTCGATTTCAAAAAATATAAAACTTTCATATAATTAGGTAGTTTCTCTTTGTGTTACATAAAAATACACATATGTGATCCTCGGGTGTCATATGAAAGCAAACTAGTGGTGTGTCAGTGTAGGGAAGTGCAGTGAAATATGTGTTATTTTGAAAAAACAGTAAAGTAGAACCAAACATTGTAGAGAATAAGGAACTTTGTTTCAGCCATAGGGACCCGGGTTTGCGACCACGATGAGACAGGTGCATGTACTCGAGTTTGAGCTTTATTTCGTGAAAATATGTTAAATGGTTCTTAAGATATAGACCAAAACAGATTATAATACACGACAATTCTCAACAATTCGATATGTACATAATGACATATAATGTATTGTTAGGCGGTTGCCAGCCAACATTTTTACGAAAAATAAAGAAATTATAGGAAAAATGAATAACTCAGTGGTAAATGGAGTCAATTTTTTACAGAAGGTGTGCGTCATGTGTTCTCATTGAGAAGGTAAGGGTTAAAGTCGTTCATGTAGAATATATGTTACTAACTTCATTATTTTATGCTTTTTCTGCTAATTTGTGCCTCTCGTACCTATCCTGGTGTGTAGAATATGAAAACAATATATTTTGTTCTGACATCGAAAATATATATACAGGGTGCATCAAAATATACCGCTGCAGAAGACAAAATAACACTTCGATTTCAGAAAAATATGAGAGTTTGATATAATTAGGTAGTTTTTCTTTGTGTTACGTAAAAATACGCATATGTGATCCTCGGGTGTCATATGCAAGCAACCTAGTGGTGTGTCAGTGTAGGGAAATGCAGTGAAATATGCGTTATTTTGAAAAAAAGAATAAAGTAGTAACAAACATGGTAGAGAATAAGGTACTTTTTTTCAGCCATAGGGACCCTGTTTTGCGACCGCTATGAGGGAAGTGCTGGTACTCGAGTTTGAGCTTTATTTCGTGAAAATATGTTAAATGGTTCTTAAGATATAGACCAAAACACATTATTATACACGACAATTAGTAACAATTCAATATGCACATAATGACATATAATATATTGTTAGACGGTTGCCAGCCAACATTTTTACGTGAAATAAGAAAATTAAAACAAAATTGAATAGCTCCGTGGTAATTGGAAACAATTTTTGACAGAAGGTGTGCGTTATGTGATCTCATTGAAAAGGTAAGTGTTATAGTCGTTCATGTAGAATATATGTTTCTAACTTCATTATTTTATGCTTTTTCTGCTAATTTGTGCCTTTCGTACCTATCCTGATGTGTAGAATATGAAAACAACATATTTTGTTCTGACATCGAAAATATATATACAGGGTGCATCAAAATATACCGCTGCAGAAGACAAAATAACACTTAGATTTCAGAAAAAATATAAGTTTGATAGAATTAGGTAGTTTCTCTTTGTGTTACGTAAAAATACGCATATGTGATCCTCGGGTGTCATATGCAAGCAACCTAGTGGTGTGTCAGTGTAGGGAAATGCAGTGAAATATGCGTTATTTTGAAAAAAAGAATAAAGTAGTAACAAACATGGTAGAGAATAAGGTACTTTTTTTCAGCCATAGGGTCCCGGGTTTGCGACCGCTATGAGAGAAGTGCTGGTACTCGAGTTTGAGCTTTATTTCGTGAAAATATGTTAAATGGTTCTTAAGGTATAGACCAAAACAGATCATAATACACGACAATTCTCAACAAATCGATATGTACATAATGACTTTTAATATATTGTTAGGCGGTTGCCAGCCAACATTTTTACGAAAAATAAGGAAATTATAGGAAAAATGAATAACTCAGTGGTAAATGGAGTCAATTTTTTACAGAAGGTGTGCGTCATGTGATCTCATTGAGAAGGTAAGGGTTAAAGTCGTTCATGTAGAATATATGTTACTAACTTCATTATTTTATGCTTTTTCTGCTAATTTGTGCCTCTCGTACCTATCCTGGTGTGTAGAATATGAAAACAATATATTTTGTTCTGTCATCGAAAATATATATACAGGGTGCATCAAAATATACCGCTGCAGAAGACAAAATAACACTTCGATTTCAGAAAAATATGAGAGTTTGATATAATTAGGTAGTTTTTCTTTGTGTTACGTAAAAATACGCATATGTGATCCTCGGGTGTCATATGCAAGCAACCTAGTGGTCTGTCAGTGTAGGGAAAAGCAGTGAAATATGCGTTATTTTGAAAAAAAGAATAAAGTAGTAACAAACATGGTAGAGAATAAGGTACTTTTTTTCAGCCATAGGGACCCTGTTTTGCGACCGCTATGAGGGAAGTGCTGGTACTCGAGTTTGAGCTTTATTTCGTGAAAATATGTTAAATGGTTCTTAAGATATAGACCAAAACACATTATTATACACGACAATTAGTAACAATTCAATATGCACATAATGACATATAATATATTGTTAGACGGTTGCCAGCCAACATTTTTACGTGAAATAAGAAAATTAAAACAAAATTGAATAGCTCCGTGGTAATTGGAAACAATTTTTGACAGAAGGTGTGCGTTATGTGATCTCATTGAAAAGGTAAGTGTTATAGTCGTTCATGTAGAATATATGTTTCTAACTTCATTATTTTATGCTTTTTCTGCTAATTTGTGCCTTTCGTACCTATCCTGATGTGTAGAATATGAAAACAACATATTTTGTTCTGACATCGAAAATATATATACAGGGTGCATCAAAATATACCGCTGCAGAAGACAAAATAACACTTAGATTTCAGAAAAAATATAAGTTTGATAGAATTAGGTAGTTTCTCTTTGTGTTACGTAAAAATACGCATATGTGATCCTCGGGTGTCATATGCAAGCAACCTAGTGGTGTGTCAGTGTAGGGAAATGCAGTGAAATATGCGTTATTTTGAAAAAAAGAATAAAGTAGTAACAAACATGGTAGAGAATAAGGTACTTTTTTTCAGCCATAGGGTCCCGGGTTTGCGACCGCTATGAGAGAAGTGCTGGTACTCGAGTTTGAGCTTTATTTCGTGAAAATATGTTAAATGGTTCTTAAGATATAGACCAAAACACATTATTATACACGACAATTAGTAACAATTCAATATGCACATAATGACATATAATATATTGTTAGACGGTTGCCAGCCAACATTTGTACATGAAATAAGAAAATTAAAACAAAATTGAATAGCTCCGTGGTAATTGGAAACAATTTTTGACAGAAGGTGTGCGTCATGTGATCTCATTGAAAAGGTAAGGGTTATAGTCGTTCATGTAGAATATATGTTTCTAACTTCATTATTTTATGCTTTTTCTGCTAATTTGTGCCTTTCGTACCTATCCTGATGTGTAGAATATGAAAACTTTTATTTTTGTTCTAACATTGAAAATATATATACAGGGTGCATCAAAATAAACCGTTGCAGAAGACAAGATAACACTTCGATTTCAGAAAATCTTAAAAGTTTGATATAATTAGGTAGTTTCTCTTTGTGTTACGTAAAAATACACATATGTGATCCTCGGGTGTCATATGCAAGCAACCTAGTGGTCTGTCACTGTAGGGAAATGCAGTGAAATATGCGTGATTTTGAAAAAAAAGAATAAAGTAGTAACAAACATGGTAGAGAATAAGGTCCTTTTTTCAGCCGTAGGGACCTGGATTTGCGACCGCTATGAGAGAAGTGCTGGTACTCGAGTTTGAGCTTTATTTCGTGAAAATATGTTAAATGGTTCTTAAGGTATAGACCAAAACAGATCATAATACACGACAATTCTCAACAATTCGATATGTACATAATGACTTTTAATATATTGTTAGGCGGTTGCCAGCCAACATTTTTACGAAAAATAAGGAAATTATAGGAAAAATGAATAACTCAGTGGTAAATGGAGTCAATTTTTTACAGAAGGTGTGCGTCATGTGTTCTCATTGAGAAGGTAAGGGTTAAAGTCGTTCATGTAGAATATATGTTACTAACTTCATTATTTTATGCTTTTTCTGCTAATTTGTGCCTTTCGTACCTATCCTGATGTGTAGAATATGAAAAAAACATATTTTGTTCTGACATCGAAAATATATATACAGGGTGCATCAAAATAAACCGTTGCACAAGACAAGATAACACTTCCATTTCAAAAAATATAAAACTTTCATATAATTAGGTAGTTTCTCTTTGTGTTACGTAAAAATACACATATGTGATCCTCGGGTGTCATATGAAAGCAAACCAGTGGTGTGTCAGTGTAGGGAAGTGCAGTGAAATATGTGTTATTTTGAAAAAAACAGTAAAGTAGAACCAAACGTGGTAGAGAATAAGGAACTTTGTTTCAGCCATAGGGACCCGGGTTTGCGACCGCGATGAGACAAGTGCATGTACTCGAGTTTGAGCTTTATTTCGTGAAAATATGTTAAATGGTTCTTAAGATATAGACCAAAACAGATTATAATACACGACAATTCTCAACAATTCGATATGTACATAATGACATATAATATATTGTTAGGCGGTTGCCAGCCAACATTTTTACGAAAAATAAAGAAATTATAGGAAAAATGAATAACTCAGTGGTAAATGGAGTCAATTTTTTACAGAAGGTGTGCGTCATGTGTTCTCATTGAGAAGGTAAGGGTTGAAGTCGTTCATGTAGAATATATGTTACTAACTTCATTATTTTATGCTTTTTCTGCTAATTTGTGCCTTTCGTACCTATCCTGATGTGTAGAATATGAAATCAACATATTTTGTTCTGACATCGAAAATATATATACAGGGTGCATCAAAATAAACCGTTGCACAAGACAAGATAACACTTCGATTTCATAAAATATAAAACTTTCATATAATTAGGTAGTTTCTCTTTGTGTTACGTAAAAATACACATATGTGACCCTCGGGTGTCATATGAAAGCAAACTAGTGGTGTGTCAGTGTAAGGAAGTGCAGTGAAATGTGTGTTATTTTGAAAAAAACAGTAAAGTAGAACCAAACATGGTAGAGAATAAGGAACTTTGTTTCAGCCATAGGGACCCGGGTTTGCGACCGCGATGAGACAAGTGCATGTACTCGAGTTTGAGCTTTATTTCGTGAAAATATGTTAAATGGTTCTTAAGATATAGACCAAAACAGATTATAATACACGACAATTCTCAACAATTCAATATGCACATAATGACATATAATATATTGTTAGGCGGTTGCCAGCCAACATTTTTACGAAAAATAAAGAAATTATAGGAAAAATGAATAACTCAGTGGTAAATGGAGTCAATTTTTTACAGAAGGTGTGCGTCATGTGTTCTCATTGAGAAGGTAAGGGTTAAAGTCGTTCATGTAGAATATATGTTGCTAACTTCATTATTTTATGCTTTTTCTGCTAATTTGTGCCTTTCGTACCTATCCTGATGTGTAGAATATGAATTCAACATATTTTGTTCTGACATCGAAAATATATATACAGGGTGCATCAAAATAAACCGTTGCACAAGACAAGATAACACTTCGATTTCAAAAAATATAAAACTTTCATATAATTAGGTAGTTTCTCTTTGTGTTACATAAAAATACACATATGTGATCCTCGGGTGTCATATGAAAGCAAACTAGTGGTGTGTCAGTGTAGGGAAGTGCAGTGAAATATGTGTTATTTTGAAAAAACAGTAAAGTAGAACCAAACATTGTAGAGAATAAGGAACTTTGTTTCAGCCATAGGGACCCGGGTTTGCGACCACGATGAGACAAGTGCATGTACTCGAGTTTGAGCTTTATTTCGTGAAAATATGTTAAATGGTTCTTAAGATATAGACCAAAACAGATTATAATACACGACAATTCTCAACAATTCGATATGTACATAATGACATATAATGTATTGTTAGGCGGTTGCCAGCCAACATTTTTACGAAAAATAAAGAAATTATAGGAAAAATGAATAACTCAGTGGTAAATGGAGTCAATTTTTTACAGAAGGTGTGCGTCATGTGTTCTCATTGAGAAGGTAAGGGTTAAAGTCGTTCATGTAGAATATATGTTACTAACTTCATTATTTTATGCTTTTTCTGCTAATTTGTGCCTCTCGTACCTATCCTGGTGTGTAGAATATGAAAACAATATATTTTGTTCTGACATCGAAAATATATATACAGGGTGCATCAAAATATACCGCTGCAGAAGACAAAATAACACTTCGATTTCAGAAAAATATGAGAGTTTGATATAATTAGGTAGTTTTTCTTTGTGTTACGTAAAAATACGCATATGTGATCCTCGGGTGTCATATGCAAGCAACCTAGTGGTCTGTCAGTGTAGGGAAAAGCAGTGAAATATGCGTTATTTTGAAAAAAAGAATAAAGTAGTAACAAACATGGTAGAGAATAAGGTACTTTTTTTCAGCCATAGGGACCCTGTTTTGCGACCGCTATGAGGGAAGTGCTGGTACTCGAGTTTGAGCTTTATTTCGTGAAAATATGTTAAATGGTTCTTAAGATATAGACCAAAACACATTATTATACACGACAATTAGTAACAATTCAATATGCACATAATGACATATAATATATTGTTAGACGGTTGCCAGCCAACATTTTTACGTGAAATAAGAAAATTAAAACAAAATTGAATAGCTCCGTGGTAATTGGAAACAATTTTTGACAGAAGGTGTGCGTTATGTGATCTCATTGAAAAGGTAAGTGTTATAGTCGTTCATGTAGAATATATGTTTCTAACTTCATTATTTTATGCTTTTTCTGCTAATTTGTGCCTTTCGTACCTATCCTGATGTGTAGAATATGAAAACAACATATTTTGTTCTGACATCGAAAATATATATACAGGGTGCATCAAAATATACCGCTGCAGAAGACAAAATAACACTTAGATTTCAGAAAAAATATAAGTTTGATAGAATTAGGTAGTTTCTCTTTGTGTTACGTAAAAATACGCATATGTGATCCTCGGGTGTCATATGCAAGCAACCTAGTGGTGTGTCAGTGTAGGGAAATGCAGTGAAATATGCGTTATTTTGAAAAAAAGAATAAAGTAGTAACAAACATGGTAGAGAATAAGGTACTTTTTTTCAGCCATAGGGTCCCGGGTTTGCGACCGCTATGAGAGAAGTGCTGGTACTCGAGTTTGAGCTTTATTTCGTGAAAATATGTTAAATGGTTCTTAAGATATAGACCAAAACACATTATTATACACGACAATTAGTAACAATTCAATATGCACATAATGACATATAATATATTGTTAGACGGTTGCCAGCCAACATTTGTACATGAAATAAGAAAATTAAAACAAAATTGAATAGCTCCGTGGTAATTGGAAACAATTTTTGACAGAACGTGTGCGTCATGTGATCTCATTGAAAAGGTAAGGGTTATAGTCGTTCATGTAGAATATATGTTTCTAACTTCATTATTTTATGCTTTTTCTGCTAATTTGTGCCTTTCGTACCTATACTGATGTGTAGAATATGAAAACTTTTATTTTTGTTCTAACATTGAAAATATATATACAGGGTGCATCAAAATAAACCGTTGCAGAAGACAAGATAACACTTCGATTTCAGAAAATCTTAAAAGTTTGATATAATTAGGTAGTTTCTCTTTGTGTTACGTAAAAATACACATATGTGATCCTCGGGTGTCATATGCAAGCAACCTAGTGGTCTGTCAATGTAGGGAAATGCAGTGAAATATGCGTGATTTTGAAAAAAAAGAATAAAGTAGTAACAAACATGGTAGAGAATAAGGTCCTTTTTTCAGCCGTAGGGACCTGGATTTGCGACCGCTATGAGAGAAGTGCTGGTACTCGAGTTTGAGCTTTATTTCGTGAAAATATGTTAAATGGTTCTTAAGGTATAGACCAAAACAGATCATAATACACGACAATTCTCAACAATTCGATATGTACATAATGACTTTTAATATATTGTTAGGCGGTTGCCAGCCAACATTTTTACGAAAAATAAGGAAATTATAGGAGGAATGTATAACTCAGTGGCAATTGGAAGCAATTTTTGACAGAAGGTGTGCGTCATGTGATGTCATTGAGAAGGTAAGGGTTAAAGTCGTTCATGTAGAATATATGTTACTAACTTCATTATTTTATGCTTTTTCTGCTAATTTGTGCCTTTCGTACCTATCCTGATGTGTAGAATATGAAAAAAACATATTTTGTTCTGACATCGAAAATATATATACAGGGTGCATCAAAATAAACCGTTGCACAAGACAAGATAACACTTCGATTTCAAAAAATATAAAACTTTCATATAATTAGGTAGTTTCTCTTTGTGTTACGTAAAAATACACATATGTGATCCTCGGGTGTCATATGAAAGCAAACCAGTGGTGTGTCAGTGTAGGGAAGTGCAGTGAAATATGTGTTATTTTGAAAAAAAACAGTAAAGTAGAACCAAACGTTGTAGAGAATAAGGAACTTTGTTTCAGCCATAGGGACCCGGGTTTGCGACCGCGATGAGACAAGTGCATGTACTCGAGTTTGAGCTTTATTTCGTGAAAATATGTTAAATGGTTCTTAAGATATAGACCAAAACAGATTATAATACACGACAATTCTCAACAATTCGATATGTACATAATGACATATAATATATTGTTAGGCGGTTGCCAGCCAACATTTTTACGAAAAATAAAGAAATTATAGGAAAAATGAATAACTCAGTGGTAAATGGAGTCAATTTTTTTACAGAAGGTGTGCGTCATGTGTTCTCATTGAGAAGGTAAGGGTTAAAGTCGTTCATGTAGAATATATGTTACTAACTTCATTATTTTATGCTTTTTCTGCTAAGTTGTGCCTTTCGTACCTATCCTGATGTGTAGAATATGAAATCAACATATTTTGTTCTGACATCGAAAATATATATACAGGGTGCATCAAAATAAACCGTTGCACAAGACAAGATAACACTTCGATTTCATAAAATATAAAACTTTCATATAATTAGGTAGTTTCTCTTTGTGTTACGTAAAAATACACATATGTGACCCTCGGGTGTCATATGAAAGCAAACTAGTGGTGTGTCAGTGTAGGGAAGTGCAGTGAAATATGTGTCATTTTGAAAAAAACAGTAAAGTAGAACCAGACATGGTAGAGAATAAGGAACTTTGTTTCAGCCATAGGGACCCGGGTTTGCGACCGCGATGAGACAAGTGCATGTACTCGAGTTTGAGCTTTATTTCGTGAAAATATGTTAAATGGTTCTTAAGATATAGACCAAAACAGATTATAATACACGACAATTCTCAACAATTCGATATGTACATAATGACATATAATGTATTGTTAGGCGGTTCCCAGCCAACATTTTTAAGAAACATAAAGAAATTATAGGAAAAATGAATAACTCAGTGGTAAATGGAGTCAATTTTTTACAGAAGGTGTGCGTCATGTGTTCTCATTGAGAAGGTAAGGGTTAAAGTCGTTCATGTAGAATATATGTTGCTAACTTCATTATTTTATGCTTTTTCTGCTAATTTGTGCCTTTCGTACCTATCCTGATGTGTAGAATATGAATTCAACATATTTTGTTCTGACATCGAAAATATATATACAGGGTGCATCAAAATAAACCGTTGCACAAGACAAGATAACACTTCGATTTCAAAAAATATAAAACTTTCATATAATTAGGTAGTTTCTCTTTGTGTTACATAAAAATACACATATGTGATCCTCGGGTGTCATATGAAAGCAAACTAGTGGTGTGTCAGTGTAGGGAAGTGCAGTGAAATATGTGTTATTTTGAAAAAACAGTAAAGTAGAACCAAACATTGTAGAGAATAAGGAACTTTGTTTCAGCCATAGGGACCCGGGTTTGCGACCACGATGAGACAAGTGCATGTACTCGAGTTTGAGCTTTATTTCGTGAAAATATGTTAAATGGTTCTTAAGATATAGACCAAAACAGATTATAATACACGACAATTCTCAACAATTCGATATGTACATAATGACATATAATGTATTGTTAGGCGGTTGCCAGCCAACATTTTTACGAAAAATAAAGAAATTATAGGAAAAATGAATAACTCAGTGGTAAATGGAGTCAATTTTTTACAGAAGGTGTGCGTCATGTGTTCTCATTGAGAAGGTAAGGGTTAAAGTCGTTCATGTAGAATATATGTTACTAACTTCATTATTTTATGCTTTTTCTGCTAATTTGTGCCTCTCGTACCTATCCTGGTGTGTAGAATATGAAAACAATATATTTTGTTCTGACATCGAAAATATATATACAGGGTGCATCAAAATATACCGCTGCAGAAGACAAAATAACACTTCGATTTCAGAAAAATATGAGAGTTTGATATAATTAGGTAGTTTTTCTTTGTGTTACGTAAAAATACGCATATGTGATCCTCGGGTGTCATATGCAAGCAACCTAGTGGTCTGTCAGTGTAGGGAAAAGCAGTGAAATATGCGTTATTTTGAAAAAAAGAATAAAGTAGTAACAAACATGGTAGAGAATAAGGTACTTTTTTCAGCCATAGGGACCCTGTTTTGCGACCGCTATGAGGGAAGTGCTGGTACTCGAGTTTGAGCTTTATTTCGTGAAAATATGTTAAATGGTTCTTAAGATATAGACCAAAACACATTATTATACACGACAATTAGTAACAATTCAATATGCACATAATGACATATAATATATTGTTAGACGGTTGCCAGCCAACATTTTTACGTGAAATAAGAAAATTAAAACAAAATTGAATAGCTCCGTGGTAATTGGAAACAATTTTTGACAGAAGGTGTGCGTTATGTGATCTCATTGAAAAGGTAAGTGTTATAGTCGTTCATGTAGAATATATGTTTCTAACTTCATTATTTTATGCTTTTTCTGCTAATTTGTGCCTTTCGTACCTATCCTGATGTGTAGAATATGAAAACAACATATTTTGTTCTGACATCGAAAATATATATACAGGGTGCATCAAAATATACCGCTGCAGAAGACAAAATAACACTTAGATTTCAGAAAAAATATAAGTTTGATAGAATTAGGTAGTTTCTCTTTGTGTTACGTAAAAATACGCATATGTGATCCTCGGGTGTCATATGCAAGCAACCTAGTGGTGTGTCAGTGTAGGGAAATGCAGTGAAATATGCGTTATTTTGAAAAAAAGAATAAAGTAGTAACAAACATGGTAGAGAATAAGGTACTTTTTTTCAGCCATAGGGTCCCGGGTTTGCGACCGCTATGAGAGAAGTGCTGGTACTCGAGTTTGAGCTTTATTTCGTGAAAATATGTTAAATGGTTCTTAAGATATAGACCAAAACACATTATTATACACGACAATTAGTAACAATTCAATATGCACATAATGACATATAATATATTGTTAGACGGTTGCCAGCCAACATTTGTACATGAAATAAGAAAATTAAAACAAAATTGAATAGCTCCGTGGTAATTGGAAACAATTTTTGACAGAAGGTGTGCGTCATGTGATCTCATTGAAAAGGTAAGGGTTATAGTCGTTCATGTAGAATATATGTTTCTAACTTCATTATTTTATGCTTTTTCTGCTAATTTGTGCCTTTCGTACCTATCCTGATGTGTAGAATATGAAAACTTTTATTTTTGTTCTAACATTGAAAATATATATACAGGGTGCATCAAAATAAACCGTTGCAGAAGACAAGATAACACTTCGATGTCAGAAAATCTTAAAAGTTTGATATAATTAGGTAGTTTCTCTTTGTGTTACGTAAAAATACACATATGTGATCCTCGGGTGTCATATGCTAGCAACCTAGTGGTCTGTCACTGTAGGGAAATGCAGTGAAATATGCGTGATTTTGAAAAAAAAGAATAAAGTAGTAACAAACATGGTAGAGAATAAGGTCCTTTTTTCAGCCGTAGGGACCTGGATTTGCGACCGCTATGAGAGAAGTGCTGGTACTCGAGTTTGAGCTTTATTTCGTGAAAATATGTTAAATGGTTCTTAAGATATAGACCAAAACAGATTATAATACACGACAATTCTCAACAATTCGATATGTACATAAAGACATATAATATATTGTTAGGCGGTTGCCAGCCAACATTTTTACGAAAAATAAAGAAATTATAGGAAAAATGAATAACTCAGTGGTAAATGGAGTCAATTTTTTACAGAAGGTGTGCGTCATGTGTTCTCATTGAGAAGGTAAGGGTTAAAGTCGTTCATGTAGAATATATGTTACTAACTTCATTATTTTATGCTTTTTCTGCTAAGTTGTGCCTTTCGTACCTATCGTGATGTGTAGAATATGAAATCAACATATTTTGTTCTGACATCGAAAATATATATACAGGGTGCATCAAAATAAACCGTTGCACAAGACAAGATAACACTTCGATTTCATAAAATATAAAACTTTCATATAATTAGGTAGTTTCTCTTTGTGTTACGTAAAAATACACATATGTGACCCTCGGGTGTCATATGAAAGCAAACTAGTGGTGTGTCAGTGTAGGGAAGTGCAGTGAAATATGTGTCATTTTGAAAAAAACAGTAAAGTAGAACCAGACATGGTAGAGAATAAGGAACTTTGTTTCAGCCATAGGGACCCGGGTTTGCGACCGCGATGAGACAAGTGCATGTACTCGAGTTTGAGCTTTATTTCGTGAAAATATGTTAAATGGTTCTTAAGATATAGACCAAAACAGATTATAATACACGACAATTCTCAACAATTCGATATCTACATAATGACATATAATGTATTGTTAGGCGGTTGCCAGCCAACATTTTTACGAAAAATAAAGAAATTATAGGAAAAATGAATAACTCAGTGGTAAATGGAGTCAATTTTTTACAGAAGGTGTGCGTCATGTGTTCTCATTGAGAAGGTAAGGGTTAAAGTCGTTCATGTAGAATATATGTTGCTAACTTCATTATTTTATGCTTTCTCTGCTAATTTGTGCCTTTCGTACCTATCCTGATGTGTAGAATATGAAATCAACATATTTTGTTCTGACATCGAAAATATATATACATGGTGCATCAAAATAAACCGTTGCACAAGACAAGATAACACTTCGATTTCAAAAAATATAAAACTTTCATATAATTAGGTAGTTTCTCTTTGTGTTACATAAAAATACACATATGTGATCCTCGGGTGTCATATGAAAGCAAACTAGTGGTGTGTCAGTGTAGGGAAGTGCAGTGAAATATGTGTTATTTTGAAAAAACAGTTAAGTAGAACCAAACATTGTAGAGAATAAGGAACTTTGTTTCAGCTATAGGGACCCGGGTTTGCGACCACGATGAGACAAGTGCATGTACTAGAGTTTGAGCTTTATTTCGTGAAAATATGTTAAATGGTTCTTAAGATATAGACCAAAACAGATTATAATACACGACAATTCTCAACAATTCGATATGTACATAATGACATATAATGTATTGTTAGGCGGTTGCCGGCCAACATTTTTACGAAAAATAAAGAAATTATAGGAAAAATGAATAACTCAGTGGTAAATGGAGTCAATTTTTTACAGAAGGTGTGCGTCATGTGTTCTCATTGAGAAGGTAAGGGTTAAAGTCGTTCATGTAGAATATATGTTACTAACTTCATTATTTTATGCTTTTTCTGCTAATTTGTGCCTCTCGTACCTATCCTGGTGTGTAGAATATGAAAACAATATATTTTGTTCTGACATCGAAAATATATATACAGGGTGCATCAAAATATACCGCTGCAGAAGACAAAATAACACTTCGATTTCAGAAAAATATGAGAGTTTGATATAATTAGGTAGTTTCTCTTTGTGTTACGTAAAAATACGCATATGTGGTCCTCGGGTGTCATATGCAAGCAACCTAGTGGTGTGTCAGTGTAGGGAAATGCAGTGAAATATGCGTTATTTTGAAAAAAAGAATAAAGTAGTAACAAACATGGTAGAGAATAAGGTACTTTTTTTCAGCCATAGGGACCCTGTTTTGCGACCGCTATGAGGGAAGTGCTGGTACTCGAGTTTGAGCTTTATTTCGTGAAAATATGTTAAATGGTTCTTAAGATATAGACCAAAACACATTATTATACACGACAATTAGTAACAATTCAATATGCACATAATGACATATAATATATTGTTAGACGGTTGCCAGCCAACATTTTTACGTGAAATAAGAAAATTAAAACAAAATTGAATAGCTCCGTGGTAATTGGAAACAATTTTTGACAGAAGGTGTGCGTTATGTGATCTCATTGAAAAGGTAAGTGTTATAGTCGTTCATGTAGAATATATGTTTCTAACTTCATTATTTTATGCTTTTTCTGCTAATTTGTGCCTTTCGTACCTATCCTGATGTGTAGAATATGAAAACAACATATTTTGTTCTGACATCGAAAATATATATACAGGGTGCATCAAAATAAACCGTTGCACAAGACAAGATAACACTTCGATTTCATAAAATATAAAACTTTCATATAATTAGGAAGTTTCTCTTTGTGTTACGTAAAAATACACATATGTGACCCTCGGGTGTCATATGAAAGCAAACGAGTGGTGTGTCAGTGTAGGGAAGTGCAGTGAAATATGTGTTATTTTGAAAAAAACAGTAAAGTAGAACCAAACATGGTAGAGAATAAGGAACTTTGTTTCAGCCATAGGGACCCGGGTTTGCGACCGCGATGAGACAAGTGCATGTACTCGAGTTTGAGCTTTATTTCGTGAAAATATGTTAAATGGTTCTTAAGATATAGACCAAAACATATTATAATACACGACAATTCTCAACAATTCGATATGTACATAATGACATATAATATATTGTTAGGCGGTTGCCTGCCAACCTTTTTACGCAAAATAAGGACATTATAGGAAGAATGAATGACTCAGTGGTAAATGGAGTCAATTTTTCACAGAAGGTGTGCGTCATGTGTTCTCATTGAGAAGGTAAGGGTTAAAGTCGTTCATGTAGAATATATGTTTCTAACTTCATTATTTTATGCTTTTTCTGCTAATTTTTGCCTTTCGTACCTATCCTGATGTGTAGAATATGAAATCAACATATTTTGTTCTGACATCGAAAATATATATACAGGGTGCATCAAAATAAACCGTTGCAGAAGACAAGATAACACTTCGATTTCAAAAAATATAAAACTTTCATATAATTAGGTAGTTTCTCTTTGTGTTACGTAAAAATACACATATGTGATCCTCGGGTGTCATATGAAAGCAAACTAGTGGTGTGTCAGTGTAGGGAAGTGCAGTGAAAAATGTGTTATTTTGAAAAAACAGTAAAGTAGAACCAAACATGGTAGAGAATAAGGAACTTTGTTTCAGCCATAGGGACCCGGGTTTGCGAGCACGATGAGACAAGTGCATGTACTCGAGTTTGAGCTTTATTTCGTGAAAATATGTTAAATGGTTCTTAAGATATAGACCAAAACAGATTATAATACACGACAATTCTCAACAATTCGATATGTACATAATGACATATAATATATTGTTAGGCGGTTGCCAGCCAACCTTTTTACGCAAAATAAGGACATTATAGGAAGAATGAATGACTCAGTGGTAAATGGAGTCAATTTTTCACAGAAGGTGTGCGTCATGTGTTCTCATTGAGAAGGTAAGGGTTAAAGTCGTTCATGTAGAATATATGTTTCTAACTTCATTATTTTATGCTTTTTCTGCTAATTTGTGCCTTTCGTACCTATCCTGATGTGTAGAATATGAAATCAACATATTTTGTTCTGACATCGAAAATATATATACAGGGTGCATCAAAATAAACCGTTGCACAAGACAAGATAACACTTCGATTTCAAAAAATATAAAACTTTCATATAATTAGGTAGTTTCTCTTTGTGTTACGTAAAAATACACATATGTGATCCTCGGGTGTCATATGAAAGCAAACTAGTGGTGTGTCAGTGTAGGGAAGTGCAGTGAAAAATGTGTTATTTTGAAAAAACAGTAAAGTAGAACCAAACATGGTAGAGAATAAGGAACTTTGTTTCAGCCATAGGGACCCGGGTTTGCGAGCACGATGAGACAAGTGCATGTACTCGAGTTTGAGCTTTATTTCGTGAAAATATGTTAAATGGTTCTTAAGATATAGACCAAAACAGATTATAATACACGACAATTCTCAACAATTCGATATGTACATAATGACATATAATGTATTGTTAGGCGGTTGCCAGCCAACATTTTTACGAAAAATAAAGAAATTATAGGAAAAATGAATAACTCAGTGGTAAATGGAGTCAATTTTTTACAGAAGGTGTGCGTCATGTGTTCTCATTGAGAAGGTAAGGGTTAAAGTCGTTCATGTAGAATATATGTTACTAACTTTATTATTTTATGCTTTTTCTGCTAATTTGTGCCTTTCGTACCTATCCTGATGTGTAGAATATGAAATCAACATATTTTGTTCTGACATCGAAAATATATATACAGGGTGCATCAAAATAAACCGTTGCACAAGACAAGATAACACTTCGATTTCAAAAAATATAAAACTTTCATATAATTAGGTAGTTTCTCTTTGTGTTACATAAAAATACACATATGTGACCCTCGGGTGTCATATGAAAGCAAACGAGTGGTGTGTCAGTGTAGGGAAGTGCAGTGAAATATGTGTTATTTTGAAAAAAACAGTAAAGTAGAACCAAACATGGTAGAGAATAAGGAACTTTGTTTCAGCCATAGGGACCCGGGTTTGCGACCGCGATGAGACAAGTGCATGTACTCGAGTTTGAGCTTTATTTCGTGAAAATATGTTAAATGGTTCTTAAGATATAGACCAAAACAGATTATAATACACGACAATTCTCAACAATTCGATATGTACATAATGACATATAATATATTGTTAGGCGGTTGCCAGCCAACCTTTTTACGCAAAATAAGGACATTATAGGAAGAATGAATGACTCAGTGGTAAATGGAGTCAATTTTTCACAGAAGGTGTGCGTCATGTGTTCTCATTGAGAAGGTAAGGGTTAAAGTCGTTCATGTAGAATATATGTTTCTAACTTCATTATTTTATGCTTTTTCTGCTAATTTGTGCCTTTCGTACCTATCCTGATGTGTAGAATATGAAATCAACATATTTTGTTCTGACATCGAAAACATATATACAGGGTGCATCAAAATAAACCGTTGCACAAGACAAGATAACACTTCGATTTCAAAAAATATAAAACTTTCATATAATTAGGTAGTTTCTCTTTGTGTTACGTAAAAATACACATATGTGATCCTCGGGTGTCATATGAAAGCAAACTAGTGGTGTGTCAGTGTAGGGAAGTGCAGTGAAAAATGTGTTATTTTGAAAAAACAGTAAAGTAGAACCAAACATGGTAGAGAATAAGGAACTTTGTTTCAGCCATAGGGACCCGGGTTTGCGAGCACGATGAGACAAGTGCATGTACTCGAGTTTGAGCTTTATTTCGTGAAAATATGTTAAATGGTTCTTAAGATATAGACCAAAACAGATTATAATACACGACAATTCTCAACAATTCGATATGTACATAATGACATATAATGTATTGTTAGGCGGTTGCCAGCCAACATTTTTACGAAAAATAAAGAAATTATAGGAAAAATGAATAACTCAGTGGTAAATGGAGTCAATTTTTTACAGAAGGTGTGCGTCATGTGTTCTCATTGAGAAGGTAAGGGTTAAAGTCGTTCATGTAGAATATATGTTACTAACTTTATTATTTTATGCTTTTTCTGCTAATTTGTGCCTTTCGTACCTATCCTGATGTGTAGAATATGAAATCAACATATTTTGTTCTGACATCGAAAATATATATACAGGGTGCATCAAAATAAACCGTTGCACAAGACAAGATAACACTTCGATTTCAAAAAATATAAAACTTTCATATAATTAGGTAGTTTCTCTTTGTGTTACGTAAAAATACACATATGTGATCCTCGGGTGTCATATGAAAGCAAACCAGTGTTGTGTCAGTGTAGGGAAGTGCAGTGAAATATGTGTTATTTTGAAAAAAACAGTAAAGTAGAACCAAACGTGGTAGAGAATAAGGAACTTTGTTTCAGCCATAGGGACCCGGGTTTGCGACCGCGATGAGACAAGTGCATGTACTCGAGTTTGAGCTTTATTTCGTGAAAATATGTTAAATGGTTCTTAAGATATAGACCAAAACAGATTATAATACACGACAATTCTCAACAATTCGATATGTACATAATGACATATAATATATTGTTAGGCGGTTGCCAGCCAACATTTTTACGAAAAATAAAGAAATTATAGGAAAAATGAATAACTCAGTGGTAAATGGAGTCAATTTTTTACAGAAGGTGTGCGTCATGTGTTCTCATTGAGAAGGTAAGGGTTAAAGTCGTTCATGTAGAATATATGTTACTAACTTCATTATTTTATGCTTTTTCTGCTAATTTGTGCCTTTCGTACCTATCCTGATGTGTAGAATATGAAATCAACATATTTTGTTCTGACATCGAAAATATATATACAGGGTGCATCAAAATAAACCGTTGCACAAGACAAGATAACACTTCGATTTCATAAAATATAAAACTTTCATATAATTAGGTAGTTTCTCTTTGTGTTACGTAAAAATACACATATGTGACCCTCGGGTGTCATATGAAAGCAAACTAGTGGTGTGTCAGTGTAAGGAAGTGCAGTGAAATGTGTGTTATTTTGAAAAAAACAGTAAAGTAGAACCAAACATGGTAGAGAATAAGGAACTTTGTTTCAGCCATAGGGACCCGGGTTTGCGACCGCGATGAGACAAGTGCATGTACTCGAGTTTGAGCTTTATTTCGTGAAAATATGTTAAATGGTTCTTAAGATATAGACCAAAACAGATTATAATACACAACAATTCTCAACATTTTGATATGTAAATAATGACATATAATATATTGTTAGGCGGTTGCCAGCCAACATTTTTACGAAAAATAAAGAAATTATAGGAAAAATGAATAACTCAGTGGTAAATGGAGTCAATTTTTTACAGAAGGTGTGCGTCATGTGTTCTCATTGAGAAGGTAAGGGTTAAAGTCGTTCATGTAGAATATATGTTGCTAACTTCATTATTTTATCCTTTTTCTGCTAATTTGTGCCTTTCGTACCTATCCTGATGTGTAGAATATGAAATCAACATATTTTGTTCTGACATCGAAAATATATATACAGGGTGCATCAAAATAAACCGTTGCACAAGACAAGATAACACTTCGATTTCAAAAAATATAAAACTTTCATATAATTAGGTAGTTTCTCTTTGTGTTACATAAAAATACACATATGTGATCCTCGGGTGTCATATGAAAGCAAACTAGTGGTGTGTCAGTGTAGGGAAGTGCAGTGAAATATGTGTTATTTTGAAAAAACAGTAAAGTAGAACCAAACATTGTAGAGAATAAGGAACTTTGTTTCAGCCATAGGGACCCGGGTTTGCGACCACGATGAGACAAGTGCATGTACTCGAGTTTGAGCTTTATTTCGTGAAAATATGTTAAATGGTTCTTAAGATATAGACCAAAACAGATTATAATACACGACAATTCTCAACAATTCGATATGTACATAATGACATATAATGTATTGTTAGGCGGTTGCCAGCCAACATTTTTACACAAAATAAAGAAATTATAGGAAAAATGAATAACTCAGTGGTAAATGGAGTCAATTTTTTACAGAAGGTGTGCGTCATGTGTTCTCATTGAGAAGGTAAGGGTTAAAGTTGTTCATGTAGAATATATGTTACTAACTTCATTATTTTATGCTTTTTCTGCTAATTTGTGCCTCTCGTACCTATCCTGGTGTGTAGAATATGAAAACAATATATTTTGTTCTGACATCGAAAATATATATACAGGGTGCATCAAAATATACCGCTGCAGAAGACAAAATAACACTTCGATTTCAGAAAAATATGAGAGTTTGATATAATTAGGTAGTTTTTCTTTGTGTTACGTAAAAATACGCATATGTGATCCTCGGGTGTCATATGCAAGCAACCTAGTGGTCTGTCAGTGTAGGGAAAAGCAGTGAAATATGCGTTATTTTGAAAAAAAGAATAAAGTAGTAACAAACATGGTAGAGAATAAGGTACTTTTTTTCAGCCATAGGGACCCTGTTTTGCGACCGCTATGAGGGAAGTGCTGGTACTCGAGTTTGAGCTTTATTTCGTGAAAATATGTTAAATGGTTCTTAAGATATAGACCAAAACACATTATTATACACGACAATTAGTAACAATTCAATATGCACATAATGACATATAATATATTGTTAGACGGTTGCCAGCCAACATTTTTACGTAAAATAAGAAAATTAAAACAAAATTGAATAGCTCCGTGGTAATTGGAAACAATTTTTCACAGAAGGTGTGCGTTATGTGATCTCATTGAAAAGGTAAGTGTTATAGTCGTTCATGTAGAATATATGTTTCTAACTTCATTATTTTATGCTTTTTCTGCTAATTTGTGCCTTTCGTACCTATCCTGATGTGTAGAATATGAAAACAACATATTTTGTTCTGACATCGAAAATATATATACAGGGTGCATCAAAATATACCGCTGCAGAAGACAAAATAACACTTAGATTTCAGAAAAAATATAAGTTTGATAGAATTAGGTAGTTTCTCTTTGTGTTACGTAAAAATACGCATATGTGATCCTCGGGTGTCATATGCAAGCAACCTAGTGGTGTGTCAGTGTAGGGAAATGCAGTGAAATATTCGTTATTTTGAAAAAAAGAATAAAGTAGTAACAAACATGGTAGAGAATAAGGTACTTTTTTTCCGCCATAGGGTCCCGGGTTTGCGACCGCTATGAGAGAAGTGCTGGTACTCGAGTTTGAGCTTTATTTCGTGAAAATATGTTAAATGGTTCTTAAGATATAGACCAAAACACATTATTATACACGACAATTAGTAACAATTCAATATGCACATAATGACATATAATATATTGTTAGACGGTTGCCAGCCAACATTTGTACATGAAATAAGAAAATTAAAACAAAATTGAATAGCTCCGTGGTAATTGGAAACAATTTTTGACAGAAGGTGTGCGTCATGTGATCTCATTGAAAAGGTAAGGGTTATAGTCGTTCATGTAGAATATATGTTTCTAACTTCATTATTTTATGCTTTTTCTGCTAATTTGTGCCTTTCGTACCTATCCTGATGTGTAGAATATGAAAACTTTTATTTTTGTTCTAACATTGAAAATATATATACAGGGTGCATCAAAATAAACCGTTGCAGAAGACAAGATAACACTTCGATTTCAGAAAATCTTAAAAGTTTGATATAATTAGGTAGTTTCTCTTTGTGTTACGTAAAAATACACATATGTGATCCTCGGGTGTCATATGCAAGCAACCTAGTGGTCTGTCACTGTAGGGAAATGCAGTGAAATATGCGTGATTTTGAAAAAAAAGAATAAAGTAGTAACAAACATGGTAGAGAATAAGGTCCTTTTTTCAGCCGTAGGGACCTGGATTTGCGACCGCAATGAGAGAAGTGCTGGTACTCGAGTTTGAGCTTTATTTCGTGAAAATGTGTTAAATGGTTCTTAAGGTATAGACCAAAACAGATCATAATACACGACAATTCTCAACAATTCGATATGTACATAATGACTTTTAATATATTGTTAGGCGGTTGCCAGCCAACATTTCTACGAAAAATAAGGAAATTATAGGAGGAATGTATAACTCAGTGGCAATTGGAAGCAATTTTTGACAGAAGGTGTGCGTCATGTGATGTCATTGAGAAGGTAAGGGTTAAAGTCGTTCATGTAGAATATATGTTACTAACTTCATTATTTTATGCTTTTTCTGCTAATTTGTGCCTTTCGAACCTATCCTGATGTGTAGAATATGAAAAAAACATATTTTGTTCTGACATCGAAAATATATATACAGGGTGCATCAAAATAAACCGTTGCACAAGACAAGATAACACTTCGATTTCAAAAAATATAAAACTTTCATATAATTAGGTAGTTTCTCTTTGTGTTACGTAAAAATACACATATGTGATCCTCGGGTGTCATATGAAAGCAAACCAGTGGTGTGTCAGTGTAGGGAAGTGCAGTGAAATATGTGTTATTTTGAAAAAAACAGTAAAGTAGAACCAAACGTTGTAGAGAATAAGGAACTTTGTTTCAGCCATAGGGACCCGGGTTTGCGACCGCGATGAGACAAGTGCATGTACTCGAGTTTGAGCTTTATTTCGTGAAAATATGTTAAATGGTTCTTAAGATATAGACCAAAACAGATTATAATACACGACAATTCTCAACAATTCGATATGTACATAATGACATATAATATATTGTTAGGCGGTTGCCAGCCAACATTTTTACGAAAAATAAAGAAATTATAGGAAAAATGAATAACTCAGTGGTAAATGGAGTCAATTTTTTACAGAAGGTGTGCGTCATGTGTTCTCATTGAGAAGGTAAGGGTTAAAGTCGTTCATGTAGAATATATGTTACTAACTTCATTATTTTATGCTTTTTCTGCTAATTTGTGCCTTTCGTACCTATCCTGATGTGTAGAATATGAAATCAACATATTTTGTTCTGACATCGAAAATATATATACAGGGTGCATCAAAATAAACCGTTGCACAAGACAAGATAACACTTCGATTTCATAAAATATAAAACTTTCATATAATTAGGTAGTTTCTCTTTGTGTTACGTAAAAATACACATATGTGACCCTCGGGTGTCATATGAAAGCAAACTAGTGGTGTGTCAGTGTAGGGAAGTGCAGTGAAATATGTGTCATTTTGAAAAAAACAGTAAAGTAGAACCAGACATGGTAGAGAATAAGGAACTTTGTTTCAGCCATAGGGACCCTGTTTTGCGACCGCTATGAGGGAAGTGCTGGTACTCGAGTTTGAGCTTTATTTCGTGAAAATATGTTAAATGGTTCTTAAGATATAGACCAAAACACATTATTATACACGACAATTAGTAACAATTCAATATGCACATAATGACATATAATATATTGTTAGACGGTTGCCAGCCAACATTTTTACGTAAAATAAGAAAATTAAAACAAAATTGAATAGCTCCGTGGTAATTGGAAACAATTTTTCACAGAAGGTGTGCGTTATGTGATCTCATTGAAAAGGTAAGTGTTATAGTCGTTCATGTAGAATATATGTTTCTAACTTCATTATTTTATGCTTTTTCTGCTAATTTGTGCCTTTCGTACCTATCCTGATGTGTAGAATATGAAAACAACATATTTTGTTCTGACATCGAAAATATATATACAGGGTGCATCAAAATATACCGCTGCAGAAGACAAAATAACACTTAGATTTCAGAAAAAATATAAGTTTGATAGAATTAGGTAGTTTCTCTTTGTGTTACGTAAAAATACGCATATGTGATCCTCGGGTGTCATATGCAAGCAACCTAGTGGTGTGTCAGTGTAGGGAAATGCAGTGAAATATTCGTTATTTTGAAAAAAAGAATAAAGTAGTAACAAACATGGTAGAGAATAAGGTACTTTTTTTCAGCCATAGGGTCCCGGGTTTGCGACCGCTATGAGAGAAGTGCTGGTACTCGAGTTTGAGCTTTATTTCGTGAAAATATGTTAAATGGTTCTTAAGATATAGACCAAAACACATTATTATACACGACAATTAGTAACAATTCAATATGCACATAATGACATATAATATATTGTTAGACGGTTGCCAGCCAACATTTGTACATGAAATAAGAAAATTAAAACAAAATTGAATAGCTCCGTGGTAATTGGAAACAATTTTTGACAGAAGGTGTGCGTCATGTGATCTCATTGAAAAGGTAAGGGTTATAGTCGTTCATGTAGAATATATGTTTCTAACTTCATTATTTTATGCTTTTTCTGCTAATTTGTGCCTTTCGTACCTATCCTGATGTGTAGAATATGAAAACTTTTATTTTTGTTCTAACATTGAAAATATATATACAGGGTGCATCAAAATAAACCGTTGCAGAAGACAAGATAACACTTCGATTTCAGAAAATCTTAAAAGTTTGATATAATTAGGTAGTTTCTCTTTGTGTTACGTAAAAATACACATATGTGATCCTCGGGTGTCATATGCAAGCAACCTAGTGGTCTGTCACTGTAGGGAAATGCAGTGAAATATGCGTGATTTTGAAAAAAAAGAATAAAGTAGTAACAAACATGGTAGAGAATAAGGTCCTTTTTTCAGCCGTAGGGACCTGGATTTGCGACCGCTATGAGAGAAGTGCTGGTACTCGAGTTTGAGCTTTATTTCGTGAAAATATGTTAAATGGTTCTTAAGGTATAGACCAAAACAGATCATAATACACGACAATTCTCAACAATTCGATATGTACATAATGACTTTTAATATATTGTTAGGCGGTTGCCAGCCAACATTTCTACGAAAAATAAGGAAATTATAGGAGGAATGTATAACTCAGTGGCAATTGGAAGCAATTTTTGACAGAAGGTGTGCGTCATGTGATGTCATTGAGAAGGTAAGGGTTAAAGTCGTTCATGTAGAATATATGTTACTAACTTCATTATTTTATGCTTTTTCTGCTAATTTGTGCCTTTCGAACCTATCCTGATGTGTAGAATATGAAAAAAACATATTTTGTTCTGACATCGAAAATATATATACAGGGTGCATCAAAATAAACCGTTGCACAAGACAAGATAACACTTCGATTTCAAAAAATATAAAACTTTCATATAATTAGGTAGTTTCTCTTTGTGTTACGTAAAAATACACATATGTGATCCTCGGGTGTCATATGAAAGCAAACCAGTGGTGTGTCAGTGTAGGGAAGTGCAGTGAAATATGTGTTATTTTGAAAAAAACAGTAAAGTAGAACCAAACGTTGTAGAGAATAAGGAACTTTGTTTCAGCCATAGGGACCCGGGTTTGCGACCGCGATGAGACAAGTGCATGTACTCGAGTTTGAGCTTTATTTCGTGAAAATATGTTAAATGGTTCTTAAGATATAGACCAAAACAGATTATAATACACGACAATTCTCAACAATTCGATATGTACATAATGACATATAATGTATTGTTAGGCGGTTGCCAGCCAACATTTTTACGAAAAATAAAGAAATTATAGGAAAAATGAATAACTCAGTGGTAAATGGAGTCAATTTTTTACAGAAGGTGTGCGTCATGTGTTCTCATTGAGAAGGTAAGGGTTAAAGTCGTTCATGTAGAATATATGTTGCTAACTTCATTATTTTATGCTTTTTCTGCTAATTTGTGCCTTTCGTACCTATCCTGATGTGTAGAATATGAATTCAACATATTTTGTTCTGACATCGAAAATATATATACAGGGTGCATCAAAATAAACGGTTGCACAAGACAAGATAACACTTCGATTTCAAAAAATATAAAACTTTCATATAATTAGGTAGTTTCTCTTTGTGTTACATAAAAATACACATATGTGATCCTCGGGTGTCATATGAAAGCAAACTAGTGGTGTGTCAGTGTAGGGAAGTGCAGTGAAATATGTGTTATTTTGAAAAAACAGTAAAGTAGAACCAAACATTGTAGAGAATAAGGAACTTTGTTTCAGCCATAGGGACCCGGGTTTGCGACCACGATGAGACAAGTGCATGTACTCGAGTTTGAGCTTTATTTCGTGAAAATATGTTAAATGGTTCTTAAGATATAGACCAAAACAGATTATAATACACGACAATTCTCAACAATTCGATATGTACATAATGACATATAATGTATTGTTAGGCGGTTGCCAGCCAACATTTTTACGAAAAATAAAGAAATTATAGGAAAAATGAATAACTCAGTGGTAAATGGAGTCAATTTTTTACAGAAGGTGTGCGTCATGTGTTCTCATTGAGAAGGTAAGGGTTAAAGTCGTTCATGTAGAATATATGTTACTAACTTCATTATTTTATGCTTTTTCTGCTAATTTGTGCCTCTCGTACCTATCCTGGTGTGTAGAATATGAAAACAATATATTTTGTTCAGACATCGAAAATATATATACAGGGTGCATCAAAATATACCGCTGCAGAAGACAAAATAACACTTCGATTTCAGAAAAATATGAGAGTTTGATATAATTAGGTAGTTTTTCTTTGTGTTACGTAAAAATACGCATATGTGATCCTCGGGTGTCATATGCAAGCAACCTAGTGGTCTGTCAGTGTAGGGAAAAGCAGTGAAATATGCGTTATTTTGAAAAAAAGAATAAAGTAGTAACAAACATGGTAGAGTATAAGGTACTTTTTTTCAGCCATAGGGACCCTGTTTTGCGACCGCTATGAGGGAAGTGCTGGTACTCGAGTTTGAGCTTTATTTCGTGAAAATATGTTAAATGGTTCTTAAGATATAGACCAAAACACATTATTATACACGACAATTAGTAACAATTCAATATGCACATAATGACATATAATATATTGTTAGACGGTTGCCAGCCAACATTTTTACGTGAAATAAGAAAATTAAAACAAAATTGAATAGCTCCGTGGTAATTGGAAACAATTTTTGACAGAAGGTGTGCGTTATGTGATCTCATTGAAAAGGTAAGTGTTATAGTCGTTCATGTAGAATATATGTTTCTAACTTCATTATTTTATGCTTTTTCTGCTAATTTGTGCCTTTCGTACCTATCCTGATGTGTAGAATATGAAAACAACATATTTTGTTCTGACATCGAAAATATATATACAGGGTGCATCAAAATATACCGCTGCAGAAGACAAAATAACACTTAGATTTCAGAAAAAATATAAGTTTGATAGAATTAGGTAGTTTCTCTTTGTGTTACGTAAAAATACGCATATGTGATCCTCGGGTGTCATATGCAAGCAACCTAGTGGTGTGTCAATGTAGGGAAATGCAGTGAAATATGCGTTATTTTGAAAAAAAGAATAAAGTAGTAACAAACATGGTAGAGAATAAGGTACTTTTTTTCAGCCATAGGGTCCCGGGTTTGCGACCGCTATGAGAGAAGTGCTGGTACTCGAGTTTGAGCTTTATTTCGTGAAAATATGTTAAATGGTTCTTAAGATATAGACCAAAACACATTATTATACACGACAATTAGTAACAATTCAATATGCACATAATGACATATAATATATTGTTAGACGGTTGCCAGCCAACATTTGTACATGAAATAAGAAAATTAAAACAAAATTGAATAGCTCCGTGGTAATTGGAAACAATTTTTGACAGAAGGTGTGCGTCATGTGATCTCATTGAAAAGGTAAGGGTTATAGTCGTTTATGTAGAATATATGTTTCTAACTTCATTATTTTATGCTTTTTCTGCTAATTTGTGCCTTTCGTACCTATCCTGATGTGTAGAATATGAAAACTTTTATTTTTGTTCTAACATTGAAAATATATATACAGGGTGCATCAAAATAAACCGTTGCAGAAGACAAGATAACACTTCGATTTCAGAAAATCTTAAAAGTTTGATATAATTAGGTAGTTTCTCTTTGTGTTACGTAAAAATACACATATGTGATCCTCGGGTGTCATATGCAAGCAACCTAGTGGTCTGTCACTGTAGGGAAATGCAGTGAAATATGCGTGATTTTGAAAAAAAAGAATAAAGTAGTAACAAACATGGTAGAGAATAAGGTCTTTTTTCAGCCGTAGGGACCTGGATTTGCGACCGCTATGAGAGAAGTGCTGGTACTCGAGTTTGAGCTTTATTTCGTGAAAATATGTTAAATGGTTCTTAAGGTATAGACCAAAACAGATCATAATACACGACAATTCTCAACAATTCGATATGTACATAATGACTTTTAATATATTGTTAGGCGGTTGCCAGCCAACATTTTTACGAAAAATAAGGAAATTATAGGAAGAATGTATAACTCAGTGGCTATTGGAAGCAATTTTTGACAGAAGGTGTGCGTCATGTGATGTCATTGAGAAGGTAAGGGTTAAAGTCGTTCATGTAGAATATATGTTACTAACTTCATTATTTTATGCTTTTTCTGCTAATTTGTGCCTTTCGTACCTATCCTGATGTGTAGAATATGAAAAAAACATATTTTGTTCTGACATCGAAAATATATATACAGGGTGCATCAAAATAAACCGTTGCACAAGACAAGATAACACTTCGATTTCAAAAAATATAAAACTTTCATATAATTAGGTAGTTTCTCTTTGTGTTACGTAAAAATACACATATGTGATCCTCGGGTGTCATATGAAAGCAAACCAGTGGTGTGTCAGTGTAGGGAAGTGCAGTGAAATATGTGTTATTTTGAAAAAAACAGTAAAGTAGAACCAAACGTTGTAGAGAATAAGGAACTTTGTTTCAGCCATAGGGACCCGGGTTTGCGACCGCGATGAGACAAGTGCATGTACTCGAGTTTGAGCTTTATTTCTTGAAAATATGTTAAATGGTTCTTAAGATATAGACCAAAACAGATTATAATACACGACAATTCTCAACAATTCGATATGTACATAATGACATATAATATATTGTTAGGCGGTTGCCAGCCAACATTTTTACGAAAAATAAAGAAATTATAGGAAAAATGAATAACTCAGTGGTAAATGGAGTCAATTTTTTACAGAAGGTGTGCGTCATGTGTTCTCATTGAGAAGGTAAGGGTTAAAGTCGTTCATGTAGAATATATGTTACTAACTTCATTATTTTATGCTTTTTCTGCTAAGTTGTGCCTTTCGTACCTATCCTGATGTGTAGAATATGAAATCAACATATTTTGTTCTGACATCGAAAATATATATACAGGGTGCATCAAAATAAACGGTTGCACAAGACAAGATAACACTTCGATTTCATAAAATATAAAACTTTCATATAATTAGGTAGTTTCTCTTTGTGTTACGTAAAAATACACATATGTGACCCTCGGGTGTCATATGAAAGCAAACTAGTGGTGTGTCAGTGTAGGGAAGTGCAGTGAAATATGTGTCATTTTGAAAAAAACAGTAAAGTAGAACCAGACATGGTAGAGAATAAGGAACTTTGTTTCAGCCATAGGGACCCGGGTTTGCGACCGCGATGAGACAAGTGCATGTACTCGAGTTTGAGCTTTATTTCGTGAAAATATGTTAAATGGTTCTTAAGATATAGACCAAAACAGATTATAATACACGACAATTCTCAACAATTCGATATCTACATAATGACATATAATGTATTGTTAGGCGGTTGCCGGCCAACATTTTTACGAAAAATAAAGAAATTATAGGAAAAATGAATAACTCAGTGGTAAATGGAGTCAATTTTTTACAGAAGGTGTGCGTCATGTGTTCTCATTGAGAAGGTAAGGGTTAAAGTCGTTCATGTAGAATATATGTTACTAACTTCATTATTTTATGCTTTTTCTGCTAATTTGTGCCTCTCGTACCTATCCTGGTGTGTAGAATATGAAAACAATATATTTTGTTCTGACATCGAAAATATATATACAGGGTGCATCAAAATATACCGCTGCAGAAGACAAAATAACACTTCGATTTCAGAAAAATATGAGAGTTTGATATAATTAGGTAGTTTTTCTTTGTGTTACGTAAAAATACGCATATGTGATCCTCGGGTGTCATATGCAAGCAACCTAGTGGTGTGTCAGTGTAGGGAAATGCAGTGAAATATGCGTTATTTTGAAAAAAAGAATAAAGTAGTAACAAACATGGTAGAGAATAAGGTACTTTTTTTCAGCCATAGGGACCCTGTTTTGCGACCGCTATGAGGGAAGTGCTGGTACTCGAGTTTGAGCTTTATTTCGTGAAAATATGTTAAATGGTTCTTAAGATATAGACCAAAACACATTATTATACACGACAATTAGTAACAATTCAATATGCACATAATGACATATAATATATTGTTAGACGGTTGCCAGCCAACATTTTTACGTGAAATAAGAAAATTAAAACAAAATTGAATAGCTCCGTGGTAATTGGAAACAATTTTTGACAGAAGGTGTGCGTTATGTGATCTCATTGAAAAGGTAAGTGTTATAGTCGTTCATGTAGAATATATGTTTCTAACTTCATTATTTTATGCTTTTTCTGCTAATTTGTGCCTTTCGTACCTATCCTGATGTGTAGAATATGAAAACAACATATTTTGTTCTGACATCGAAAATATATATACAGGGTGCATCAAAATATACCGCTGCAGAAGACAAAATAACACTTAGATTTCAGAAAAAATATAAGTTTGATAGAATTAGGTAGTTTCTCTTTGTGTTACGTAAAAATACGCATATGTGATCCTCGGGTGTCATATGCAAGCAACCTAGTGGTGTGTCAGTGTAGGGAAATGCAGTGAAATATGCGTTATTTTGAAAAAAAGAATAAAGTAGTAACAAACATGGTAGAGAATAAGGTACTTTTTTTCAGCCATAGGGTCCCGGGTTTGCGACCGCTATGAGAGAAGTGCATGTACTCGAGTTTGAGCTTTATTTCGTGAAAATATGTTAAATGGTTCTTAAGATATAGACCAAAACACATTATTATACACGACAATTAGTAACAATTCAATATGCACATAATGACATATAATATATTGTTAGACGGTTGCCAGCCAACATTTTTACATGAAATAAGAAAATTAAAACAAAATTGAATAGCTCCGTGGTAATTGGAAACAATTTTTGACAGAAGGTGTGCGTCATGTGATCTCATTGAAAAGGTAAGGGTTATAGTCGTTCATGTAGAATATATGTTTCTAACTTCATTATTTTATGCTTTTTCTGCTAATTTGTGCCTTTCGTACCTATCCTGATGTGTAGAATATGAAAACTTTTATTTTTGTTCTAACATTGAAAATATATATACAGGGTGCATCAAAATAAACCGTTGCAGAAGACAAGATAACACTTCGATTTCAGAAAATCTTAAAAGTTTGATATAATTAGGTAGTTTCTCTTTGTGTTACGTAAAAATACACATATGTGATCCTCGGGTGTCATATGCAAGCAACCTAGTGGTCTGTCAGTGTAGGGAAATGCAGTGAAATATGCGTGATTTTGAAAAAAAAGAATAAAGTAGTAACAAACATGGTAGAGAATAAGGTCCTTTTTTCAGCCGTAGGGACCTGGATTTGCGACCGCTATGAGAGAAGTGCTGGTACTCGAGTTTGAGCTTTATTTCGTGAAAATGTGTTAAATGGTTCTTAAGGTATAGACCAAAACAGATCATAATACACGACAATTCTCAACAATTCGATATGTACATAATGACTTTTAATATATTGTTAGGCGGTTGCCAGCCAACATTTTTACGAAAAATAAGGAAATTATAGGAAGAATGTATAACTCAGTGGCAATTGGAAGCAATTTTTGACAGAAGGTGTGCGTCATGTGATGTCATTGAGAAGGTAAGGGTTAAAGTCGTTCATGTAGAATATATGTTACTAACTTCATTTTTTTATGCTTTTTCTGCTAATTTGTGCCTTTCGTACCTATCCTGATGTGTAGAATATGAAAAAAACATATTTTGTTCTGACATCGAAAATATATATACAGGGTGCATCAAAATAAACCGTTGCACAAGACAAGATAACACTTCGATTTCAAAAAATATAAAACTTTCATATAATTAGGTAGTTTCTCTTTGTGTTACGTAAAAATACACATATGTGATCCTCGGGTGTCATATGAAAGCAAACCAGTGGTGTGTCAGTGTAGGGAAGTGCAGTGAAATATGTGTTATTTTGAAAAAAACAGTAAAGTAGAACCAAACGTGGTAGAGAATAAGGAACTTTGTTTCAGCCATAGGGACCCGGGTTTGCGACCGCTATGAGACAAGTGCATGTACTCGAGTTTGAGCTTTATTTCGTGAAAATATGTTAAATGGTTCTTAAGATATAGACCAAAACAGATTATAATACACGACAATTCTCAACAATTCGATATGTACATAATGACATATAATATATTGTTAGGCGGTTGCCAGCCAACATTTTTACGAAAAATAAAGAAATTATAGGAAAAATGAATAACTCAGTGGTAAATGGAGTCAATTTTTTACAGAAGGTGTGCGTCATGTGTTCTCATTGAGAAGGTAAGGGTTAAAGTCGTTCATGTAGAATATATGTTACTAACTTCATTATTTTATGCTTTTTCTGCTAATTTGTGCCTTTCGTACCTATCCTGATGTGTAGAATATGAAATCAACATATTTTGTTCTGACATCGAAAATATATATACAGGGTGCATCCAAATAAACCGTTGCACAAGACAAGATAACACATCGATTTCAGAAAAATATAAAACTTTCATATAATTAGGTAGTTTCTCTTTGTGTTACGTAAAAATACACATATGTGACCCTCGGGTGTCATATGAAAGCAAACTAGTGGTGTGTCAGTGTAAGGAAGTGCAGTGAAATGTGTGTTATTTTGAAAAAAACAGTAAAGTAGAACCAAACATGGTAGAGAATAAGGAACTTTATTTCAGCCATAGGGACCCGGGTTTGCGACCGCGATGAGACAAGTGCATGTACTCGAGTTTGAGCTTAATTTCGTGAAAATATGTTAAATGGTTCTTAAGATATAGACCAAAACAGATTATAATACACAACAATTCTCAACAATTTGATATGTAAATAATGACATATAATATATTGTTAGGCGGTTGCCAGCCAACATTTTTACGAAAAATAAAGAAATTATAGGAAAAATGAATAACTCAGTGGTAAACGGAGTCAATTTTTTACAGAAAGTGTGCGTCATGTGTTCTCATTGAGAAGGTAAGGGTTAAAGTCGTTCATGTAGAATATATGTTGCTAACTTCATTATTTCATCCTTTTTCTGCTAATTTGTGCCTTTCGTACCTATCCTGATGTGTAGAATATGAAATCAACATATTTTGTTCTGACATCGAAAATATATATACAGGGTGCATCAAAATAAACCGTTGCACAAGACAAGATAACACTTCGATTTCAAAAAATATAAAACTTTCATATAATTAGGTAGTTTCTCTTTGTGTTACATAAAAATACACATATGTGATCCTCGGGTGTCATATGAAAGCAAAGTAGTGGTGTGTCAGTGTAGGGAAGTGCAGTGAAATATGTGTTATTTTGAAAAAACAGTAAAGTAGAACCAAACATTGTAGAGAATAAGGAACTTTGTTTCAGCCATAGGGACCCGGGTTTGCGACCACGATGAGACAAGTGCATGTACTCGAGTTTGAGCTTTATTTCGTGAAAATATGTTAAATGGTTCTTAAGATATAGACCAAAACAGATTATAATACACGACAATTCTCAACAATTCGATATGTACATAATGACATATAATGTATTGTTAGGCGGTTGCCAGCCAACATTTTTACGAAAAATAAAGAAATTATAGGAAAAATGAATAACTCAGTGGTAAATGGAGTCAATTTTTTACAGAAGGTGTGCGTCATGTGTTCTCATTGAGAAGGTAAGGGTTAAAGTCTTTCATGTAGAATATATGTTACTAACTTCATTATTTTATGCTTTTTCTGCTAATTTGTGCCTCTCGTACCTATCCTGGTGTGTAGAATATGAAAACAATATATTTTGTTCTGACATCGAAAATATATATACAGGGTGCATCAAAATATACCGCTGCAGAAGACAAAATAACACTTCGATTTCAGAAAAATATGAGAGTTTGATATAATTAGGTAGTTTTTCTTTGTGTTACGTAAAAATACGCATATGTGATCCTCGGGTGTCATATGCAAGCAACCTAGTGGTCTGTCAGTGTAGGGAAAAGCAGTGAAATATGCGTTATTTTGAAAAAAAGAATAAAGTAGTAACAAACATGGTAGAGAATGAGGTACTTTTTTTCAGCCATAGGGACCCTGTTTTGCGACCGCTATGAGGGAAGTGCTGGTACTCGAGTTTGAGCTTTATTTCGTGAAAATATGTTAAATGGTTCTTAAGATATAGACCAAAACACATTATTATACACGACAATTAGTAACAATTCAATATGCACATAATGACATATAATATATTGTTAGACGGTTGCCAGCCAACATTTTTACGTGAAATAAGAAAATTAAAACAAAATTGAATAGCTCCGTGGTAATTGGAAACAATTTTTGACAGAAGGTGTGCGTTATGTGATCTCATTGAAAAGGTAAGTGTTATAGTCGTTCATGTAGAATATATGTTTCTAACTTCATTATTTTATGCTTTTTCTGCTAATTTGTGCCTTTCGTACCTATCCTGATGTGTAGAATATGAAAACAACATATTTTGTTCTGACATCGAAAATATATATACAGGGTGCATCAAAATATACCGCTGCAGAAGACAAAATAACACTTAGATTTCAGAAAAAATATAAGTTTGATAGAATTAGGTAGTTTCTCTTTGTGTTACGTAAAAATACGCATATGTGATCCTCGGGTGTCATATGCAAGCAACCTAGTGGTGTGTCAGTGTAGGGAAATGCAGTGAAATATGCGTTATTTTGAATAAAAGAATAAAGTAGTAAAAAACATGGTAGAGAATAAGGTACTTTTTTTCAGCCATAGGGTCCCGGGTTTGCGACCGCTATGAGAGAAGTGCTGGTACTCGAGTTTGAGCTTTATTTCGTGAAAATATGTTAAATGGTTCTTAAGATATAGACCAAAACACATTATTATACACGACAATTAGTAACAATTCAATATGCACATAATGACATATAATATATTGTTAGACGGTTGCCAGCCAACATTTGTACATGAAATAAGAAAATTAAAACAAAATTGAATAGCTCCGTGGTAATTAGAAACAATTTTTGACAGAAGGTGTGCGTCATGTGATCTCATTGAAAAGGTAAGGGTTATAGTCGTTCATGTAGAATATATGTTTCTAACTTCATTATTTTATGCTTTTTCTGCTAATTTGTGCCTTTCGTACCTATCCTGATGTGTAGAATATGAAAATTTTTATTTTTGTTCTAACATTGAAAATATATATACAGGGTGCATCAAAATAAACCGTTGCAGAAGACAAGATAACACTTCGATTTCAGAAAATCTTAAAAGTTTGATATAATTAGGTAGTTTCTCTTTGTGTTACGTAAAAATACACATATGTGATCCTCGGGTGTCATATGCAAGCAACCTAGTGGTCTGTCAGTGTAGGGAAATGCAGTGAAATATGCGTGATTTTGAAAAAAAAGAATAAAGTAGTAACAAACATGGTAGAGAATAAGGTCCTTTTTTCAGCCGTAGGGACCTGGATTTGCGACCGCTATGAGAGAAGTGCTGGTACTCGAGTTTGAGCTTTATTTCGTGAAAATATGTTAAATGGTTCTTAAGGTATAGACCAAAACAGATCATAATACACGACAATTCTCAACAATTCGATATGTACATAATGACTTTTAATATATTGTTAGGCGGTTGCCAGCCAACATTTTTACGAAAAATAAGGAAATTATAGGAAGAATGTATAACTCAGTGGCAATTGGAAGCAATTTTTGACAGAAGGTGTGCGTCATGTGATGTCATTGAGAAGGTAAGGGTTAAAGTCGTTCATGTAGAATATATGTTACTAACTTCATTATTTTATGCTTTTTCTGCTAATTTGTGCCTTTCGTACCTATCCTGATGTGTAGAATATGAAAAAAACATATTTTGTTCTGACATCGAAAATATATATACAGGGTGCATCAAAATAAACCGTTGCACAAGACAAGATAACACTTCGATTTCAAAAAATATAAAACTTTCATATAATTAGGTAGTTTCTCTTTGTGTTACGTAAAAATACACA